>NC_035176.2:16517004-16855824 GCF_001659605.2 Manihot esculenta | reverse complement strand
CGGCCCGAACCTGAGTTTTCCTCCAAGGTTGTTTTTATGCAAAAACTCATTTCCATTTTACTAAAAACCATGAAATACCTTAAAACATTTTATGAAAACATGAGTCTACCCTACTAGAGGCTTCCGACATCCCAGATTCCACCGGACGGTAGGAATTCCGATACCGGAGTCTAGCCGGGTATTACATTCTCCCCCCTTAAGAACATTCGTCCCCGAATGTACCTCAACTAGCACACATAGCATGGCATAAAACATAACATACATACATAGCACATAAACACATAGGGATCTAACCTTAAAAGAGCTGAGGGTACTGCTGGAGCATAGACTCCCGTGTCTCCCAAGTGCATTCCTCCAAATTGTGGTGGTTCCACAGGACTTTCACCATCGGGATTTCCTTGTTTCTTAGCTTTCTGATCTGGGTGTCTATGATCCGTATTGGCTGTTCAACATAGGTGAGATCCTCTTGGACCTCCACATCAGGCTCACTAAGAACCTTGCTCGGATCCGACACAAACTTCCTCAACATTGAAACGTGGAAAACCGGATGGATTCTTTCCATTGAAGCAGGTAAATCCAGCTTGTACGACACATTCCCAATCTTTTGCAAGATTTCAAAGGGTCCGATGTATCGTGGGGCTAGTTTACCTTTCTTCCCGAAGCGAACCACTCCCTTCATAGGAGACACCTTGAGCAATACCAGATCCCCTTCCTGGAACTCTACTAGCCTTCTGCGGATGTCTGCATAACTCTTCTGCCTGCTTGCAGCAGTCTTGATCCTTTCTCTGATTATGGGTACCACCCTGCTGGTGATCTCTACTAGCTCAGGCCCTGCCAAGGCCTTTTCTCCAACCTCTTCCCAGCAAACAGGTTATCTGCACTTCCTTCCATATAAAGCTTCATATGGAGCCATCCCGATGCTAGCATGATGGCTGTTGTTGTAGGCAAACTCCACCAAAGGTAGATGCTGCCTCCAAGAACCGCCAGAGTCCAGCACACACATTCTGAGCATATCCTCTATGGTCTGGATGGTCCTTTCTGACTGTCCGTCCGTCTGTGGGTGGAAAGCAGTGCTAAAATCCAACCTAGTACCCATGGCGTTCTGCAAACTCCGCCAAAATCTGGAGGTGAACTGGGGCCCTCTATCTGACACTATCGAAACAGGAACCCCATGCAGCCTGACGATCTCGTCCACATATACCTGCGCCAACTTGTCCACAGAGTAGCCACTCCTGACAGGAATGAAGTGAGCAGATTTGGTGAGTCTGTCCACAATCACCCATATGGAGTCCACTCTGTTGGACGCCGCCGGTAACCCCACTACGAAGTCCATAGCTATATTTTCCCATTTCCATTCTGGAATAGGTAGCGGGTTAAGCATTCCAGCCGGCTTCTGATGTTCCAGCTTCACCCTCTGACACACTTCGCAGGCTGACACGAACTGTGCCACTTCTTTCTTCATAGCTGGCCACCAATAAACCTTCTTTAGATCTTGATACATCTTGGTGGCTCCGGGGTGAATGTTGTATCTTGCATTATGAGCCTCTCTCATAATGTCTCCTTTTAGCCCAATGTCATCTGGTACACATAGTCTGCTCCCATAGCGGAGGATCCCCTTGCTGTCGAATTTGAACTCACTATCATTGCCTGACTGAACAGTCCTGGCAATCTTCACTAACTCCGGGTCCTCATGCTGTTTCTGAGCCACCTGCTCCAGAAACACGGGTGCCACTCTCATCTGGGCCACCAAGGCACCTGTACCAGACAACTCCATCTGAAGACCTTCCTCAATGAGCTTATAAAACTCCTTCACTACTGGCCTCCTCTCTGCCGATATGTGGGATAAACTACCGAGTGATTTCCGGCTTAAGGCATCTGCCACAACATTCGCCTTACCCAGATGATACTGAATCTTGCAATCATAGTCACTCAGCAGCTCCACCCATCTTCTCTGTCTCAAGTTCAAATCTCTTTGACTCAAGATGTACTGTAGGCTCTTATGATCCGTGAAGATCTCACATTTAACCCCATAGAGGTAGTGCCTCCACATCTTGAGTGCAAAGATTACTGCTGCCATCTCCAGGTCATGAGTGGGGTAATTCAACTCATGCTTCTTCAGCTGCCTAGAAGCATAAGCGATGACCCTCTCATTCTGCATTAGTACACAACCCAGTCCCACACGGGATGCATCACAAAAGACTGTAAAGTCCTCATCACTAGATGGCAGAGCTAAAACTGGTGCTGAAGTCAACTTCTTCTTAAGCTCTTCAGAACTCTCCTCGCACTGGTCGGTCCACAGAAACTTCTGATTCTTCTTGGTTAGTCTGGTCAGAGGAGCTGCTATCTTTGAGAAGTCCTGAACGAACCTCGTGTAGTAACCTGCCAAACCCAAGAAACTCCTGATGTCCGTCACTGAAGTGGGTCTAGGCCAGTTAGCCACAATTTCTGTCTTCTTGGAGTCTACCTCTATACCATTCTCTGACACTACATGCCCCAAGAACGAAATGCTCCTCAGCCAGAATTCACATTTAGAGAACTTGGCATACAAGCCATGTTCCCTCAAAGTCTGCAAGACCAACCGCAGATGATGGGCATGCTCCTCTGCATTCCTGGAATACACCAAGATATCATCTATGAAGACAATAACGAAGTGATCCAGGTACTGGCTAAACACTCTGTTCATGAGATCCATGAATGCTGCAGGGGCGTTGGTTAACCCGAACGGCATTACAAGGAACTCAAAATGCCCATATCTGGTCCTGAAAGCTGTCTTCGGCACATCTTCATCCCTTATCCTTAGCTGATGGTACCCCGATCTTAGATCTATTTTGGAGAAACAACCCGCTCCTGCTAGCTGGTCGAATAGATCATCGATCCTTGGCAGAGGGTACCTATTCTTGGTAGTGACTTTGTTCAACTGCCTGTAGTCAATACAAAGTCTAAGGGATCCATCCTTCTTCCTCACAAACAAGACCGGAGCACCCCAAGGTGAGGTACTCTGTCGGATCAAGCCCCTTTCTACCAGCTCCTGCAACTGCTCTTTCAACTCCTTCAACTCGGCTGGGGCCATCCTGTAGGGAGGGATAGAGATCGGTCTAGTTCCAGGCATCAACTCTATCTCGAACTCTATCTCCCTAGCAGGAGGTAAACCTGGAAGCTCGTCTAGAAAAACATCCTGAAACTCTCTGACAACTGGCACCGAGGCTGGCTCCCTGACCTGACTGTCTAGCTCTCTCACATGAGTTAAGTACCCCTGACATCCCTTCCTAAGCAACCTACGAGCCTGAAGTGCTGATATCAGACCTCTAGGTGTGCCCCTCTTGTCTCCTCTGAAGACGACCTCTGACCCGTCCTGATCTCTGAACTTGACTACCTTGTCCCTGCAGTCCAAGGTAGCACCATGGGTAGATAGCCAATCCATCCCTAGAATGACGTCAAAGTCTGTCAAATCTAGAACCACAAGGTCGGCGGAGAGGCATCTTCCCTCAACAAAAACTGGACTGTACTAGCAGACTGACACTGCCACTGACGGGTCACACTTGGGTCCACTGACCCATAGGGGACACTCTAACCCAGAGACTATCAGACACAACCTCTCAACGGCTCTCGAAGCAATAAATGAATGAGATGCACCCGGGTCCATTAATGAATACACATCAGAACACCCAATGACGAGATTACCTGACACCACGGTGTTGGATGTGTTAGCCTCCTGCTGAGTCATGGTGAAGATCCTGGCTGGAGCTGATGGACCTTCACCTCGGGAACCAGAAGAAGAGGCTGCCCCTCTCCCTCTACCTCTGCCACTGCCCTGAGTTGTGGCTGGAGCTGCTGGCTGTGCCACACTACCGGAGGCTGTCTGCTGGGGCTGGCCCATAAAAGGTGCTCTAGGACAATCCCGAGCCATGTGTCCCTTCTGTCCACATCTGAAACATGTATTAGTCCCAGCTCGACACACTCCCCTGTGCGGTCTTCCACATCTCTGACATTCTGTACCATCTGAGCCTGAGCTCGAGCCACCGCCAAATCCCAGACCGGATTTCAACTTGTTCCAAAACTTATTCTTCTTCGGCTTCTTGGTGGTGTTATCCCACCTCTTCTTACTTGAGCTCTGAGAAGAGAAACCTGGTCCTCCTCTGCCTGGGGTCTTAACCCCTGAAGACTGGGTCACTGACTGCTTCACTGACCCCTCAACTATAGCACTCGCCTCCATCCTTCGAGCCATATCCACCACAGTGTGGAAACTTTCTCTCTCAGCTGACTGAATCAACGAGGAGTACCTAGAATGCAGCTTCATGACATACCTCTTGGCCTTCTTCGTATCTGTATCTAGAGCTTGCCCTGAAAAAGGCAATAGCTCCAAGAATTTATCCGTGAACTCCTCTACACCCATGTGTTCTGACTGCCTCAGTTGCTCAAACTCAATCATCTTCAGTTCTCTGGAACTGTCTGGAAAAGCCCATCCCGCAAACTCATTCGCGAATTCCTCCCATGTCATACCGTCTAGTCTCGGGTCCACATAACACTTGAACCATTCCCGTGCCTTCTTGCACTTTAAAGTGAACCCTGCCATCTGAATGGCCCTGCTATCATTTGCCCCTAGCTCATCAGTTATTGTCTTCACCACTCTCAGGTACTCAAAGGGGTCATCCCCTGACTTGTATTTGGGAGCATCCAGCTTGAGGTAATCTGTCATCTTTACCTTGCTCCCATCAGCTGAGCTAGGTCTGGAAGGTTGAGTAACTGGGGCTGTTGGTTCTGTAGGTGGTGAAGGTGGGGGTGCAGCATTCCCCGAGGTGGGGTTTGCCGGGTTTGGATAGAAAGGTGAGGGTGGATAAGCTGGGTACTGTGTATAAGGTGGATAGAAAGGTGGATAAGGCATGTAGGTAGGGTAGGGGTTAAAGCTGGAGTAATCCGATGTACCTCCCATCGGATACCCTGAACCCTGTGGGAAGGGTGGATAATGGGGTGGAAAACCATACCCAGAGGCCTGAACGCCTCCCTGAGACTCCCCTGTCCCTTCTTCCTCCATGCTCACATCCAGGTTCCTATCCCTCCTCTGATCCTCTTCCATAACCTCCCTCACATCTGAAGAACTTCCTCCTCTATCTGTCCCCCTTCTGCTAGCATCAAAAGACCTTCTAGAGTCCCTTGACACTCTTTCTCTGTTGGCTCTACAAGACATTGCCCTAGGCAATGTAGGAGGACGGGCTCGTGCCCTCATCCTCAGGTGGTACTCCAGTCAATCGTGCAGATCGACGAGTTCCTCTCATCCTGCTTTCTGAAAAACAATACACATCATACAAACATTAGCATCATATGGTTCATGTGGGCACACATGAACCCTCATCACATATATATCATTCATATCATAGCATCAATGCACATGTATATAATCATGGCATTTCACATCATCATACAAGACAGGACTCCACATCCTATCCTAGTGGACATGATCTTTCCTATTGTGCTTGACCTTTTAGAACATCTATGAGCCCGACACTCTAGGTCCGATCCTATGAACCTAGGGCTCTGATACCATTCTGTAACGACCCGAAAATCGGACCGCTACCGGCGCTAGGATCTAGATCGGCTTAAGGCCGCCGGGACCCGTAGCAAGCCTGACATATAACCTGTAAACCTGTATAATCCCATACATGATCAACAACATGCATAAAAATTTAAAACTTTTCCTTCAAACATCCAACTCAACCTGAACATACATGAACATAGTCATAATCATAATTGTGATCCCTCTGTGGGATCTCATCAATGCCCCAGCGGGCGATACAACATGAGATGAGTTGGCTTTCATGAACATTATAAAACATTTTTGATCATGTAATAAAAGGGATACCTCATACACAATGTCAAGCACAATATCTAATCCTCAATATCATTACATGACTGAAACTGTACTTTTACATAACATTAATACATTTATCATGTCCACACTATCTATTACATAAACCAGACTTCATTACTCTTGTAAACCTCCTGGTCTACCCTGTACCTACAATCCTGGGGAAATGGGAGAGGGGTGAGCTACTAGAGCCCAGTGAGCAGAATAATAAAAACATTTAAATCAAATGGATCATGGAATGCATCACATCACAGCTAATCACATCAAGGATGAACTTGTCACCAATAGCCCTCTACATAGTCCAACTGTGCCAGAACGTAGAATGGGTCCTGGTCTTTCCCTTACATATCATAACATAACACTGTCCAACTGTGCCAGAACGTAGAATGGGTCCTGGTCTTTCCCTTACATAGTGCCAGCGAACGTAGAATGGGTCCCACTGGTCTTACATTCCGTACCGTACATATCACATCGTCATATCATAGATCGAGGGCTATGGATCATCCAACATTCATCCACATCAACATTTAAATATGCAATGCAACATATTCGTGAATTTCTAATGCAAGCAACCTAATTCATCACATGGCATTCATGATGCGTGAAACATGCTGAAAGTTCATTCTTTGCTTTAAAACATAATAAGTTATTCCACTCACCTCTGGATAGCTCTGACCAGACACTGGGGCAACAGACTCACTGCTGGGGTCCTCGGTTCCTCGGGTCCGAACCTACACAGGTGGACTCAAATGAGGGACCAAACATACATGAACATAACTCTAAACTATTCCCCAAAAACCCCCTAAAACATCATGGAATAATCATAGAAAAACATGCAAGAAATGGCTGAACAGGGCACTTTCGGCGACAGGTTCGGCGGCCGAAAGTCCCTCCAGAGCCGAAAGTCAGGCAGGTTCGGCGGCACCTTCGGCGGCCGAAACTCCCAGACAGAGGCGAAACTCATGAATGTTCGGCGGCACCTTCGGCGGCCAAAAGTCCCAGACAGAGACGAAAGTCTCCTTTCGGGGGCAAGCTTCGGCAGCCGAAGGCTGCCTCCACAAGCATGTTCGGCGGCCGAAAGTCCCTTCGGCTGCCGAACCTGGTTTCTCCCAGAATGGCAGAATCTCAGTTCCCTTATGCATTTTTGCCTCCAAACTCATCCAATCATGCATAAACCTATTCTACAACATTCATACACAAGCAGACAAGTTCCTAGGGGCATCAACTAACTACAACCCCATCTACAACACATCAAACATACATTTGCAAGCCACATTGTTCAAAATCACACTAAAAACCCATAAACCTAACTATGACCTAAACATGCATTCTACCCCCATGAACTTCATAAAACTTACTTAAAACATAACATAAGCTAGAGATCGACTCTTACCTCTTGAAGATCGAGAGTAGTGGCGACCAAACTTGGAGTTGGAAGAGATTCGAGTTCTTGAACCTCAAAGCTCCAAAACTTTGCTCAAAAGCTCAAATCTTCAAAACGAAGTTAAAACAAGTGAAAAACTTGAAAGATCTAGAGGAAAAACATCAAAGATCGGTGAGGGGCGGCGGAAATCTCACCTTGGCCGAAAATGGGGAAAAGCTCGCCCGTTTTCGGCTAAGGGACCCTTTTATCGTGGCTGGCCAGGCCACATTCGGGGGCCGAATGTGCCTCCGCATGCATGCCATGTTCGGCGGTCAAACTTGAGGTTCGGCGGCCGAACCTGGACTTCCCTCACTTGTGCTTTCGGGGGCCTAAAGGCGCTCCCGAAGGCATGCATGTTCGGCGGCTGAACTTGAGGTTCGGCGGCCGAACCTGAGTTTTCCTCCAAGGTTGTTTTTATGCAAAAACTCATTTCCATTTTACTTAAAACCATGAAATACCTTAAAACATTTTATGAAAACAAGAGTCTACCCTACTAGAGGCTTCCGACATCCGAGATTCCACCGGACGGTAGGAATTCCGATACTGGAGTCTAGCCGGGTATTACACCCTATCTCTTCTGAAGACAACCTCTGACCCATCCTGACATCTGAACCTGACTACCTTGTCTCTGCAGTCCAAGGTAGCACCATGGGTAGATAGCCAATCCATCCCTAGAATGACGTCAAAATCTGTCAAATCTAGAACCACAAGGTCGGCAAAAAGGCATCTCCCCTCAACAAAAACTGGACTATACTGGCAGACTGACTCTGCCACTGACGGGTCACACTTGGGTCCACTGACCCATAGGGGACACTCTATCCCAGAGACCATCAATCCCAACCTCTCGACGGCCCTCGGAGCAATGAAAGAATGAGATGCACCAAGGTCCATTAAGGCATAAACATCTGAGCAACCAATGATGAGATTACCTGCCACCACGGTGTTCGATGCATTTGCCTCCTGCTGTGTCGTGGTGAAGATCCGTGCTGGGGCTGATGGACCTTCACCTCTGAAACCCACTGAAGAAGAGGCTGCCCCTCTCCCTCTGCCTCTGCCACTGGCCTGAGTCGCGACTGGAGCTACTGGTTGAGCCACACTTCTAGAGGCTGTCTACTGAGACTGTGCTATAAAAGCTGCTCTAGGACACTCCCGAGCCATGTGTCCCTCCTGCCCACACCTGAAGCAGGCTGTCGTCCCGACCAGACATACACCCTTGTGCGACTTCCCACACTTCCTGCATACTGCATTATCTACACCTGAGCTCGAGCCACTTCCCAATCCCAGACCTGACTTGATCTTGCTCCATAACTTGTTCTTCTTTGACTTTTTGGTGGTACTGGTCCACCTCTTACTAGCTGAACTCAGAGAAGAAGGGTCCAATTTGCCCCCACCAGGGGTCTTGGAACTAGAAGGCTGTGCTACTGACTGCTTAACTTTCCCCTCGATTATTGCACTAGCCTCCATCCTCCGAGACATATCCACTATGGCATGGAAACTCTCCCTCTCTGCTGACTGAATCAAGGAGGAATACCTGGAATGGAGCCTCATGATATACCTCCTTGACTTCTTCTAATCTGTATCCAGATTCTGCCCAGCAAATGGCAACAGCTCCAAGAATCTGTCTGTATACTCATCCACACTCATCTCATCTGACTGCCTCAACTGCTCAAATTCAATCATCTTCAGCTCCCTTGAACTGTCAGGGAAAGCCCATCCTGCAAACTCATTTGCAAACTCCTCCCATGATAGGCTGTCCAACCTCGGGTTCACATAGTTCTTGAACCACTCTCGGGCCTTCTTGCATTTCAGTGTGAACCCAGCCATTTGAATGGCTCTACTGTCATCAACTCCTATCTCATCTATAATCATCTTGACCCTCTCAAGGTACACAAATGGGTCATCACCGGTTTCATACTGGGGAGCACCCAGCTTCATGTAGTCGGTCATTTTGACCTTGCTCCCACCAGATGAGCTAGGCTTAAGCATTTGGGTTACTGGGACAGTAGGTGCTGCTGGTGGTGGAGGAGGTGCAGCATCCCCTGGGATAGGGTTTGCTGTACCTAGGTAGAAGGACGGGGGTGGGTACTGTAACAGCCCGCTTACCGGACCATCACCGGCACTAGGATCCAGATCGGCTTAAGGCCGCCGGGACCCGTAGTAAGCCTACTGTCAACTCTGTGTACCTGATAAATCCCATACATGATCGTACTTAAGCTTAAAACTGTTACTTACTCTTCTTTTTTTTTTCTCCTTTGCTTGACTATCTTTTCTTTTCTTGAAACTTTTCTCATCAACTAAGCCTGGACTATGCATGCTCTGTCTGTATGCACTCGAAGAGTGATACCTGCTATGGTACCATACAGTAACTACAGAGATAGAAAGACTACCATGCACCAAGCCTCGCGCATCATAACAACATTATCTCAATCATAAAATGATCATGTGCAAAGGGATAAACATACACTAGGGCCAAGCACAATTCTATAACTCAATACATAACTTGCTATTACATCATTTCTATACATTACATAAACTCTGTACTGTACATCATTATCATGTCCACTATTCTATACTATTACATATGCCTTTACCCTTGCTTTCTCTTTCTCTTCTCTGAGGCCCTGAAAAATGGGGTTAGGGAGAGGGATGAGCTGCTAAAGCCCAGTGAGCGGAATCTATAAAATAAATCACATTTAAAACATGCTATCATATGATGCATCACTGCACAAACATTTCACATCTCGGATTGGACATGATCCCAAAACTCCCTCTGTCAGTGCCCGGCCCCCAAAGGAGCTCACACAGGTCTTTCACTAACTACTCATGGTGCCCGACCCTATAAGGGCTCTCACAGGACTCATCCAAGGTAAATGCCCGGCCCCAAAGGAGCTCACACAGGTCATACAATAATGACAGACTTATGGGCTATTGAGATCGCCTCGGTCCAATCCACATATACAAGTAATAATGCAATGCATCAACTTGGTGAATACTAATGCAAAGCATCCTACATAAACATGGCATTAATGATGCATGAATCATGCTAAAACAGTTCTTAACTTTTAAAATAAAGTTCTGTTCCACTCACCTCTGTCAACTGCTGAGCAGTCTCTGTAACTCTAACTCTGTGGGCCTCCTTGGTCTCTCGGGTCCGTACCTACACAGGTGGACTCAAATGAGGACCAAACTTACTTAAACATAACTCCTACTATCTCCCCAAAACCCCTCTAAAACATCATAGGCATGCATGGAAAAATGGGCAAAAGAAGGCTGGACTGGGCACTTTCGGCGGCTGGTTCGGCGGCCGAAACCTCCCTCCAGAGACGAAACTCATGCATGTTCGGCGGCACCTTCGGCGGCCGAAAGTCTCATCCAGAGACGAAACTCATGCACTTTCGGCGGCCGAACTCCCTCTTTCGGCGGCCGAAAGCCCCTTTCGCACCCAAAAGCCTAGCTTTCGGGGGCAAGGTTTGGCAGCCGAAACTGCCTCCACAAGGGGTTCGGCAGCCGAACCTTACTTCGGCGGCCGAACCTGGATTCTCCAGAAAGGCAGAATCCGAGCACAACTCATGCTCTCAGCCTCCAAATCCTATCAAACACCCATAACATGCATACCAACACTTCTCAACTAACATATAACATAATTCATGCATATAGAGGCCTAAATACTAGTTCAAGCCCCAAAAACAACAACAAAACGCATATGATCAACATATGCTCAAACTCATGCTTATACCCCAAAACATGCCATAAAACTCTCTTAAAACTTCTAAAACTTGCTTTAAACATAAGGGGAGGTGAGGATCCATGCTTACCTCTTGAAGACCTAGAGGATTGATGATCCAAGCTTGGAGATGGGGAAAAACTCAATCAAAATCTCCAAGTGCTCAACTTTGCTTCCTTTTGCTCAAATCTCTAAAACAAAGCTCAAATCAAGTTAAAACATGCAAGATTTGAGGAAAACATGAGAAATCACACCAAGGAGAGCTTGAACCTACCTTTGACCCAAAAACAGAGTGTTTAACACTCAATTCTCGGGCAAAGGGGCTTTTGTAGTGACCAACCGACTCTTCCTTCGGCGGCCTAACGTGCATGCGAAACCATGCAACTTTCGGCGGCCGAACTTCACCTTCGGCGGCCGAACCTGGCTTTTGTCCCCTTGGCCTTTTCATTTCAAAACTCAATTTTCTTAACTCAAAACATGCAAACATGATAAAAACACTTAAAAAACATCTTAAAAACCTTTCTTATACCCTTAGGGCAAGCTCCGACATCCTCGAATCCCGACTTCCAACGGAAAATCCGCCGGAACCTAGGAATTCCGATACCGGGGTCTAGCCGGGTATTACATTCTCCCCCCCTTAAGAACATTCGTCCCCGAATGTTCCTCTCTAACTCAAAACAGAGTAAAAACATAACATAAAGCGCATAAAGAACAAAAGAAGCTAACACTAACCATAAAAGAGATGGGGGTACTGTTGGAGCATAGACTCCCGTGTCTCCCAGGTGCACTCTTCTATGTTATGGTGGTTCCAGAGGACTTTCACCATCGGGATCTCCTTGTTCCTTAGCTTTCTGATCTGGGTGTCAATGATCCGCACTGGTTGTTCTACATACGTGAGATCACCTAGGATCTCCACATCTAGTTCGCTGAGAACCTTATTCGGATCTGACACAAACTTCCTTAGCATCGAAACATGGAAGACTGGATGGATTCTTTCCATAGACATAGGCAAATCAAGCTTATACGACACATTTCCGACCTTCTGCAAAATCTCAAAAGGTCCAATGTACCGCGGAGCCAGCTTACCTTTCCTCCCAAAACGAACCACCCCTTTCATTGGAGACACCTTCAACAAGACCAGATCCCCCTCCTCAAACTCTATGTGCTTTCTGCGAACGTCTGCATAGCTCTTCTGTCGACTAACAGCAGTCTTGAGCCTCTCTCTGATGATGGGCACCACCCTGTTCGTGATCTCGACTAACTCAGGCCCTGCTAGGGACCTTTCTCCAACCTCTTCCCAACAAACTGGTGACCTGCACTTCCTCCCATACAGAGCTTCATATGGGGCCATCCCTATGCTAGCATGATGACTATTGTTGTAGGCAAACTCTACTAAGGGTAGATGCTGCCTCCAAGATCCGCCAAAATCTAGCACACACATTCGAAGCATATCTTCTATGGTCTGGATGGTCCTCTCTGACTGTCCGTCAGTCTGTGGATGGAAAGCAGTGCTGAAGTCTAATCTTGTGCCCATAGCCTCTTGCAAACTTCGCCAAAACCTGGAGGTAAACTGGGGTCCTCTGTCAGACACTATAGAAACAGGAGCCCCATGTAACCTCACAACTTCCTCAACATATACCTGCGCTAGCTTGTCCACAGAGTAGCCACTCCTGACAGGAATGAAGTGAGCCGATTTCGTCAGTCGATCCACAATCACCCATATGGAGTCTAGTCTGTTGGACGTCGCCGGTAACCCCACTACAAAATCCATGGCTATGTTCTCCCATTTCCATTCTGGAATCGGCAGTGGGTTAAGCATTCCAGCCGGCTTCTGGTGCTTTAGCTTCACCCTTTGACATATCTCGCAGGCTGACACAAACTGTGCCACTTCTCTCTTCATTGCTGGCCACCAATACACTCTCTTCAGATCGTGATACATCTTGGTGGCTCCAGGGTGAATGCTATATCTCGCATTATGAGCTTCTCTCATAATGTCTCCTTTCAAACTGATGTCGTCTGGTACACATAGTCTATGCCCGTAGCGGAGAATCCCTTGGTTGTCGAATCTGAACTCTTCGCTCTTGCCTGACTGAACAGTCCTGGCAATCTTGACCAACTCTGGATCCTCATGTTGTTTCTGAGCCACCTGCTCCAGAAACACGGGTGTAACTTTCATCTGTGCAATCATAATCACTAAGCAATTCCACCCACCGTCTCTGCCTCAAATTTAACTCCCTCTGACTCAGGATGTGCTGTAGGCTCTTATGATCTGTAAAGATCTCACATTTCACCCCATAGAGGTAATGCCTCCACATCTTGAGTGCAAAGATAACAGCTGCCATCTCAAGATCGTGTGTTGGATAGTTCAGTTCGTGCTTCTTCAGCTGTCTAGAAGCATAAGCTATTACTCTGTCATTCTGCATTAACACACAACCTAATCCCACTCGGGACGCATCACAGAATACTGTGAAGTCCTCATCACTCGTAGGCAGAGCTAAAACCGGTGCTGAAGTTAATCATTTCTTTAACTCTTCAAAGCTCTCTTCACATTGGTCAGACCATGTGAATCTCTGGTTCTTTCTGGTTAATCTGGTCATAGGAGCCGCTATCTTCGAGAAGTCCTGAACGAACCTCCTGTAGTAGCCTGCCAAACCCAAGAAACTCTTGACCTCTGTCACTGTGGTGGGTCTAGGCCAATTGGCTACAGCTTCTATCTTCTTGGGGTCCACTGCTATACCTTGATCTGACACTACATGCCCCAAGAATGAAATGCTCCTTAGCCAGAACTCACACTTGGAGAACTTGGCATATAAACCATGTTCTCTCAAGGTCTGCAGGACTATCCTCAGATGCTGGGCATGCTCCTCTGCATTCCTGGAATACACCAAGATATCATCTATGAAGACAATAACAAAGTGATCCAGGTACTCTCTGAAAACTCGGTTCATGAGATCCATGAATGCTGCAGGGGCGTTAGTCAACCCGAACGGCATCACTAAGAACTCATAATGCCCATATCTGGTCCTGAAAGCTGTCTTAGGGACATCCTCTTCCTTGAGTCTCAGCTGATGATAGCCCGATCTCAGATCTATCTTAGAAAAACAACCTGCTCCTGCTAGCTGGTCGAATAGATCATCGATCCTGGGGAGAGGATACTTATTCTTGGTAGTGACTTTGTTCAACTGCCTGTAATCGATACAAAGTCTAAGGGATCCATCCTTTTTCTTGACAAACAACACTGGAGCACCCCAGGGTGAGGTACTTGGACGGATGAAACCCTTATCTACCAACTCCTGTAGCTGCTCTTTCAACTCTTTTAGCTCTGCTGGTGCCATCCTGTAGGGAGGAATAGAGATCGGTCTGGTACCAGGCACTAACTCTATCTCGAACTCTATTTCCCTATCAGGTGGTAGTCCTGGAAGCTCATCTGGAAACACATCTGGGAACTCTCTGACTACGGGCACTGAACTGGGGTCCCTAACCTGACTGTCTAGCTCTCTCACATGAGCTAGATACCCCTGACATCCCCTCCTGAGCAACCTACGAGCCTGTAGGGCTGATATCAGACCTCTAGGCGTGCCCCTCCTGTCTCCTCTGAAGACAAACTCAGATCCATCCTCATCTCTGAACTTAACTACCTTGTCTCTACAGTCCAAGGTAGCACCATATGCAGATAGCCAATCCATCCCTAGAATGACGTCAAAATCTGTCAACTCTAGAACCACAAGGTCAGCTGGAAGGCATCTATCATCTATAAACACTGGACTATGTCGACAGACTGTCTCTGCCAACGATGGATCACACTTAGGGCCACTGACCCATAGGGGACACTCTAACCCAGACGTCATCAAACCCACTCTCTCTATGGCTCTGGGAGCAACAAAGGAATGTGAAGCACCAGGGTCTAACAAAGCATACACCTCAGAACACCCAATGAGGAGATTACCTGACACCACGGTGTTAGAAGTGTTTGCCTCCTGCTGTGTCATCGTGAAAATCCGCGCCGGAGCTGACGGACCTCCACCTCGGGGACCCGCAGATGAAGAGGCTGATCCTCTCCCTCTGCCTCTGCCCTGCGTCATAACTGAAACTGGTGGCTGTGGCATGCTAGCTGGAGCTGTCTGCTGGGATGGTGCCGTGAAAGCTGCCTGAGGGCACTCACGAGCCATGTGTCCCTCCTGGCCGCACCTGTAACATCCTGTAATCCCAAAGCGACAAACTCCTCTGTGCGCTTTACCGCACCGACCACACACTGGAACCTCTGAACCTGAACTCATGCCACTGCCTAATCCCAGACCTGCTTTAATCTTATTCCAGAACTTATTCTTCCTCGACTTCTGCGTGGAACCACTCCACTTCTTACCACTGGAAGTTGCTGCACCCTGTGAAGAGGGATCTGACTTACCCCTACCTGGGGTCTTAGAACCAGAAGACTGTGCCGGCTGCTGTTTCACTGTACCCTGTATAATGGCACTAGCCTCCATCCTCCGTGCTAAATCCACCACGGTGTGGAAACTCTCCCTCTCGGCTGCATGGATCAAAGAGGAATACCTGGAATGCAGTTTCATAGCATACCTCCTAGCCTTTTTCTGTTCCGTATCATAGGCCTGTCCTGCATACCGCAGCAACTCCAGAAACCTGTCAGTAAACTCATCAATACTCATATCCTCAGTCTGCTTGAGCTGCTCAAACTCTATCATCTTTAGCTCTTTCGAACTATCTGGGAATGCCCATCCAGCAAACTCATTAGCAAACTCCTCCCAAGACATGTTATCCAACCTAGGGTTCACATAGACGCCAAACCATTCCTTCGCCTTCTTACATTTTAAAGTGAACCCTGCCATCTGAATGGCTCTGGTATCATCTGCCCCTAGCTCATCTGCTATCATCTTGACTGCTTTAATGTACTCAAACGGATCATCTCCTGATTGATACTTAGGAGCATCTAACTTTAGGTAATCAGTCATCTTTACCTTGCTCCTCACAGATGGGCCAGGTTGAGGTGTTTGGATAACTGGGGCTTCTGGTTGTACCACTGGTGGTGGTGGGGGAGGTGCAGAACTTTCTGGTGTAGAGTATGCTGGACTGGGGTAAAAAGGTGAGGGTGGATACATGGGATATGGTGGATATGGGGGGTAATACGGTGGATAAGGCATATATGTGGGATATGGGTGAAAACTAGGATAATCCGATGTACCTCCCATCGAATATCCTGGGCCCTGTGGGTAGGGCTGATAGTGGGGTGGATAACCATACCCCGAGGCCTGACCGCCTCCCTGTGATGATCCCACATCCTCCTCTGTAGTGCCAACACCTAACCCTCCATCCCTTCTTGGATTCACATCCATCTCTTCCCTTGTATCACTAGATCTTCTTCTCTGTTCTGTCTCCCTCCTGCTTTCATCAAAAGACCTTCTAGGGTCCCTTGATGATCTTTCTCTGCCTGCCCTTTGGGACATAGCTCTTGGCAAAGCAGGGGGACGCCCTTCCATACCCTCATTCTCGGGCGGAGCTCCAGTCAATCTAGCTGATCGACGGGTTCCTCTCATCTTAGCTTCTGAAAACATAACATGAACTTTAGCATCATAGGATCCATGTAACAACATGAACACTCAACTCATAGCATAGCATATCATAGCATACCATTAAATGCACATGCATAAAATCATGGCATTACACATCAAGACAGGACTCAACATCCTATCCTAGTGGACATGATCTTCCTATTGTGCTTGCCCTCTAAAACAACCTCTTTCCGATGTGAGATATCGCTAATCCCTGAGCATCTTAGCTCAGCACACCGTACTCTAGAGGCCCTATGCTCAGATACCAATCTGTAACAGCCCGCTTACCGGACCATCACCGGCACTAGGATCCAGATCGGCTTAAGGCCGCCGGGACCCGTAGTAAGCCTACTGTCAACTCTGTGTACCTGATAAATCCCATACATGATCGTACTTAAGCTTAAAACTGTTACTTACTCTTCTTTTTTTTTTTCTCCTTTGCTTGACTATCTTTTCTTTTCTTGAAACTTTTCTCATCAACTAAGCCTGGACTATGCATGCTCTGTCTGTATGCACTCGAAGAGTGATACCTGCTATGGTACCATACAGTAACTACAGAGATAGAAAGACTACCATGCACCAAGCCTCGCGCATCATAACAACATTTTCTCAATCATAAAATGATCATGTGCAAAGGGATAAACATACACTAGGGCCAAGCACAATTCTATAACTCAATACATAACTTGCTATTACATCATTTCTATACATTACATAAACTCTGTACTGTACATCATTATCATGTCCACTATTCTATACTATTACATATGCCTTTACCCTTGCTTTCTCTTTCTCTTCTCTGAGGCCCTGAAAAATGGGGTTAGGGAGAGGGATGAGCTGCTAAAGCCCAGTGAGCGGAATCTATAAAATAAATCACATTTAAAACATGCTATCATATGATGCATCACTGCACAAACATTTCACATCTCGGATTGGACATGATCCCAAAACTCCCTCTGTCAGTGCCCGGCCCCCAAAGGAGCTCACACAGGTCTTTCACTAACTACTCATGGTGCCCGACCCTATAAGGGCTCTCACAGGACTCATCCAAGGTAAATGCCCGGCCCCAAAGGAGCTCACACAGGTCATACAATAATGACAGACTTATGGGCTATTGAGATCGCCTCGGTCCAATCCACATATACAAGTAATAATGCAATGCATCAACTTGGTGAATACTAATGCAAAGCATCCTACATAAACATGGCATTAATGATGCATGAATCATGCTAAAACAGTTCTTAACTTTTAAAATAAAGTTCTGTTCCACTCACCTCTGTCAACTGCTGAGCAGTCTCTGTAACTCTAACTCTGTGGGCCTCCTTGGTCTCTCGGGTCCGTACCTACACAGGTGGACTCAAATGAGGACCAAACTTACTTAAACATAACTCCTACTATCTCCCCAAAACCCCTCTAAAACATCATAGGCATGCATGGAAAAATGGACAAAAGAAGGCTGGACTGGGCACTTTCGGCGGCTGGTTCGGCGGCCGAAACCTCCCTCCAGAGACGAAACTCATGCATGTTCGGCGGCACCTTCGGCGGCCGAAAGTCTCATCCAGAGACGAAACTCATGCACTTTCGGCGGCCGAACTCCCTCTTTCGGCGGCCGAAAGCCCCTTTCGCACCCAAAAGCCTAGCTTTCGAGGGCAAGGTTTGGCAGCCGAAACTGCCTCCACAAGGGGTTCGGCGGCCGAACCTTACTTCGGCGGCCGAACCTGGATTCTCCAGAAAGGCAGAATCCGAGCACAACTCATGCTCTCAGCCTCCAAATCCTATCAAACACCCATAACATGCATACCAACACTTCTCAACTAACATATAACATAATTCATGCATATAGAGGCCTAAAAACTAGTTCAAGCCCCAAAAACAACAACAAAACGCATATGATCAACATATGCTCAAACTCATGCTTATACCCCAAAACATGCCATAAAACTCTCTTAAAACTTCTAAAACTTGCTTTAAACATAAGGGGAGGTGAGGATCCATGCTTACCTCTTGAAGACCTAGAGGATTGATGATCCAAGCTTGGAGATGGGGAAAAACTCAATCAAAATCTCCAAGTGCTCAACTTTGCTTCCTTTTGCTCAAATCTCTAAAACAAAGCTCAAATCAAGTTAAAACATGCAAGATTTGAGGAAAACATGAGAAATCACACCAAGGAGAGCTTGAACCTACCTTTGACCCAAAAACAGAGTGTTTAACACTCAATTCTCGGGCAAAGGGGCTTTTGTAGTGACCAACCGACTCTTCCTTCGGCGGCCTAACGTGCATGCGAAACCATGCAACTTTCGGCGGCCGAACTTCACCTTCGGCGGCCGAACCTGGCTTTTGTCCCCTTGGCCTTTTCATTTCAAAACTCAATTTTCTTAACTCAAAACATGCAAACATGATAAAAACACTTAAAAAACATCTTAAAAACCTTTCTTATACCCTTAGGGCAAGCTCCGACATCCTTGAATCCCGACTTCCAACGGAAAATCCGCCGGAACCTAGGAATTTCGATACCGGGGTCTAGCCGGGTATTACAGGTACATAGGGTACTGTCGGTATGGTGGGTAGAAAGGTGGGTATGGCATGTGAGAAGGGTAAGGATTAAAACTGGGGTAATCCGATGTACCCCCCATCGAATACTCGGGATGTTGAGAAAAGGGTGGGTACTGGGGTGGCTGAACAAATCCCGAGGCCTGAGTGCCTCCCTGGGACTCTCCCATGCCCTCTTCAGACATACTTACTCCAAGGCTGCCATCCCTCCTCTGATCCACATCCATATCATCCCCCACATCCTCTGACATTCCTCCCTGAACTGTTCCCCTTACTGATATGCTTCTGTTCATATCCAAAGACCTTCTAGGGTCTCTCACTGCTCTTTCCCTGCTAGACCTGCTAGACATTGCCCTTGGCAATACAGGGGGACGGGCACTCATGCCCTCATCCTCCGGTGGTACTCCAGTCAATCGTGCAGATCGACGAGTTTCTCTCATCCTGTTTACTGAAAAACAACACACATCACATAAACATTAGCATCAAATGGTTCATGTGCAAACACATGAACCTGCATCACATACATCACATACATAGCATATCATTAATGCACATGCATATAATCATGGCATTTCACATCATCATTCAAGACAGGACTCTACATCCTATCCTAGTGGACATGATTTTCCTATTGTGCTTGACCTTCTAGAACATCTATGAGCCCGACACTCTAGGTCCGACCATATGAACCTAGGGCTCTGATACCAATTTGTAACGACCCGAAAATCCGAACCGCTACCGGCGCTAGGATCCAGATCGGCTTAAGGCCGCCGGGACCCGTAGCAAGCCAAACATTCAACCTGTATACCTGTTTAATCCCATACATGATCAACAATTACATAAAAATTTAAAACTTTCTCATTTATTCATTCATTCATTCTTTCATTCTTTCATTCACCAAGCTTAACCTGTGCATGCACAAATCATAACATAAAGCCTCACACTGGAGTCCTCATCAAATACTCCAATGGGGTAACATAACATACATTAAGCTTGGTTTACAATAATCATCATTAAACATTTAAGATCATGTACCACAAAGGGATTAACAATCATACTATGGTCAAGCATAACTCTAAACTTCCATAAGCATTATTACATTACATTTCTATACTATACTTTTACATTACATCATATTCATGTCCACAACTAGCTATTACAATAACATAACTCTACTCCTGCTGACCTCCTGGTCTACCCTGTACCTGCAAACCTGGGGGTTAAGGGAGAGGGGTGAGCTATAAAGCCCAGTGAGCAGAATAATAACATATTCAATTTATATTTCATGCTTTCATGAAATGCAACTGTAATACCCAGCTAGGCTTCGGTATCGGAATTTCTACCGTTCGATGGAATCTCGGATGTCGAAAACCTCTAGAAGGGTAAAACCATGTTTTTATAAAATGTTTTAATGTATCTTATAGTTTTAAGCAAAAAGGAAATTGAGTTTTAAATGAAAAAGACCAAGGAGACATTTCCAGGTTCGGCCGCCGAACCCCAAGTTCGGCAGTCGAACATGGGATGGTTAAGGGGGGCAAGTTAGGCTTCCGAAAGTTTCGAAGGTTCGGCCGCCGAACTTGCATGAGTTTTGGAGGCACTTTAGGCTGCCGAAAGGTGGTCTGCCAGTCCTTATATAAGAGCTCCACGGTGAGTTCTTGCTCTCCCATGGTTCATTTTAGATGTTTTTCCTTCGATCTTTCATGTTTTAACAAGCTTTATGTTGATCTGAAGATATTTGAATAAAAAGAGCAAGTTTTGGAAGCTTGGAGACCAAAGAGTTGAGATCTCTCCCATCTCCAAGTTGGATCGTCTCTCCTCTCGTTCTTCAAGAGGTAAGAGTAGATCCATAGTTCCTTTAATGTTTTAAGTAAGTTTTATGAAGTTTCTTGGGGTAGAAATGCATGTGTAGGTTTATGTGGAGTTTATGGGTTTAATGTACGTTTATGAACAATGTGTGTTGGATATGCATGTTTGATGTGTTGTAGATGGGGTTTAGGATAGTTTGAGACCCCTAAGAGCTTGTATGCTTGGGTATGTATGTTGTAGAATAGGAAAATGCATGATTGAATGAGTTGGGAGGCGCTTATGCATGTTGAGCTGAGTTTCTACCCTTTGGGAAGAACTCAGGTTCGGCAGCCGAAGGCTCTTTCGGCCGCCGAACCTGTCTGTGGTAGCATGTATCGGCTGCCGAACCTTGCCCCCGAAAGAGGACTTTCGGCTCTGGAAGGGAGTTTCAGCCGCCGAAGGTGCCGTCGAACATGCATGAGTTTCGTCTCTGGAGGGAACCTTCGGCTGCCGAAAGTGCCGCCGAAGGTGCATGACTTTCGGCTCTGGAGGGCCTTTCGGCCGCCGAACCTGCAGCCGAAAGTGCCCTGTTCAGCCCTCCTTTACATGATTTATGTGATTATTTTATGATGTTTTAGGGGGTTTTTGGGGAGTATTTTAGAGCCATGTTTATGTATGTTAGATCCCTCATTTGAGTCCACCTGTGTAGGTTCGGACCCGAGGAACCTAGGACCCCGGCAGTGAGTTCAGCTGCTTCTGAGTCTGTTAGAGCTTCAGCCAGAGGTGAGTGGAATATCCTATTTCATTTCAAAGTAAATAAATAAATTCTGAACATGATACACGCATCATGAATGCCATGAGATATATTAGGGTGCTTGCATTAGAATTCACGAATATGTGCATTGCATATTATGTTGTTGATGTGGATGAACGTTGAATGATCCATTAGCCCTCATATGTATGACATGATGATACGATATGGAAGTGCAGGCGTGCCTGCTCTACGCCCCTGGCACTATGTAAGGGAAAGTCCGGGCGTGCCTGTACTACGCCCCTGGCACTATTGGATATGTATGTTATGATATGGAAGTCCAGGCATGCCTGCTCTATGCCCCTGGCATGATTAGACTGTATAGAGGGTTAAATGGTGACAAGTTCATCCTTGATGTGAATTGTTTGTGATGTGATGCATTCCATGATATCATATATTTTAAACATACTGTTTTACTATTCTGCTCACTGGGCTTTATAGCTCACCCCTCTCCCTTAACCCCCAGGTTTGCAGGTACAGGGTAGACCAGGAGGTCAGCAGGAGTAGAGTCATGTGTTATGTAATAGCTAGATGTGGACATGGATATGATGTAATGTAAAAGTATGATATAGAAAGGTTATGTAATGATGCTTATGAAAGTTTAGAGTTGTGCTTGACCATAGTATTATGTTAATCCCTTTCTAGTACATGATCTTAATGTTTAATGATGATTACTGTAAACCAAACTTAATTTATGTTATGTCACCCCATTGGAGCATTGATGAGGACTCCAAGGTGGGGTTAATGTTTATGTTTATGAATAGTGCATGCACAGGTTGAGTTTGGTGATTGAATGGAAAGAAAAGTTTTACAATTGTTATGTATGTTGTTGATCATGTATGGGATTAAACAGGTTCACAGGATGAATGTTTGGCTTGCTACGGGTCCTGGCAGCCTTAAGCCGATCTGGATCCTAGCGCCGATAGCGGTCCGATTTTCAGGTCGTTACAGATTGGTATCAGAGCCCTAGGTTCATATGGTCGGACCTAGGGTGTCGGGCTCATAGATGTTCTAGAAGGTTAAGCACAATAGGAAAATCATGTCCACTAGGATAGGATGAAGAGTCCTGTCTTGAATGATGATGTGAAATGCCATGATTTTATGCATGTGCATTAATGATATGCTATGTACGTGATGTATGTGATGCGGGTTCATGTGTTTGCACATGAACCATTTGATGCTAATGTTCTATGTGATGTATGTTGTTTTTCAGAAAATAGGATGAGAGGAACTCGTCGATCAGCACGATTGACTGGAGTACCATCCCAGGACGAGGGCACTGATGCCCATCCTCCTGCATTGCCTAGGGCAATGTCAAGTAGGTCCAGCAGAGAAAGAGCAGTAAGAGACCCTAGAAGGTCTTTGGATCTGGGTAGAAGCAGATCAGTGAGGGGAACAGTGCAAGGGGATATGTAAGAGGATGTGGGGGATCAGATGGATGTGGATCAAAGGAGGGATGGCAGTCTCGGAGTAAGTATGTCGGAAGAGGGAATGGGAGAGTCTCAAGGAGGCACTCAGGCCTCGAGATTTGTTCAGCCACCTTACTACCCACCCTTTTCACATAATCCCGAGTATTCGATGGGAGGTACTTCGGATTACCCTAGTTTTAACCCTTATCACTCTCAGATACCATACCCACCTTTCTACCCACCATACCCACAGTACCCTATGTATCCATCCCCACCCTACCATCCAGGTACAGCAAACCCTACCCCAGGGAATGCTGCACCTCCTCCACCACCAGCAGCACCTACTGTCCCAGAAACCCAAATGCCTAAACCTAGCTCATTTGGGGGGAGCAAGGTCAAGATGACCGATTACATGAAGCTGAGTGCTCCCCAGTTTGAAACCGGTGATGACCCGTTTGTGTACCTTGAGAGGGTCAAGACAATTACAAATGAGATAGGAGCTGATGACAGTAGAGCCATTCAGGTGGCTGGGTTCACACTAAAATGCAAGAAGGCCCGAGAGTGGTTTAAGAACTATGTGAACCCGAGGTTGGACAGCCTCTCATGGGAGGGGTTTGCAAATGAGTTTGCAGGATGGGATTTCCCTAACAGTTTAAGAGAATTGAAGATGATTGAGTTCGAGCAGCTGAGGCAGACGGATGAGATGAGTGTGGATGAGTTCACAGATAGGTTTTTGGAGCTGTTGCCGTTTGCCGGGCAAAATCTGGATACAGATCAGAAAAAGTCAAGGAGGTATATCATGAAGCTCCATTCCAGGTATTCCTCCTTGATTCAGTCAGCAGAGAGGGAGAGTTTCCATGCCATTGTGGATATGGCTCGGAGGATGGAGGCTAGTGCAATCATCGAGGGGAAAGTCAAACAGTCAGTGGCACAGCCTTCTGGTTCCAAGACCCCAGGTGGGGGAAGGATAGACCCTTCTTCTCTGAGTTCAGGCAGTAAGAAGTGGGACAGAGGCCACAGGAAGTCCAAGAAGAACAAGTTCTGGAGCAAGATTAAGTCAGGTCTGGGATTGGGAAGTGGCTCGAGCTCAGGTGCAGATAATGCAATATGCATGAAGTGTGGGAAGCCGCACAAAGGAATATGTATGGCTGGGACGACAGCCTGCTTCAGATGTGGGCAGGAGGGACACATGGCTCGGGAGTGTCCTAGGGCAGCTTTTATGGCACAGTCTCAGCAGACAGCTTCTGATAGTGTGGCTCAGCCAGTAGCTCCAGCCGCGACTCAGGCTAGTGGCAGAGGTCGAGGGAGAGGGACAGCCTCTTCTTCAGCGGGTTTCAGAGGTGAAGGTCCATCAGCCCTAGCACGGATCTTCACAATGACTCAGCAAGAGGCAAATGCATCGAACACCGTGGTGGCAGGTAATCTCATCATTGGTTGCTCAGACGTTTATGCATTAATGGACCCTGGTGCATCTCATTCTTTCATTGCTCCGAGGGCCGTCGAGAGGTTGGGATTGATGGTCTCTGGGTTAAAGTGTCCCCTATGGGTCAGTGGACCCAAGTGTGACCCGTCAGTGGCAGAGTCAGTCTGCCAATGTAGTCCAGTTTTTGTGGAGGGAAGATGCCTGTCCGCCGACCTTGTGGTTCTAGATTTGACAGATTTTGACGTCATTCTAGGGATGGATTGGCTATCTACCCATGGTGCTACCTTGGATTGCAGAGACAAGGTAGTCAGGTTCAGATGTCAGGATGGGTCAGAGGTTGTCTTCAGTGGAGATAGGGGGAGTACACCTAGAGGTTTGATATCAGCCCTTCAGGCTCGTAGGCTACTCAGGAGGGGTTGTCAGGGTTTTCTAGCTCATGTGAGAGAGCTGGATAGTCATGTCAGAGAGCCCGCCTTAGTGCCAGTGGTTAGAGAGTTCTTAGATGTTTTCCCAGACGAGCTGCCAGGTTTACCACCTGCTAGGGAGATAGAGTTCGAAATTGAATTGATGCCTGGAACTAGACCAATCTCTATCCCTCCCTACAGGATGGCACCAGCAGAATTGAAAGAGCTTAAGGAGCAGTTGCAAGAGTTGGTAGATAGGGGCTTCATCCGACCGAGTACCTCACCTTGGGGTGCTCCAGTGCTATTTGTAAAAAAGAAGGATGGATCCCTTAGACTTTGTATCGACTACAGGCAGTTGAACAAGGTCACTACCAAGAATAAGTACCCGTTGCCAAGGATCGACGATCTATTCGACCAGCTAGCAGGAGCAGGTTGTTTCTCCAAGATAGATCTGAGATCAGGGTACCATCAGCTGAGGATAAGGGAAGAGGATGTACCGAAGACAGCATTCAGGACCAGATATGGGCATTGTGAGTTCCTTGTGATGCCGTTCGGGTTAACCAATGCCCCTGCAGCATTCATGGATCTCATGAACAGAGTGTTTAGCCAGTACCTGGATCACTTTGTTATTGTCTTCATAGATGATATCTTAGTGTATTCCAGGAATGCAGAGGAGTATGCCCATGATCTGAGGTTAGTTCTGCAGACCTTGAGGGAACATGGCTTGTATGCCAAGTTCTCCAAGTGTGAGTTCTGGATGAGGAGTATCTCCTTCTTGGGGCATGTGGTGTCAGAAAATGGAATAGAGGTAGACCCCAAGAAAGTGGAAGCTGTAGCTAACTGGCCTAGACCCACTACGGTGACAGAGATCAAGAGTTTCTTGGGTTTGGCAGGTTACTACAGGAGGGTCGTTCAGGACTTCTCTAAGATTGCAGCTCCCATGACCAGATTGACTAAGAAGAACCAGAGGTTCGTGTGGACCGACCAGTGTGAAGAGAGCTTTGAGGAGCTAAAGAAGAGGTTGACTTTAGCACCGGTGTTAGCTTTGCCGACTAGTAAAGAGGACTTCACAGTCTTTTGCGATGCGTCCCGTGTGGGACTGGGTTGTGTGCTAATGCAGAATGAAAGGGTGATTGCTTATGCTTCTAGATAGCTAAAGAAGCACGAGTTGAATTACCCTACACATGACCTAGAGATGGCAGCGGTGATCTTTGCACTCAAGATGTGGAGGCACTACCTTTATGAGGTTAAATGTGAGATCTTCACAGATCATAAGAGCCTGCAGTACATCCTGAGTCAGAGGGAGCTGAATATGAGGCAGAGAAGATGGGTAGAACTGCTTAGTGACTATGATTGCAAGATCCAGTACCATCCGGGTAAGGCGAATGTTGTGGCAGACGCCTTAAGCCGGAAATCACTTGGCAGTTTGTCCCATATTTCAGCAGAGAGGAGGCCAGTGGTGAGGCAGTTTTTCGAGCTCATGAATGAAGGTCTACAGTTGGAGTTTTCTGGTACAGGTGCTTTAGTTGCCCAGATGAGAGTTGCACCTGTGTTTCTGGAGCAGGTGGCTCAGAAACAGCATGAGGACCCAGAGTGAGTGAAGATTGCCAGGACTGTTCAGTCAGGCAAGGATAGTGAGTTTAGATTCGACAGCAAGGGGATCCTCCGCTATGGAAACAGATTGTGTGTACTAGATGACGTAGGGCTGAAGGGAGACATTATGAGAGAGGCTCATAATGCCAGATACAGCGTTCACCCCGGAGCCACCAAGATGTATCAAGATCTGAAGAAAGTGTATTGGTGGCCAGCTATGAAGAAAGAAGTAGCACAATTTGTGTCAGCCTGCGAAGTGTGTCAGAGGGTGAAGCTGGAACATCAGAAGCCGGCTGGAATGCTTAACCCACTACCTATTCCAGAGTGGAAATGGGAGAATATAGCTATAGACTTCGTGGTGGGGTTACCGGCAACGTCCAACAGATTGGACTCCATATGGGTGATTGTGGATAGACTGACCAAATCTGCTCACTTCATCCCTATCAGGAGTGACTATTCTGTGGACAAGTTAGCGCAGGTGTATGTTGACTAGGTTGTCAGGCTGCATGGGGTTCCTGTTGCAATAGTGTCTGATCGAGGGCCCCAGTTCACCTCCAAGTTTTGGCGGAGTCTGCAGAACGCTATGGGTACCAGGTTGGATTTTAGCACTGCTTTCCATCCACAGACGGACGGACAATCAGAGAGGACCATCCAGACAATAGAGGATATGCTCAGAATGTGTGTGCTGGATTTTGGCGGTTCTTGGAGGCAGCATCTACCTTTAGTGGAGTTTGCCTACAATAACAGCCATTATGCCAGCATAGGGATGGCCCCATATGAAGCTTTGTATGGAAGGAAGTGCAGGTCGCCTGTCTGTTGGGAAGAAGTTGGAGAAAAGGCCTTGGCAGGGCCTGAGCTAGTAGAGATCACCAGCAGAGTGGTGCCCATAATCAGAGAAAGAATCAAGACTGCTGCAAGCAGGCAAAAGAGTGGGCCTCACTGGTCTTCCGTACCGTATCATCATCATAACATATCATACGAGGACTAAAGGATCATTCAACATCCATCCACATCATCATCAAGTTATGCAATGCAACATATTCGTGAATTCTAATGCATACAACCTAGTATATCTCATGGTATACGTGATGCATGTATCATGCTCAAAATTTACTTATTTACTTTGAAACATAAAGAGTTATTCCACTCACCTCTGGCTGAAGCTCTAATGACTCTGAAGCAGCTATCTCACTGCTGAGGTCCTCGGTTCCTCGGGTCTAAACCTACACAGGTGGACTCAAATGAGGGACCAAATATCCATGAACATGACTCTAAAATACTCCCCAAAAACCCCCTAAAACACCTTAAAACAATCATAGAAATCATGCAAAGGAGGGCTGAACAGGGCACTTTCGGCGGCAGGTTCGGCGGCCGAAAGGCCCTCCAGAGCCGAAAGTCATGCACCTTCAGCGGCACTTTCGGCGGCCGAAGGTTCCCTCCAGAGACGAAACTCATGCATGTTCGGCGGCACCTTCGGCGGCCAAAACTCCCTTCCAGAGCCGAAAGTCCTCTTTCGGGGGCAGGGTTCGGCAGCCGATACATGCTACCACAGGCAGGTTCGGCGGCCGAAAGAACCTTCGGCTGCCGAACCTGAGTTCTTCCCAAAGGGCAGAAACTCAGCTCCAACATGCACAAAAGTCTCCCAATTCATTCACACATGCATTTTCCTAGTCTACAACATGCAAACTCAAGCCAACAAGCACATAGGGGTCTCAAACTAAATTAAACCCTAACCAAAACACATCAAATATGCATATTCAACATACATTGTTCATAACCACACATTTAACCAAAAACTCATCATAAACCTACACATGCATTTCTACCCCAAGAAACTTCATAAAACTTGCTTAAAACATGAAATGAACTATGGATCTACTCTTACCTCTTGAAGAACGAGAGGGAAGACGACCCTAGCTTGGAGATGGGGAGAAACCAACTCTTTAGTCTCCAAGCTTCAAAACTTGCTCTTTTGCTCAAATATCTTCAAATCAACATAAAGCTTGTTAAAACGTGAAAGATCGGAGGAAAAACATCAAAAACGAATCATGGGAGAGCAAGAACTCACCATGGCTGAAAATGGGGAGAAAACTCGCCCGTTTCGGCCATGGAGCTCTTATATAGGGACTGCCAGACCACCTTTCGTGACGCGGAACCCTATGGCACTTAATCCTCAAACCCCGTCGCACCTCTGATATAGATTCCAAGAACGTGGATAAACCACCCTCTATAGCACCCTAAGCTTAGCGAAGCTAGAACACTAATAACGGAAGGATTTTGTAGAACGGATCAGAAGAACGCCACAATCGAAATTGATAAGTTGGTCTGATTCGTGATGCAATCAATGAAAGAAGCAAACTCTCACTCTCTCAAAGAAGGCCAAAATTTGCATAAAGCAAATCTGAATTAAATTTGTCAAAAAAACAAAAAAAGTGTCTGATATAAGAATTTAAGGCCTTATTTATAGTGTAAGGCAAAAACCTAAACCTAGTTGGAAAAGGAAAACAAATACTAAGTCAGAATTCCTATCCCAACAGGGAAACAAGCTAAAATAACAAAAATAACTGCCAAGTCTTTAAAAACCAACCACATTCTCGTATGCCTCAATAGTTCCAGCAGAAACCACAACCTCAGGGACGAAACCACAACCTGCTTATGGTTCGGGCTGATTCTCCACTATCTTCCTCCATGATGTGCTCCAAAATTAACTTCCACAAAACACAAAAGTATCTTCGGCTAACTGAATGTCGCGAGCGCGACTTTGATAATGGTAGCGAGCGCTACAAATCTTCAATTTGCTTCTGCTTCATCCATGCATACACCCAGCAACGTAATCAGCTTCGAATGACCTTCAAGTTCCTTCTCGCACTTATCCCTAGCAATTTCAGTCATCTTTCTTGTAATAAATTCTTGAATATGCAATCCAAGAGTAACGCCGTACTTCCTTGCTTTATTCCTTGTCAATGGTCCTTGTTGTAGCTCCAAGGGATCCTTGCCTTGCTTCCCATGCTGGTTCACATCATTCTCCCCTTCTTTAAAAAGATTTGTCCTCAAATCTGCATCGTCATAAGGAGACAAATCAGAAACATTAAAAGTGGCACTAACACCATACTCACCAGGCAAGTCAATCTTATAAGCATTGTCATTGATCTTCTCCAAGACTTGAAATGGACCATCACCACGCGCATCCAGCTTATTCTTCCTTTGATTTGGGAACCTCTCCTTGCGAAAATGCACCCAAACCCACTCTCCAGGAGCAAACACCATCTTCTTGCGACCCCTATTCGCAATATCAGCATACGTCTTGTTCTTTTTCTCCATGTTAGCTCGTGCTTTCTCATGCAAAGCTTTCACCAAGTCAGCTTTCTTCTCTCCATCTAAACTTACAAGTTCATTAGAAGGTAATGGCAAAAGATCAAGAACAGTTAGTGGATTAAAGCCATAAACTAGCTCAAATGGCGAATAACCTGTAGAAGAATGAATAGAACGATTATAAGCAAATTCAATAAAAGGTAAACAATCTTCCCAAGTAGCCAAATTCTTACCCACTATAGATCGCAATAACGTACCAAGAGTACGATTCACAACTTCAGTTTGCCCATCTGTTTGTGGATGACAAGTAGTAGAGAATAAAAGCTTAGTTCCTAGTCTACTCCACAAAACACGCCAAAAATGGGACAAGAACTTTGTATCCCTATCAGAAACAATAGTCCGAGGCACTCCATGTAAGCGCACAACATTGCGAAAGAACAAATCAGCAACAACTTTCGCATCATCAGCTTTATGACATGCAATGAAATGTGCCATCTTACTAAACCTATCAACCACCACAAAAATACTATCTCTACCTCTCTTAGTTCTAGGCAAACCAAGCACAAAATCCATGCTAATATCAATCCAAGGAGAACTAGGTACAGGCAATGGCATATAAAGACCATGAGGCATAGACTTAGATTTCGCCTGTCTACATGCAATACAAGCAGAACATAACTTCCCAACATCCTTACGCATAGATGGCCAATAAAAATGCTCAAACAGAATATCATAAGTCTTAGACACACCAAAATGCCCCATTAAACCACCACAATGAGATTCCAAAACAAGCAATTCACGCATGGAACATCTGGGCACACATAATTTATTTCCCTTAAATAAATATCCCTCATGCCTATAAAATGAATTAAAAGCTCCTTGTTCACATGCAACATAAACATTGCCAAAATCAACATCACCAACATACAAGTTCTTAATATACTCAAATCCAAGCAACTTAGAACTCAAAACAGAAAGTAATGTATATCTCCTAGACAACGCATCAGCAACAACGTTATCTTTACCTTGCTTGTACTTAATCACATATGGAAATCTCTCAATTCGTTCGATCCACTTACCATGCCGTTTGTTCAACTTACCTTGGCCCTTCAAATGCTTGAGGGATTCATGGTCAGTATAAATCACGAACTCCTTTGGCAGCAAGTAATGCTCCCACACGTCCAACGCCCTCACCAAAGCATGTAACTCCTTGTCATATGTAGAATAACTCAGTTGTGCACCATTGAGTTTTTCACTAAAATATGCTATTGGCTTCTTCTCTTGCATCAGCACAGCCCCAATACCTACACCAGAAGCATCACATTCAATCTCAAAAATTGAATCAAAATTAGGCAAAGCTAAGACAGGTGCAGATGTCAACTTCCCTTTCAAATTCTCAAACGCCTTTTGCTGCTCTTCTCCCCACTGAAATCCAACCTCCTTTTTGATAATGCTAGTGAGTGGTGCTGCAATGGTAGAAAAATCCTTCACGAATCTTCTATAGAAACTTGCTAGCCCATGGAAGCTCCTCACTTCAGTCACATTCTTAGGAACAGGCCATTCCTTTATAGCTTTCACTTTCTCTTCATCAACTTCTAATCCCTGTGCACTCACAACAAAGCCAAGAAAAACAAGCCTATCCATGCAAAATGTGCATTTCTTAAGCTTGGCATATAAGTTTTCTGTTCTCAAAGCTTCCAACACTATCCTAACATGCTCTAAATGCTCATCTAATGTCTTACTATAGATCAGAATGTCATCAAAATAAACAACAACAAATCTGCCCAAATAAGCTCTCAAAACATGGTTCATTAATCTCATAAATGTACTCGGTGCATTAGACAACCCAAAAGGCATTACTAACCACTCATATAGGCCATATTTTGTTTTAAAAGCTGTTTTCCACTCATCCCCAGGTTTCATACGAATTTGATGATATCCACTCATAAGATCAATTTTAGTAAAATACCTTGCACCATGTAACTCGTCCAACATGTCGTCAAGTCGTGGAATGGGATGTCGATACTTCACCGTGATCTTATTTACAGCCCTACAATCGACACACATCCTCCACGTGCCATCTTTCTTTGGTACCAGCAAAACAGGAACGGCACAAGGGCTTAAGCTCTCTCTAATCAAGCCTTTCTCCAACAGCTCCTCCACTTGTCGTTGCATCTCCTTGGTCTCCATTGGGTTACTTCGATATGCTGGTCTATTTGGAATCGTCGAACCAGGTATGAAGTCGATTTGGTGTTCAACTCCCCTTAATGGCGGTAAACCACTAGGCAGCTCCTCTGGAAACACATCTTGAAAATCCTGCAACATAGACACAAAACTAGAAGGCAAATGGTCAAGTGAAACATCAACATTAGTAAACAAAGTTTCTTTATATCTAATGAGCAATAACGGCTGCTCGTTAGATATTGCAAATTTAAGCTCTCTTGGTTTCGCATAAAAAGTTTGTTTCACCTTTCCTTGGTTTTCTCTCACCAATGGGCCATTTATTTGATTATTTTCTTTTCTGGCCTCCTTTCCCAATTTCTTCTCACATTCACTCTCCTTATCATGTTCTCTCGCACTTCCCTTAATTTTTAAAGTAGCACCCCTTTTGGTCGAATCTTGCTTTGCTTTTTCATGCATCTTCCGATGATCTTCATACACCTCCAACGGTGATAATGGTACAAGAGTAACCAGCTTTCCTTCATAGGTAAATGTGTACCTATTTGAATACCCATCATGCTGCGCCTTCCTATCAAATTGCCATGGTCTTCCTAACAACATATGGCCAGCTTGCATAGGAACTACATCACACAACACTCCATCTTTATACCAGCCTATAGAGAATGGTATCTTCACTTGTTTAGTAACCTTCACCTCTCCACTATCATTAAACCATTGTAGTCTATATGGATGTGGATGTTTTAAACAAGTCAATTTCAGCTTCTCCACCATTGTCTCACTTGCAGCATTGGTGCAACTACCACTGTCAATGATGAGCATACAAACTTTACCCTCAACTAAACATCTAGTATAAAATATGTTATCTCGTTGCTCTAGACCTTCTTCTTTCACTTGCATATTCAAAGCACGCCTAGCAACTAACATATCACCACGTTCAGCAACCAACGCATTCTCAACTTCTTCTTCACACTCATCAACATCATCAAGCATATCATTCATATCATTATTATCACCATCACTATGGTCAGAATCAGAAACTAAACCCCCATCATCAGTAGCAATCATAACTCTCCTATTTGGACATTGAGATGCAATATGCCCATTTCCTAAACATTTGAAACACTTAATATTTCTACTAGGAGTAGTATTAGGAATACCTGACTGCTGCTTATTTGAACCTCCATTCATCCCTTTTCCACTTGTAGGTGGAGGATTGCTCCTTTGGAAGGAATTCTTGAAATCTCCACCTTTTGAGGGCAAATCATTTGAAGACCCCTTAAAGGTTGAACTACTTCCTCCCACATTCTGGAACTTCCCATATTTGGTGGAGCTCTTGTTCTTGATTTTCCTTTCAATCTTCATGGCCTTCTCAACTAACTCTTCCATGGAATTGTAATCATACATTTCCAGCTCACTTGCAATGTTGGAATTTAGACCTCCCAGAAATCTGGACATTAGCCTGTGTTCATCCTCCTCAATGTCAGCCCTGGCCATGGTCATCTCCATCTCCTTGTGGTATTCTTCAACACTCTTACCACCTTGGACCAGTCTTGCCAACCTATTATACAAATCCCTATAGTAATGAGAAGGAACAAACCTTATTCTCATTAAGTCTTTCAAGGCCTCCCACTCCGGCACGGGTCGCAATCCTTTTCCTCTTCTACTAGACTTGAGTTGATCCCACCAGAATGTAGCATATCCCCTAAATTCCACGGCTGCGATATGGGACTTCTTTTCTTCTGAGTAATTATGACACTCAAAAATTTGTTCCACCTTTCGCTCCCATTCAATGTATTCTTCCGCATTGTTATTCCCTTTAAATTCGGGTACCTTCATCTTGATGGAACTAAGGTCATTGTCAGTCACAATTTGGTAGTTTTCAGCCACCTCTTCCTGATCACCTCGACCTCCTCTTGCTGCTCTCCTAATGACCTCCTCTTCGCCTCCCCTTGGTAAGATTCGTTGTGGTAATCTCACTGGAGGTGCGGGCTGTTGTACCCTCTCCCTCATCATTAGATTCATGTTCTCTTGTAGGGTGGCCATCATTCTTGCCATCTCTTCCATCTTCTCATTACTTTGCTGCATATATGTCTCAAAATTGCTAGAAATTGAAGCAACATCTTTACCATTCCCACTAGTCATGACCACAACAGAGAAACTCACAAGAAACAATTAGTAACTGAAAGAAAGAATTCACAAGTGTTTCGCTCTTACCTCACTATTGCTGATTCTTCGATTGCACTTCAGAACCAAGGTTCACTCACCAATCTGCCAAGTACGTTCAAAAGGTAGGATCCTAATCCCTAGACACCTAGAAGACAACTTGACAAGTATCCGGAGGCAGCACAAGAACGTTTGCACTACACGATTGAAAACTAAGTATCGAAACAAACAAATGATACTCAGCAATGTAATGGAATTTCAACGCTAGCTCAAAAACAAAATAGAAACAAGAGGGCAATAAAATAGACAATTCTGGTCAGAATGTATCAAAACCAACTCGCTCTTGGTAAGCTGATTTATGGACCTAAATCTTCTACCCCAAACGCTGGTTTGAAGACACCCCAAGAATGCTACTATACTATGCAATTTGAAATAAAAGAACAGCAGCCCCTCAATGGTGGAAAAAAAAAATCTGAAGCAAAATTTTCACTTAATTGTAACCCACCTAGAACTGATCCTTAATACTTAAATAGCAAGACTAAAAAGAAAATTTTTTTGTTGGAGCAATTTTTTTTTTTTTTTTTTTTTTTTTTTTTTTTTTTTTTGCTCTCACTATCCCCTTGCTTGGGTCTCAAACAACACCACACGAAATTCTTGAGTGTGTATCAAAAAAAATTCACTAACAGATTCAGTTCGAAGGGAAATAATGGCTGCTAAAAGAAACCGAATTGCCAAATAACAAAATAGCAAGCAACACAATGATTTTGGATGGACAATCCAGGACCTAACAATTGGAATCGAATTGAACAGAAACGAATTGAAGACAATGAACCCTAACGAAATTCGAAACTAAGATACCAAAAAAAAACGAAAATATAACACAGCCCTAGAAAGACAGATAGATAAAGATTTACCTGTTGTTGGCTCTGATACCAAATGACGCGGAACCCTATGGCACTTAATCCTCAAACCCCGTCGCACCTCTGATATAGATTCCAAGAACGTGGATAAACCACCCTCTATAGCACCCTAAGCTTAGCGAAGCTAGAACACTAATAACGGAAGGATTTTGTAGAACGGATCAGAAGAACGCCACAATCGAAATTGATAAGTTGGTCTGATTCGTGATGCAATCAATGAAAGAAGCAAACTCTCACTCTCTCAAAGAAGGCCGAAATTTGCATAAAGCAAATCTGAATTAAATTTGTCAAAAAAACAAAAAAAGTGTCTGATATAAGAATTTAAGGCCTTATTTATAGTGTAAGGCAAAAACCTAAACCTAGTTGGAAAAGGAAAACAAATACTAAGTCAGAATTCCTATCCCAACAGGGAAACAAGCTAAAATAACAAAAATAACTGCCAAGTCTTTAAAAACCAACCACATTCTCGTATGCCTCAATAGTTCCAGCAGAAACCACAACCTCAGGGACGAAACCACAACCTGCTTATGGTTCGGGCTGATTCTCCACTATCTTCCTCCATGATGTGCTCCAAAATTAACTTCCACAAAACACAAAAGTATCTTCGGCTAACTGAATGTCGCGAGCGCGACTTTGATAATGGTAGCGAGCGCTACAAATCTTCAATTTGCTTCTGCTTCATCCATGCATACACCCAGCAACGTAATCAGCTTCGAATGACCTTCAAGTTCCTTCTCGCACTTATCCCTAGCAATTTCAGTCATCTCTCTTGTAATAAATTCTTGAATATGCAATCCAAGAGTAACGCCGTACTTCCTTGCTTTATTCCTTGTCAATGGTCCTTGTTGTAGCTCCAAGGGATCCTTGCCTTGCTTCCCATGCTGGTTCACATCATTTCGGCAACCTAAAGTGCTTCCAAAAATCATGCAAGTTCGGCGGCCGAACTTGAGGTTCGGCGGCCGAACCTTTGAAACTTTCGGAAGCCTAACTTGCCCCTCTAAACCATCCAATGTTCGGCGGCCGAACCTGGAAATGCCTCCTTGGCCCTTTTCATTCAAAATTCAATTGCTTTCTTGCTTAAAACCATAAAATACATTAAAAATTTTTATGAAAACATGGTTTTACCCTTCTAGAGGTTTCTGACATCCGAGATTCCACCGGACGGTAGGAATTCCGATACCGGAGTCTAGCCGGGTATTACATCTAAAAGATGCATAGACACCCAAGAAACCCTAGGCAGCCTCTCAAGATATATTTAAAGGTCTTATGAAGACAAGAAGAGGCAGATTGGACATCACCAAGGTTCGGCCAAGCAAGGGCAGCCGCGCTCCCTTCTCCTCCTTGTCCTCCACCGCCGGTTCCTCCTCCTTACTCTCTTCTTCTATTTTCTATTTTGGTTCAGCCATGAGTGGTTGAAACCCTTAATTCTAGTTGCGGAATGGTTGAAACTAAGGTTGTTTTATGGATTGTGAGATCTGAACATAAACTATTTGTCTTTGATTAGTTCAATATTCATGCAATTGTGTGCTTAAATCTAAGATTGCTTTGTTGTTTTGATCAAATTGGCCACTTGATTCTTGATTGCAAAGTTAATTGATTGTTAGTTGGGATATTTGTTAGTCCCTAATTGCTGAAAATATTCTGACCTAAGAACACTTGGTGTAAAAACTAAGGAATTGTATGATCTAGCATCATCTTTATGCGTTTGGAGTAGCTAGGATTGGATCTCTCTAATTTTTTATGCAATTGACAATTGTTTTGATGCCTAAGGCCGAAGGATGTTTCTTAGTAATTTGTTAATTAGTAATTGATTAGAGGACGTTTCCTAATTAATTTAATCATAAGGAGAGACATGGTGATGAGAAGCGTTTTCCACCTCCATAACTAATCTATTGAATCAATTAAGAGAACATAAGTTTCAATGATCAATCCAAGCAACCAAGGTGGATCCATATCTTCAACTAGACCTTTCTCATATTGATTTCCTCTTTTATTTTATTATTACTTGCTGATTTAATTGCTGTCCATAATTAGTTTAATCAAATCAATCTCACTCTCACCAGACTATTCCCTTAAAGTGGGAGGTCAAGGGTTCGAGTAGTGGGGGAGGCGACCTAATTTCCAAAGGGAAATTTGGGCCAAATCCACTTGGGGAAGGATGTATTCGATGCAAGAACCCAAGGGGACAAATCCTGCCAGGAACCCGTGAGGGTGAATGGATGTTAAGAGCTGTTCACGACGCCAGTGGAAAGCCCGAGGTGGCAAAGAGGCCAGGCGAGGGATAGCCCTGGGCCGTGAACGGTAACAGTGCCGGGGATCACGTCCGGGCTGTTACACAAGCCTCTTGAAAGTACTACAGAAGCATAAAGGAGCCATAGGGTGGACCATAGATGACATCAAAGGTATTTCTCCTTCCACATGCATGCATAGAATACACATGGAGGATGAATGCAAGCCAGTCAGAGATGCTCAAAGAAGACTGAATCCACCTATGATGGAGGTAGTAAAGAAAGAAATAGTCAAGCTCCTTGATGCAGGTATCATATACCCAATTTCTGATAGCAAATGGGTGAGTCCTGTGCATGTAGTCCCAAAGAAAACTGGGATTACTATTGTGCCAAATGCTGAAGGAGAACTTGTTCCCACAAGAGTTCAGAATGGATGGAGAGTGTGCATGGACTATAGGAAGCTCAATGCTACAACAAGGAAAGACCACTTCCCACTACCATTCATTGATCAGATGCTAGAAAGGCTTGCAGGTAAGTCCCATTATTGTTGTCTTGATGGTTATTCAGGTTTTTATCAGATTCCAGTTGCTCTAGAGGACCAAGAGAAGACCACCTTCACTTGTCCTTTTGGCACTTTGCCTTTAGAAGAATGCCATTTGAAATATGCAATGCACCTGCCACCTTTCAACGATGCATGATGAGCATATTCTCTGACTATGTGGGTAAGACAATCGAATTATTCATGGATGATTTCACAGTACATGGTAACTCTTTTGAGGAATGCCTTGCTAATTTGGAAAAAATCCTACAGAGATGGCTTGAATCTAATCTCGTACTTAATTATGAAAAATGTCATTTTATGGTTAATCAAGGTATGGTTTTAGGTCATGTTGTTTCAGCTAAGGGCATTGAGGTGGACAAAGCTAAGGTGGATACCATTAAAAATTTGCCTTACCCCACTAATGTTAGAGAGACTCGGTCATTCCTTTGCCATGCAGGGTTCTATAGAAGATTCATCAAAGACTTCTCTAAAATTACATTGCCATTATGCAAATTTCTCCAACAGGATGTAACATTTGATTTTGATGCAGATTGCAAAAAGGCATTTGATTTGATTAAAGAATTGCTTGTAACTGCCCCAATTATTCAGGCACCTGACTGGAACTTGCCCTTTGAAATCATGTGTGATGCAAGCAACTATGCAGTGAGAGCAGTCTTGGGGCAACGTGTGGGAAACTCACCCCACGTCATTCACTATGCCTCTCGCACACTGGATGCTACACAAAGCAACTACACAACAACAGAAAAGGAGCTCTTAGCTGTTGTGTTTGCTTTGGAGAAATTCAGACCATATCTCTTGGGAACTAAAGTCATTGTCTATTCTGACCATGCAGTTTTGCGATATCTGATTAAGAAAAAGGAAGTCAAACCAAGACTCATTAGGTGGATTCTTCTCCTACAAGAATTTGATCTGGAGATAAGAGACAAGAAAGGGAAAGAAAATCTTGTAGCTGACCACCTCAGCCGGCTTCCATCTAGCTCTACACCTTGTCCAATCAAAGAAGAGTTCCCAAACGAACATCTGTTCGTCACTCATTCAGCCTAAGTAAATCGCAACATGCACCTTACACCCCAGGGGAGTACTCAGTTTCCTTTGTTCTTTTGTATTTCTTATACATTGAGAACAATGCATGATTTAAGTGTGGGGGTGTATATCTCTTCTCCTCTCTTTTCTCTTCTTCTTTTTCTTTCAGATTGCAGATTTGCGTTTCTTTCAGTATTAGCCACAGTGTTGAAATTTTTTTTAGTTTTTGCTTTCAATAAAACACACACAACCACAACCTTCTTCTTCTTTTTGTTTTGCTCTACTCAAACTGATGAACTATGTTGGATGAGTTTTCCTTTCCATGACCCCATTGATGTGATGACTCTTTAAACTTATATTGAATCAATTGCAGTGAGTTATATTCATGTTTGAGAATTGCCTTTTGAATTGAATCTTTGAGTTTGCCATGGTGAAAAATATATTGATGACCCTCATTAGAAAGAATAAATTTAAATTGTGTGAATGAACTTAATATGACTTGATTTAGCAATTGGTGTTGATTTGCCCAAATCATTGAGAGAAAGAAATTCACAAAGGCTTAGACTTCAAAAGCACAAATTGAAAATTGTTCCAATGGTCAAAAGACTATGAACAGAGCTAGTAACCACTTGGACAGGTGACCAACTGAGTAACTGGAGGTAGGTATCACAAATATGTACCTTCACGTCAAAAGATTGGTGACTTGTTCAAGCAAAATTGAAAGTGCAAAAAGCTGAATAAAGTACTTCAAGGTAAGGGCAAGTCACTCTGAAAGCTAGAAAAAGTCTTATCTGAACAAATTAATGTGCATGTATGATCTTTCTCTTGAGGAAAACAAATCCTAGCCATGGTAAGCAAAGGGAAACAAGGAAAGAAGGTAAGTAATCTTCATGCATATATTTTTCACTGCAATGATTCAAAATAGGTGTCTTGAGTAAGAGCTTAAGTGGAAATAAGGATCAAGTAGTAAGGAAAGCTTGTTTAACTATGTTTATTTGCTTGAGGACAAGTAAAAGGCTAGGTGTGGGGGTATTTGATAGAAAATATTTTAATCCATTTTCTCTTAATATTATTGATGATTATTTACATGATTTCTGCTTAATTTAGTGCTCTTGGCATTGTTTTGCAGAAAATGGTGAAAAAGGACACTTTAGAGAAAATCCCCCTAAAACTACCTTATTTGGAGCAAAATGGAGCAAGCCTGCCAAGTTGAAATCAAGTCAAGCTAAACTATTTGTCTTTGATTAGTTCAATAGTCATGCAATTTTGTGCTTAAATCTAAGATTGCTTTGTTGTTTTGATCAAATTGGCCACTTGATTCTTGATTGCAAAGTTAATTGATTGTTAGTTGGGATATTTGTTAGTCCGTAATTGCTGAAAATATTCTGACCTAAGAACACTTGGTGTAAAAACTAAGGAATTGTATGATCTAGCATCATCTTCATGCGTTTGGAGTAGCTAGGATTGGATCTCTCTAATTCTTTTTGCAATTGACAATTGTTTTGATGCCTAAAGCCCAAGGATGTTCCTTGGCAATTTGTTAATTAGTAATTGATTAGAGGACGTTCCCTAATTAATTTAATCATCAGGAGAGACATGGTGGTGAGAAGCGTTTTCCACCTCCATAACTTATCTATTGAATCAATCAAGAGAACATAAGTTTCAATGATCAATCCAAGCAACCAAGGTGGATCCATATCTTCAACTAGACCTTTCTCATATTGATTTCCTCTTTTATTTTATTATTACTTGCTGATTTAATTGTTGTCCATGATTAGTTTAATCAAATCAATCTCAAAACCCCCTCCTTTTTACTTTATTGCACTTTACTTTTATTCTGCTTTCAGTTACTTGCTTTCAGTTGATGCTCTTGATCTTGTTGGGAAAAATAGATAAGTACTCAATTCTCTATGAATTCGATCCTTTACCACTATCTGCAGTTGTAAAATTATTGATAACCGAAAAGGTTATTTTTGACTGGCTTCGACAACCGCGAGTCACTCACTGAGGTGGCTATTTTACCCATCTGTTGTTGGAGGCTTTGCACAGAATTTGCCAATGTCTTCATTGTAACGACCCGGAAACCGAACCGCTACCGGCGCTAGGATCCAGATCGACTTAAAGTCGCTGAGACCCATAGCAAGCCTACTATACTTCCTGTACATCTGATAAAATCCCATACATGATCATACATTTCCATAAAAACTTTAAACTTTTCATATACCAAGCTAGACCTGTGCATGTACCATAACTGTAAACATAAAAACCCCATACTAGAGCCCTCATCAAATGCTCTAGTTGGGTCAACATAACATATATCAAGCTTGGTTCAACATTCCTATTCATTAAAACATTTCATATAGATCATGTACAAAAAGGGATTACCACTACTATTAGGGCCAAGCACAATACTAAACCATGAAACATTTCTCTACTTTACATTACATTATACCATCTTACATTACATGTCCACTACATTATTACACTTAATACAACCTTCAATCTTGACGACTTTTCGGTCTATCCTGAACCTGCAAACCTGGGGGTTAGGGGAAAGGGGTGAGCTACAAGAGCCCAGTAAGCAGAACAGCAAAAACATTATAATTAAACATATGCTTTCATGAAATGCGTCACAGCACAAAAAATTTACATCACGGATGGACTGGCCCAAAAATCCCTCTACTCTGTGCCCGGCCCTCGGTGGAGCTCCTCAGGACTTCTATTACATAACATAAGCTCCGTGCCAGGGGCGTAGTGCAAGCCACACAGTCTTTCATGTACTCTGTGCCCGGCTCTCGGTGGAGCTCCTCAAGACTTCTATTACATAACATAAAATCTAGAGGGCTAATGGGTCGTCCTATTGTCCATCCACACCCACAATAAATAATGCAATGTATCATATTCGTGAATTCTAATGCAAACAACCTATTACATATCATGATGCATGAACATGCTTAAAACATTTGATTTCTCGAAATAAAAGATTAGTTTAGTTCTACTCACCTCTGGCTGACTCTGAACTAACACTGAAGCAGCTATCACACTGCTGATCACCTCGGTTCCTCAGGTCCGATCCTACACAGGTGGACTTAAATGAGGGATCAAACATACTCTAACATGACTCTAAACATCTCCCCAAAAACCCCCCTAAAACATCATAAAACATGCATGTAAAACTCCCAAGGAAGGGCTGGACAGGAGACTTTCGGCGGTAGGTTCGGCGGCCGAAGGTCCCTTCCAGATCTGAAAGTCATGCACTTTCAGAAGCAGGTTCGGCGGCCGAAGGTTCTCCCCAGATCCAAAAGTCAGGCACTTTCGGGGGCAGGTTCGGTGGCCGAAACCCCTTCACAGATCCAAAAGCCCAGCCTTCGGGGGCATGTTAGGCAGTTAAAAGGCTGCCTCTCATGCAGGTTCGACGGCCGAATATGGTTTCGGCGGCAAAACCTGGTTCTCTCCGAACGGCAGGCCCGAATCTATCACAAGCATTTCCAACCCCAAAACTCTCAAATCCTCACACCCAACAACTAAAAACTTGCATACTCACATATTCAAGCATATAGGGGCATAAAACTAGCCTATACCCCAACAAACATCACATTTAATATACATTTATCATTAAGCTAACATAAACTCTAACATTTTAGATCTACTCTAAAACATGCATCATATACCCTTAGCCCCCTTTTAAAACTTACTTAAAACATAAAAGAAGGTGAGGATCTACACTTACCTCTTGAAGATCGAGAGGGGAGGTGATCCAAACTTGGAGATTGGGAGAAACCGAGCTCCGAGGGTCTCCAAGCTTCAAAACTTTGATCTTAGCTTAAAATCTTCAAAAACAATATAGAAACTCATAAAAATCATGAGAGACTTGAAGGAAAAGCACAAGATCGACAAGGGGTGGCGGAGACTCACCTTGCCTGGAAATGGAGAGAGAAAACTCACCTATTTTCGGACAGGAGGCCCTTTATAGGTGGCTGGCCAGACCACTTTCGGGGGCCAAAAGTGCCTCCGCTTCCGCTCCATGTTCGGCGGCCGAACATGAGGTTCGGCGGCCAAACCTGAGCCTTTCCCTCAAGTCCTTTTCTTTTTCATTTTTAAAATATTAACTCAAAAACTTAGTATTAAAACCATAAAAATATATAAAAGCATTTTAGAAAACCTTTATTTCACCCTTCTAGAAGGCTCCGACATCCGAGAAATTTCGAATTCCAATGGAGATTCCGCCGGAAGGTAGGAATTCCGATGCCGGGGTCTAGCCGAGTATTACATTCTCCCCCCTTAAGAACATTCGTCCCCGAATTGTTCAACACACAAGCATAGCATGGCATAACACATATATCATCAAGGAAGCACATAACAACAAAACACGAACCTTAAAAGAGATAGGGGTATTGTTGGAGCATAGACTCCCGTGTCTCCCAGGTGCACTCTTCCATGTTGTGGTGATTCCAAAGGAACTTCACCATCGGGATTTCCTTGTTCCTCAGCTTTCTAATCTGCGTGTCTATGATCCGCACTGGCTGCTCAACATAAGTGAGATCTCCTAGGATCTCCACATCAGGCTCATTAAGAACCTTGCCCGGATCTAACACGAACTTACGTAACATGAAAACATGGAAAATCGGATGGATTCTCTCCATTGAAGCAGGCAGGTCCAGCTTGTACGATACATTCCCAATCTTCTACAAGATTTCAAAGGGTCCGATGTACCGTGGAGCTAGCTTACCTTTCTTCCCAAAATGAATCACCCTTTTCATAGGAGACACCTTGAGCAACACCATATCTCCCTCCTGGAACTCTATATGCTTCCTGCGGATATCTACATAACTCTTCTGCCAACTCACATCAGTTTTGATTCTTTCTCTAATAATGGGCACCACCCTGCTGGTGATCTCTACTAACTCAGGCCCTGCCAAGACCCTTTCTCCAACTTCTTCCCAGCAGACAGGTGACCTGCACTTCCTTCCATACAAAGCTTCATATGGAGTCATTCCTATACTAGCATGATAGCTGTTATTGTAGGCAAACTCCACCAAGGGTAGATGCTGCCTCCAAGAACCGCCAAAATCTAGCACACACATTCTGAGCATATTTTCAATAGTCTGGATGGTCCTCTCTGACTGTCCATCCGTTTGTGGATGGAAAGTAGTGCTAAAGTCCAGCCTGGTACCCATAGCACTCTGTAGACTTCGCCAAAACCTGGAGGTGAGCTGGAGTCCCCTATCTGACACTATTGAAACGGGAGCCCCATACAACCTCACAACCTCTTCCACATACTCTTGTGCCAACTTGTCCATAGAATAGCCACTCTTGACAGGGATGAAGTGAGCAGATTTGGTCAGTTTGTCCACAATCACCCATATGGAGTCCAATCTGTTGGACGTTGCCTGTAACCCCACCATAAAATCCATAGCTATATTCTCCCATTTCCACTCTGGAATCGGTAGTGGGTTGAGCATCCCAGTTGGCTTCTGATGTTCCAGCTTCACCCTCTGACATACCTCATAAGCGGACACGAACTGTGCCACCTCTCTCTTCATAGCTGGCCACCAATAAACTCTTTTTAGATCCTGGTACATTTTGGTGGCTCCAGGGTGAACACTGTATCTGGCATTATGAGCTTCCCTCATAATGTCTCCCTTCAGACTCACGTCATCTGGTACACATAACCTGTTCCATAGCGGATGATCCCTTTACTGTCAAATCTGAACTCTTCATTCTTACCTGCTTGAACTGCTCTGGCTATCTTCACTAACTCGGGGTTCTCATGCTATTTCTGAGCCACCTGCTCCAGAAACACGGGTGTCACTCTCATCTGAGCTATCAAAGCACCTGTACAAGACAACTCCAACTGCAGCCCTTCATCAATGAGCTTATAGAATTCCCTCACCACTAGTCTCCTCTCTGCTGTAATATGGGATAGACTGCCAAGTGATTTCCGACTAAGGGCATCTGCCACAATATTTGCCTTACCTAGATGGTACTGAATCTTGCAATCATAGTCACTAAGCAGTTCTACCCATCTTCTCTACCTTAGGTTCAACTCTCTCTGCCTCAAGATGTATTGCAAACTCTTATGATCTGTAAAGATCTCACATTTAACCCCATAAAGGTAATGCCTCCACATCTTGAGCGCAAAGATCACAGCCGCCATCTCTAGATCATGTGTAGGATAATTCAACTCATGCTTCTTCAGCTGCCTAGAAGCATAAGCAATTACCCTCTCATTTTGCATCAACACACAACCTAGTCCCACTCGGGATGCATCACAAAACACTGTGAAGTCTTCATTACTGATAGGCAGAGCTAACACTGGTGCTGACGTTAACCTTTTCTTCAGCTCTTCAAAACTCTCTTCACACTGATCAGACTACACAAACCTCTGATTCTTCTTGGTCAATCTGGTCATAGGAGCGGCAATTTTAAAGAAGTCCTGGATGAACCTCCTGTAGTAACCTTCCAAACCCAAAAAGCTTTTAATCTCTGTCATTGTAGTGGGTCTAGGCCAGTTAGCTACAGCTTCAACTTTCTTGGGATCCACCTCAATTCCCTTTTCTGACACAACATGTCCCAATAAAGAGATGCCCCTCAACCAGAATTCACATTTGGAGAACATGGCATACAAGCCGTGCTCCCTCAGGGTCTGCAGAACTATCCTCAGATGATGGGCATGCTCCTCTGCGTTTCTGGAATACACTAAGATATCATCAATGAAGACAATAACAAAGTGATCCAGATACTGGCTAAAAACTCTGTTCATGAGGTCCATGAATGCTGCAGGGGCATTGGTTAGCCCAAACGGCATTACTAGGAACTCATAATGCCCATATCTGGTCCTGAACGCCGTCTTCGGCACATCTTCCTCTTTAATTCTTAGCTGGTGATACCCAGATCTCAGATCTATCTTGGAAAAATAATCTGCTCCTGCTAGCTGGTCAAATAGATCGTCGATCCTGGGTAACAGATACTTGTTCTTGGTAGTGACTTTGTTCAACTGCCTGTAGTCGATACAAAGCCTCAAGGATCCATCCTTCTTCTTTACAAACAGCACTGGAGCACCCCAAGGTGAGTTACTCGGTCGGATGAAACCCTTGTCTACCAACTCTTGCAACTGCTCCTTTAGCTTCTTCAACTCTGCTGGTGCCATCCTGTAGGGAGGGATAGAGATCGGTCTGGTTTCAAGCATCACTTCTATTTCAAACTCTATCTCTCTAGCAGGTGGTAGTCTTGGAAGCTCGTCTGGAAAGACATCTGGAAACTCTCTTACTACAGGCACCGAGGCGGGCTCCCTAACCTGACTATCAAGCTTTCTCACATGAGCTAGAAACCCCTGACAACCTCTCCTGAACAACCTACGAGCCTGTAGGGCTGATATCAAACCTCTAGGCATACCCTTCCTGTCTCCTTTGAAGACAACCTCTGACCCATTCTGACCTCTGAACCTGACTACCTTGTCTCTGTAGTCCAAGGTAGCACCATGAGCAGATAATCAATCCATCCCTAGAATGACATCAAAATCCATCAATTCTAGAACCACAAGGTCGGCTGGACGGCATCTACCCTTAACAAACACTGGACTAAATCGGCAGACTGACTCTGCCACTAATGGATCACACTTGGGTCCACTGACCCAGAGGGGACACTCTAACCCAGAGACTATCAAATCCAACCTCTCTACGGCTCTCGGAGCAACAAAAGAAAGAGAAAAGCATCAGGGTTCATAGGAGCATACACATCAAAACTTTCAAAAGTGAGCGTACCTGACACCACCGTGTTCGATGTGTTAGCCTTCTGCTGAGCCAGGGTGAAGATTCGAGCTGGAGCTGACGGACCTTCTCCGTGGAAACCTACGGAAGAAGAGGCTGACCCTCTCCCTCTGCCTCGACCACTGCCCTGTGTCATGGCTGGAGCTACTGGCTGAGCCACACTACCTGAAGCCGTCCGTTGGGACTGTGTCAACCAGGGCGCAGTGGGACATTGACGTACCATGTGCCCCTCTTGTTCACATCTGTAACATGCTGTAGTCCCATACCGATAGACTCTCTTGTACGGCCTTCCACACCTCATGCATCTAGAACTATCTAAGCCAGAGCTCGAACCACCACCGAATCCCAGACTAGACTTCAACCTTTTCCAGAACTTATTCTTCTTCGACCTCCTGATTCTGCCCCACTTTTTACTTCTTGTGGGGGCTGCACTCAGAGATGAGAGATCAATTCTTCCTGTACCCGGGGTTGTGGAACTCGAGGCCTGAGCGCCTCCTAGCGACTCCCCTATACTCTCTTCTGGCACATCTACTCCCAAGCTTTCATCTCTTCTCTGAACATCCATCTCTGCTTCCCTCACATCAGCTGACATCCTTCTTGGATCCATTCCTCCTCTGATTACATCAAAAGACCTTCTAGGTTCCCTTGATGTCTCCTATCTGCTGACTCTACATGACTGTGCTCTTGGCAGAGCAGGGGGAAAGGTATCCATACCCTCCCTCTCAGGTGGAACTCCAGTCGATCCCTCAGATCGACGAGTGCCTCGCATCCTGACTTCTGAAAAACAACATATACATATAAACATCAGCATCATATGGTTCATGTGGAAACACATGAACCCGCATCACATACATCATATATCATTAATGCGCATGCATATAATCATGGCATTTCACATCATCATCAAGACAGGACTCTACATCCTATCCTAGTGGACATGATTTATCCTATTGTGCTTGCCCTTCTACGACAACTATGAGCCCGACACACTAGGTCCGACCATATGAACCTAGGGCTCTGATACTACTCTGTAACGACCCGGAAATCAGATCGCTACCGGCGTTAGGATCCAGATCGACTTAAGGTCGCCGGGACCAGTAGCAAGCCTACTATACATCCTGTACATCTGATAAAATCCCATATATGATCATACATTTCCATAAAAACTTTAAACTTTTCATATACTAAGCTTGACCTGTGCATGCACCATAATTGTAAACATAAAAACCCCATACTAGAGCCCTCATCAAATGCTCTAGTTGGGTCAACATAACATATATCAAGCTTGGTTCGACATTCCTATTCATTAAAACATTTCATATAGATCATGTACAAAAAAGGATTACCACTACTATTAGGGCCAAGCACAATACTAAACCATGAAACATTTCTCTACATTACATTACATTATACCATCTTCTATTACATGTCCACTACTAATCTATTACACTTAATACAACCTTCAACCTTGACGACTTCCCGGTCTATCCTGAACATGCAAACCTGAGGGGTTAGGGGAAAGGAGTGAGCTACAATAGCCCAGTGAGCAGAACAACAAAAACATTATAATTAAACATATGCTTTCATGAAATGCGTCACAGCACAAACAATTCACATCACGGATGGACTGATACAAAAATCCCTCTACTCTGTGCCCGGCCCTCGGTGGAGCTTCTCAGGACTTCTATTACATAACATAAGCTCTGTGCCAGGGGCGTAGTGCAAGCCACACCTGGTCTTTCCTGTACTCTGTGCCCGGCTCTCGGTGGAACTCCTCAGGACTTCTATTACATAACATAAAATCTAGAGGGCTAATGGGCCGTCCTGTTGTCCATCCACACCCACAATAAATAATGCAATGCATCATATTCGTGAATTCTAATGCAAACAACCTATTACATATCATGATGCATGAACATGCTTAGAACATTTGATTTCTCGAAATAAAAGATTAGTTTAGTTCTACTCACCTCTGGCTGACTCTGAACTAACACTGAAGCAGCTATCACACTGCTGATCACCTCGGTTCCTCAGGTCCGATCCTACATAGGTGGACTCAAATGAGGGACCAAACATACTCTAACATGACTGTAAACATCTCCCCAAAAACTCCCTAAAACATCATAAAACATGCATGTAAAACTCCTAAGGAAGGGCTGGACAGGGGACTTTCGGCGGCAGGTTCGGCAGCCGAAGGTCCCTTCCAGATCCGAAAGTCATGCACTTTCGAAAGTAGGTTCGGCGGCTGAAACCCCTTCACAGATCCGAAAGCCTAGCCTTCGGGGGCATGTTAGGCGGTCAAAAGGCTGCCTCCCATGCAGGTTCGGCGGCCGAACCTGGTTCTCTCCGAATGGCAGGCCCGAATCTATCACAAGCATTTCCAACCCCAAAACTCTCAAATCCTCACACCCAACAACTAAAAACATGCATACTCACATATTCAAGCATATAGGGGCATAAAACTAGCCTGTACCCCAACAAACATCACATTTAACATACATTTATCATTAAGCTAACATAAACCCTAACATTTTAGATCTACTCTAAAACATGCAACATATACCTTTAGCCCCCTTTTAAAACTTACTTAAAACATAAAAGAAGGTGAGGATCTACGCTTACCTCTTGAAGATCGAGAGGGGAGGTGATCCAAACTTGGAGATTGGGAGAAATCGAGCTCCTGGGGTCTCCAAGCTTCAAAACTTTGATCTTAGCTTAAAATCTTCAAAAACAAGATAAAAACTCATAAAAATCATGAGAGACTTAAAGGAAAAGCACAAGATAGACAAGGAGTGGCGGAGACTCACCTTGCCCGAAAATGGAGAGAGAAAACTCGCCCATTTTGGGACAGAGGGCCCTTTATAGGGGGCTGGCCAGACCACTTTCGGGGGCCAAAAGTGCCTCCGCTTCCGCCTCATGTTCGGCGGCTGAACCTGGGTGTTTTCCTCAAGTCCTTTTCTTTTTCATTTTTAAAACTTTAACTCAAAAACTTAGTATTAAAACCATAAAAACATATAAAAGCATTTTAGAAAACCTTTATTTCACCCTTCTAGAAGGCTCCGACATCCGAGAAATTTCGAATTCCAACGGAGATTCCGCCGGAAGGTAGGAATTCCGATGCCGGGGTCTAGCCGGGTATTACATTCATCATCTCCTCAAGGTGCATATTGGAGTTTGGAGGTGCTGGATTTCTTTGATAGTTCTAGTAGTTGTTAGCCCTAGCATAGCTGAAGTTCGGATGGTCCCTCCAACCTAGATTGTAGGTGTTAGAGTAGGGATCATGTCTAGGCTGGCTATTGAATCCTCCAATTGCATTTACTTGCTGGTCATCCTCATGAAGCGTAGGAAATTGATCAGTTGGGTGTCCATGTGCACATATCCCACATGGTCTAATTTGCTGAAGCTTTTGAGCTTGTTGAGCTTGACCTAAGACAAGACTTCTCACAGCAGAGGTCAGTTCAAAAATTTGAGCAGTGAGAACAGACGTACTTACCTCATTGACTCCTCTTTGCTGCTGCTTTTCATCTCCATATTGTCTAGATGCTGCTGCAAGTGTTGAAATCAACTCTCTGATTGATTGAGATGTTCTGTCTTCAATTGAACCTCCACATGCTACATCAATGTATTTCCTTTCGGATGGTAGCAAACCTCCATAGAAGAATTCTATGAGTGATTTATCTGAAATGTCATGTTGAGGACAGCTTGTGCACAATCTCTTAAATCTTTCCTGATAATCATACAAATCTTCCGTATCTTTTTGCTTAATACCATTAATCTCTCTTCTTATGCCTATGGCTTTAAAAGTTGGAAAATATTTATTCAGAAAAGCTCTTACCATACCATCCCAAGAAGTGATTGATCCAGGTGGTAAGTAAAACAACCAATCTTTGGCATAATCATCAAGTGAGAATGGGAATGCTCTCAGTTATGCCTTACGGCCTCATGGATGAACATACAATGTGAAATTCTTTCAAGTGCTTATGTGGATTTTCATTCTCCAAACCTCTAAATTTAGGTAGTAGATGTATCAAACCTGTTTTGAGCTCAAAAGGGACTGTCAATGGCAGATAGGTGATGCAGAGAGGTGCTTAATCACCTATGAGGGCTGCCAACTCCCTTAGTGTTCTTTCTCTTGGTATTAGTGACCTCATGGCTGGATTTTCTGGTATTAATTCATCATGGACAGCAGGTTGTCTATTGATTTCAGCCATCTCTGCAGCTGTTTGGTCAAGTTTAGAAGGTTCTGAATCAGTCTCTGCGATTGCTAGTTCCTTGGGGTTAGATTCGGTGGTGACTTGCTTCCCAAGTGGCCTGATTGTACGCTCAATTTCTGGATCATAAGGCAGAGTTTCCTTGCGTCCAGTCCTGGTCATGAAAGAAAAATAAATTAGTTAAATCAACTCACCGACAACGGTGCCAATTTTTTATTGTGCGGTTATCGAAGCTGGTCAAAAATAACCTTTTTGCTTATCAATAATTTTACAACTGTAGATAGTTGCAAAAGGATCGAATCCACATGGAATTGATACTTACCTATTTTCCTTATCAAGACCAAGTAAATAAACTGAAAGCAAAATAAAAAGGGGGTTTTGAGATTGATTCAATTAAACTAATACTGAAAGCAATAAAGTAAAGCGAATAATTCAAGTAAAGGAATTCAAATATGAGAAAAGCTCTAGTTGAAGAATTGGATCCACTTCAGTTGTTGGGATTGACCATTGATACTTAGGTTCTTTTGTTTGATTCAATAAATTAGTTATGGAGATGAAAGACGCTTCTCACCACTATATCCCTCCTTAAGCATAAATTAATTAGGGAACGTTCTTTAACTAATCACTAATCAACAAGTTGCCAAGGAACGTCCTTGGGCCTTTGGCATCTAACAACTGTCAATTGCATTAAGAAATAGAGAGACCTAATTCTAGCTACCCAAACGCATGGTGATATTGCTAGATCATGCAATTTTCTTAGTTTTTACACCAAGAGTTACTTGTGTTTGAATAATTCAAGCAATTACAGACTTAAAACTATCCAAACTAACAAATTATTACCTTGCAATCAAGAATCAATTGGTCCTATTGATCTAAATCACAAAGCAACAATGGAATTAAGCATGAAATTGCATAAATATTGAAAAACAAAAGATAAACAATGTATGTTCAGATCTCCCGATCCATAAAATAACCAAAGTTTCACCTAATCTTCAACTAGAAAAAAGAGTTTCAGCCACTCATGGCTGAAACAAAACCAAAAAAATAAAAGAAAGGGAGAAGGAGATAATGGCCGGCGGCCTTGGAAGGAGAAGAGACTTGTGTGGCCGATTCTTGGAAGAAGGGAAGAATGGTTCGGCTCCTTTGTGGGGTATTTATAGGTTGAAAGTGTTGCTCTAAGTTTCCTTGTGAGGTGGAGTCTTCTTTTGAATTTTAAATTTTGAATGTCCTCTTTTGAATGTTGAATTTTGAATGCTTGAGAGGCAAGTGCATCTTCTTGAGATTTGGCTTCTTGAACAATCTGAATTTTGAATTTTGAATGTGCATCTCCTTGAGATTTGGCTTCCTAAATAAGGAAGAGGCTTCTTGAAGATTTGAAATTTGAATTTCAAATTGCTCTGCTGAATGTACTTTTCTTATTTATCCCTTTCCTTATTTATCTCCTCTTCAGCTGCAACTTGGCTTGTGCAAGTATGCTTGTTCTCCTTTATCCTGTTTTAGGCAGTTTTAAGAGCATTTTCACCGAATTACCTCTTTACACTATTTTCTGCAAAATAAGATCAAAACCACAAAATTAGGCAGAAAAGGTATAACTTAACATTAATAACATCATGATAAAATGGTCTAAATTTGGACTGATCAAATACCCCCACACCTAGCCTTTTGCTTGTCCTCAAGCAAATAAACTTAGTCAAACAAGCTCTCTTTACTACTTGATCCTTTATTTCCACTTAAACTCTTACCCTAGACTCCTACTTTGAAGCATTGCAGTGAAGAGTGTATGCACCAAGGTTACTCTCCTTCTTTCCTTGTCTCCCTTTACCTACCATAGCTAGTATTTATTTTCCTCAAGAGAGAGATTATACATGCACATATTCTTGTTTAGTTAAGACTTTTCTTAGCTTTCGGAGTGACTTGCCCTTGACTTGAAGTACTTTATTTAGATTTTTGCACTTTAATCTTGCTTGAAAAAGTCACCAACCTTTTGACGTGAAGGTACATATTTGTGATATCCACCCCTAGTTACTCAGTTGGTCACTTGTCCAAGTGGCTACTAGCTCTGTTCATAGTCATTGACCATTGGAACAGTTTTTAATTTGTGTTCTTGAAATCTTTGCCTTTGCTGAATTTCTTTTTCTCAATGAATTGGACAAATCAACACCAATTGCTAAAACAAGCCATATTTCATTATTCACATATCTTTCAATTTATTATTCTCTTTAATGAGTATTGTCATATATTTTTCACCACGGCAAGCTCAAAAATTCAATTTAAAAGGAAATTTCCAACAATGAATACAACTCACTGCAATTGATTCAACTTAGGTTTAAAGAGTCATCACATCAATGGGGTCATGGAAAGAAAGCTCATTCAACATAGCCTATGTGTTTGAGTAAAGCAAATCAAAACAGAAAAAGAAAAAAACAGTGGCTACATTTGTGTGCAATAAAGCAAAAAAAATGTTTCCTTTTGTCTGTGGAGGAAGGAGGAGTAGTCTCTGTAGGCCCTGCCGTGCGTGCTGTAACGACCCGGAAATCCGACCCGTTACCGGCGCTAGGATCCAGATCGGCTTAAGGCCGCCGGGACCCGTAGCAAGCCTACATACTTCCTGTAAACCTGTGGAATCCCACACATAACAACATATACATGATCTGTAAAATTTTCTTTTCTCTTATCCAAGCAAAACCTGTGCATGCACAAAATCATGCATAAACCCCACACTGGAGTCCTCATCAAATACTCCAATGGGGTATCATCATCATACATATCAGCTTGGATAATCATGGTCATTAACATCATTACTCATTAAATACTCTGTACATAATGGGGATTCACACACCTCTAGGTCAAGCACTACTATAATCCTCAATACATCATCAAATCATTAATTACATTACATGGTCATAAGTACTCATTACATCATGTTCATGTCCACTACTATCTATTACAACATACATGACTTAACTTCACTCTAGCCGACTTCCCGATCTATCCTGTACCTGCAACTCTGGGGATAAAGGGAGTGGGGTGAGCTACTAGAGCCCAGTGAGCAGAATAATAAAACATCAATTTAAATCATGCTTTCATGTATGCGCCATAACACAAACATTTCACAACAAGGATGAACTTGTCACCATTTAGCCCCTATCTTTCTTACTTATACATGCCGGGGGCGTAGAGCCGTAGCAGGCACACCCGGACTTCCATAATCGGTCATAATGCCAGGGGCGTAGAGCCGTAGCAGGCACACCTGGACTCACATAGGCTATCATGACATACAAGGGCTAATGGATCATTCAACGTTCATCCACATTAACAACAAGGTATGCAATGCAACATATTCGTGAATTCTAATGCAAACAACCTAATATATCTCATGGCATTCATGATGCGTGAATCATGCTAAAACATTTCATTAATTTGCTTTAAAACTTAAAGTTTATTCCACTCACCTCTGGCTAGCTCTGAAGAGACTCTGAAGCAGCTGGCTCACTGCTGGGGGTCTCGGTTCCTCGGGTCCGAACCTACACAGGTGGACTCAAATGAGGGACCATACATACATGAATATGACTCTAAAATACTCCCCAAAAACCCCCTAAAACATCCTGAAAACATCACATGAAAACATGTAAGAAATGGCTGAACAGGGCACTTTCGGCGGCAGGTTCGGCGGCCGAAAGTCCCTCTGCAGCCGAAAGTCATGCAGGTTCGGCGGCACTTTCGGCGGCCGAACCTCCCAGACAGAGACGAAACTTGAGTTTCGGGGGCAGGCTTCGGCAGCCGAAACTGCCTCCACAAGGGGGTTCGGCGGCCGAAAGTCACTTCGGCGGCCGAACCTGAGTTTCTGCCGAAGGGCAGAAACTTGGCTCCCTTGTGTCCACAGCCTCCAAAACGCCTCAAAACATGCATAAACTTGTTTCTACACATGCATACACATCATACATCACACCTAGGGGTCTCAAACTATAATACACCCCAACTACAACACTTCAAACAACACATTTCCAACATACATTGTACAAATCACAACATAAACCCATAAACCTAACAACAAGCCTAAACATGCATTCTACCCCATCAACTTGCATAAAACTTTCATAAAACATAAAAGAAGCATAGATCGAAGCTTACCTCTTGAAGATCTAGAGGAAGAACGACCCTAGCTTGGAAAATGGAGGGATTTAGCTCCAAGACTTCCAAGCTCCAAACTTGCTTAAAAATACTCAAAAACTTTTGTGGAACCTTAAAACTCAAAGAAAATGGTGGGGATTGAAGGAAAAACACAAGATTTGGGAGAGGGAGGTCGGAAGCTCGCTGAGGTCGGAAATGGGAGAAAACTCTCCCATTTCGGCTAAGTGCCCCTTTTATAGGTGGCTGGCCAGGCCACGTTCGGGGAACGAAGGTGCCTCCGCATGCATGCAAGGTTCGGCGGCCGAACTTGGAGTTCGGCGGCCGAACCTGCATTTCCCTCACTCAAAATTTTCGGGCGCCTAAAGTCTCTCCGAAAGCATGCATGTTCGGCGGCCGAACCTCAAAGTTCGGCGGCCGAACCTGGGTTTTCCTCCAAAGATTTTTCATGCAAAAACTCATTTAATTCTTACTTAAAAACATGAAATACATTAAAACATTTCATAAAATCATAGTTTTACCCTTCTAGGGGTTTCCGACAACCGAGATTCCACCGGACGGTAGGAATCCCGATACCGGAGTCTAGCCGGGTATTACATTCTCCCCCCCTTAAGAACATTCGTCCCCGAATGTTCCTCAACTAACATACAAAGCATGGCATCAATCATAACATACAACATAGCATACAATATATCATACATGCAACCCATAGAACAACCAACACTCACCTCAAAACAGATGGGGGTATTGCTGGAGCATAGACTCCCGGGTCTCCCAGGTGCATTCCTCTAAGTTGTGGTGGTTCCAAAGGACCTTCACCATCAGGATTTCCTTGTTCCTCAGCTTTCTGATCTGAGTGTCTAGGATCCGCACTGGCTGTTCTACATAGGTGAGATCCTCATGGATCTCCATATCAGGCTCACTAAGAACCTTTCTCGGATCTGACACGTACTTCCGTAACAGAGAAACATGGAAAACCGGATGGATTCTCTCCATCGAAGCAGGCAAGTCTAGCTTGTACGACACATTACCGACCCTCTGAAGCACCTCAAAAGGACCGATGTACCGTGGAGCTAACTTACCCTTCTTCCCGAACCGAACCACTCCTTTCATAGGAGACACCTTGAGCAAAACCAAATCCCCCTCCTGAAACTCTAGCTGTCTTCTGCGGATATCTGCATAACTCTTCTACCGACTAGCAGCAGTCTTGATCCTCTCTCTGATTATGGGTACCACCCTACTGGTAAGCTCTACTAACTCCGGACCCGCAAGAGTCCTCTCTCCTACTTCCTCCCAGCAGATAGGTGATCTGCACTTCCTCCCATACAAAGCTTCATATGGAGCCATCCCTATGCTAGCATGATAGCTGTTATTGTAGGCAAACTCCACCAAAGGTAGATGCTGCCTCCAAGAACCGCCAAAATCTAGCACACACATTCTGAGCATATCCTCTATTGTCTGGATGGTCCTCTCTGACTGTCCGTCTGTCTGTGGGTGGAAGGCAGTACTAAAGTCTAATCTGGTACCCATAGCGTTCTGCAGACTCCGCCAAAACCTGGAGGTGAACTGGGGCCCTCTATCTGACACTATAGATACCGGGACCCCATGCAGTCTGACAATCTCATCTACGTACACCTGCGCCAACTTGTCCACAGAGTAACCACTCCTGACTGGGATGAAGTGAGCAGATTTGGTGAGTCTGTCCACAATCACCCATATGGAGTCCAATCTGTTGGACGTCGCCGGTAACCCCACTACGAAGTCCATAGCTATATTCTCCCATTTCCATTCTGGAATCGGTAGTGGATTCAACATTCCAGCCGGCTTCTGATGCTCTAGTTTCACCCTCTGACACACATCGCAGGCTGACACGAACAGTGCCACGTCCTTCTTCATAGCTGGCCACCAATACACTCTCTTCAGATCCTGATACATCTTGGTGGCTCTAGGGTGAACACTATACCTGGTATTATGGGCTTCCCCCATAATATCTCCCTTCAGACCAATGTCATCTGGCACACATAATCTGTTCCCGTAGCGGAGGATCCCCTTATCATCAAACTTGAACTCATTACTCTGGCCTGACTGAACCGTTCTGGCTATCCTGACCAACTCTGGGTCCTCATGCTGTTTCTGAGCTACCTGCTCCAGAAACACGGGTGTCACTCTCATCTGAGCCACTAAGGCACCTGTGCCAGACAACTCCAACTGTAATCCCTCACTCATAAGTCTGTGGAACTCCTTCACCACCGGCCTCCTCTCTGCTGAAATGTGGGATAGACTGCCGAGTGATTTCCGGCTTAGGGCGTCTGCCACAACATTCGCCTTACCCGGATGGTACTGAATCTTGCAATCATAGTCACTCAACAGCTCTACCCATCTCCTCTGCCTCATGTTCAGTTCTCTCTGACTCAGGATGTACTGCAGGCTCTTATGATCTGTGAAGATCTCACACTTTACCCCATAAAGGTAATGCCTCCACATCTTGAGTGCAAAGATCACTACTGCCATCTCTAGGTCATGTGTGGGGTAATTCAGCTCATGCTTCTTCAGCTGCCTAGAAGCATAAGCGATCACCCTCTCATTCTGCATTAGCACACAACCCAGTCCCACACGGGACGCATCACAATATACTGAGAAGTCATCATCACTTTTTGGCAGAGCTAACACCGGTGCTGAAGTCAACCTCCTCTTAAGCTCCTCAAAGCTTTCCTCACACTGATCGGTCCATATGAACTTCTGATTCTTCTTTGTCAATTTGGTCATAGGAGCAGCAACCTTTGAGAAGTCATGAACGAACCTCCTGTAGTAACCTGCTAAACCCAGAAAACTCTTGATCTCGGTCACTGTGGTGGGTCTAGGCCAGTTAGCTACAGCCTCTACCTTCTTGGGGTCTACTTCAATACCCTGTTCTGACACAATGTGCCCCAAGAATGAAATGCTCCTAAGCCAAAACTCACACTTGGAGAACTTGGCATACAAGCCATGCTCTCTCAAGGTCTGCAAAACTGTCCTCAGGTGATGGGCATGCTCCTCTGCATTCCTGGAATACACTAAGATATCATCTATGAAGACAATAACGAAGTGATCCAGATACTGACTGAATACTCTGTTCATGAGGTCCATGAATGCTGCAGGGGCGTTGGTCAACCCAAACGGCATCACAAGGAACTCATAGTGCCCATACCTGGTCCTGAAAGCTGTCTTTGGTACATCTTCATTCCTTATCCTCAATTGATGGTACCCTGATCTCAGATCTATTTTGGAGAAACAACCTGCTCCTGCTAGCTGGTCGAATAGATCGTCGATCCTCGGCAAAGGGTACTTGTTCTTGGTAGTGACCTTGTTCAACTGTCTGTAGTCGATACAAAGTCTGAGGGATCCATCCTTCTTCCTCACAAACAAAACCGGAGCACCCCAAGGTGAAGTACTCGGTCGGATGAAACCCTTATCTACCAGTTCTTGCAACTGTTCCTTCAGTTCTTTCAATTCAGCTGGTGCCATCCTGTAGGGAGGGATAGAGATCGATCTGGTACCAGGCATTAACTCAATCTCGAACTCTATCTCCCTAGCAGGTGGTAACCCTGGCAGCTCGTCTGGGAAAACATCTAAGAACTCACTCACCACAGGCACTGAGGCGGGCTCTCTGACATGACTATCTAACTCCCTCACATGAGCTAGAAACCCCTGACATCCCCTCCTAAGCAACCTACGAGCCTGAAGAGCTGAGATCAGACCTCTAGGTGTACCCCTCTTGTCTCCTCTGAAGACGACCTCTGACCCATCCTGATCTCTGAATCTGACTACCTTGTCTCTACAGTCCAAAGTAGCACCATGGGTCGATAACCAATCCATCCCTAGAATGACGTCAAAATCTATCAAATCTAGAACCACGAGGTCGGCGGAAAGGCATCTTCCCTCTATGAAAACTGGACTACATTGGCAGACTGCCTCTGCCACTGACGGGTCACACTTGGGTCCACTGACCCATAGGGGACACTCTAACCCAGAGACCATCAATCCTACCCTCTCCACGACTCTCGGAGCAATAAAAGAATGAGATGCACCCGGGTCCATTAAGGCATACACATCAGAACAACCAATGATGAGATTACCTGCCACCACGGTGTTGGATGTGTTGGCCTCCTGCTGAGTCATAGTGAAGATCCGTGCCGGAGCTGATGGACCTTCACCTCTGTATCCTGCTGATGAAGAGCTGACCCTCTCCCTCTGCCTCTGCCACTGGCCTGTGTTGCGGCTGGAGCTACTGGCTGCACCACACTGCCGGAGGCTATCTGCTGGGACGGTGCTGCAAAGGCTGCTCTAGGACAGTCTCGAGCCAAATGACCCGCCTGTCCGCATCTGAAACATGTGTTTGTCCCTGCCAGACATACTCCCTTGTGTGGTCTCCCACATCTCATACATGATATAACCTCTGCGCTAGAGCTTGAGCCACTGCCTAAACCCAGACCTGACTTGATCTTGTTCCAGAACTTATTCTTCTTAGATTTTCTGTGGCCTCTGTCCCACTTCTTACTGCCTGCAACTGCTGCACTCAGAGAAGAAGAGTCTAACCTTTCCCTACCTGGGGTCTTGGAACCAGAAGACTGTGCCACTGACTGTTTTACCTTCCCCTCAACGATGGCACAAGCCTCCATTCTCCTAGCCATATCCACTATGGCATGGAAACTCTCCCTCTCTGCTGACTGTATCAAAGAGGAATACCTGGAGTGCAGCCTCATAATATATCTACTTGACTTCTTTTGATCTGTGTCCAAATTCTGCCCAGCATATGGCAACAACTCCAGGAACCTGTCTGTGTACTCCTCCACACTCATATGATCAGTCTGCCTCAACTGCTCGAATTCTATTATCTTCTGCTCTCTAGAGCTCTCAGGGAAAGCCCATCCTGCAAACTCATTTGCGAACTCCTCCCAGGACATACTGTCCGCTCTCGGGTTCACATACTTCTTAAACCAACCACGTGCCTTCTTGCACTCCAGTGTGAACCCAGCCATCTGAATGGCTCTACTGTCATCAGCCCCTATCTCATCTGTAATAGTCTTGACCCTGTTCAGATACTCAAATGGGTCATCGCCTGCTCTGTACTGAGGAGCACCCAACTTCATGTAATCGGTCATCTTGACCTTGCTCCCTCCAGATGAGGTAGGTTTGGGTACTTGTGTTTCCGGGACAGTAGGTACTGGTGGTGGTGGAGGTGCAACATCCCCTGGGGTAGGGTTTGCTGTACTGGTATAGGGAGGTGGAGGTGGGTACATGGGGTACTGAGAGTATGGTGGGTAGTAAGGTGGGTATGGCATATGTGGAGGATAAGGGCTAAAACTGGGGTTATCCGATGTACCTCCCATCGAATACCCTGGATGGTGTGAATAGGGTGGGTAGTGATGTGGCTGGACATAACTCGAGGCCTGAGTGCCTCCTTCTGATTCTCCCATGCCCTCTTCCGGCATGCTCACACCGAGACTGCCATCCCTCCTCTGGTCTACTTCCATATCCTCAGACATTCCTCCCTGCACTGTTCCCCTTACTGATCTGCTTCTACCCAGATCCAAAGACCTTCTAGGGTCTCTAGCTACTCTGTCTCTGTTGGACCTACTGGACATTGCCCTAGGCAATGCTGAAGGACGGGCATCAGTGCCCTCGTCCTGAGGTGGCACTCCAGTCAATCGTGCAGATCGACGAGTTCCTCTCATTCTATCTTCTGAAAAAACAGCACATAGCACAAGCAATCGTTAGCATCATATGGTTCATGTGGAAACACATGAACCCTCATCACATACATAGCATCACATCATAGCATTTATGCACATGCATATCATCATGGCATATCATATCATCATATAGACAGGACTCTACATCCTATCCTAGTGGACATGATTTTCCTAGTGTGCTTGACCTTCTAGAACATCTATGAGCCCGACACTCTAGGTCCGACCATATGAACCTAGGGCTCTGATACCACTCTGTAACGACCCGGAAATCCGACCCGTTACCGGCGCTAGGATCCAGATCGGCTTAAGGCCGCCGGGACCCGTAGCAAGCCTACATACTTCCTGTAAACCTGTGGAATCCCACACATAACAACATATACATGATCTGTAAAATTTTCTTTTCTCTTATCCAAGCAAAACCTGTGCATGCACAAAATCATACATAAACCCCACACTGGAGTCCTCATCAAATACTCCAATGGGGTATCATCATCATACATATCAGCTTGGATAATCATGGTCATTAACATCATTACTCATTAAATACTCTGTACATAATGGGGATTCACACACCTCTAGGTCAAGCATTACTATAATCCTCAATACATCATCAAATCATTAATTACATTACATGGTCATAAGTACTCATTACATCATGTTCATGTCCACTACTATCTATTACAACATACATGACTTAACTTCACTCTAGCCGACTTCCCGATCTATCCTGTACCTGCAACTCTGGGGATAAAGGGAGTGGGGTGAGCTACTAGAGCCCAGTGAGCAGAATAATAAAACATCAATTTAAATCATGCTTTCATGTATGTGCCATAACACAAACATTTCACAACAAGGATGAACTTGTCACCATTTAGCCCCTATCTTTCTTACTTATACATGCCGGGGGCGTAGAGCCGTAGCAGGCACACCCGGACTTCCATAATCGGTCATAATGCCAGGGGCGTAGAGCCGTAGCAGGCACACCTGGACTCACATAGGCTATCATGACATACAAGGGCTAATGGATCATTCAACGTTCATCCACATTAACAACAAGGTATGCAATGCAACATATTCGTGAATTCTAATGCAAACAACCTAATATATCTCATGGCATTCATGATGCGTGAATCATGCTAAAACATTTCATTAATTTGCTTTAAAACTTAAAGTTTATTCCACTCACCTCTGGCTAGCTCTGAAGAGACTCTGAAGCAGCTGGCTCACTGCTGGGGGTCTCGGTTCCTCGGGTCCGAACCTACACAGGTGGACTCAAATGAGGGACCATACATACATGAATATGACTCTAAAATACTCCCCAAAAACCCCCTAAAACATCCTGAAAACATCACATGAAAACATGTTTGAAATGGCTGAACAGGGCACTTTCGGCGGCAGGTTCGGCGGCCGAAAGTCCCTCTACAGCCGAAAGTCATGCAGGTTCGGCGGCACTTTCGGCGGCCGAACCTCCCAGACAGAGACGAAACTTGAGTTTCGGGGGCAGGCTTCGGCAGCCGAAACTGCCTCCACAAGGGGGTTCGGCGGCCGAAAGTCACTTCGGCGGCCGAACCTGAGTTTCTGCCGAAGGGCAGAAACTTGGCTCCCTTGTGTCCACAGCCTCCAAAACGCCTCAAAACATGCATAAACTTGTTTCTACACATGCATACACATCATACATCACACCTAGGGGTCTCAAACTATAATACACCCCAACTACAACACTTCAAACAACACATTTCCAACATACATTGTACAAATCACAACATAAACCCATAAACCTAACAACAAGCCTAAACATGCATTCTACCCCATCAACTTGCATAAAACTTTCATAAAACATAAAAGAAGCATAGATCGAAGCTTACCTCTTGAAGATCTAGAGGAAGAACGACCCTAGCTTGGAAAATGGAGGGATTTAGCTCCAAGACTTCCAAGCTCCAAACTTGCTTAAAAATACTCAAAAACTTTTGTGGAACCTTAAAACTCAAAGAAAATGGTGGGGATTGAAGGAAAAACACAAGATTTGGGAGAGGGAGGTCGGAAGCTCGCTGAGGTCGGAAATGGGAGAAAACTCTCCCATTTCGGCTAAGTGCCCCTTTTATAGGTGGCTGGCCAGGCCACGTTCGGGGGCCGAAGGTGCCTCCGCATGCATGCAAGGTTCGGCGGCCGAACTTGGAGTTCGGCGGCCGAACTTGGAGTTCGGCGGCCGAACCTGCATTTCCCTCACTCAAAATTTTCGGGCGCCTAAAGTCTCTCCGAAAGCATGCATGTTCGGCGGCCGAACCTCAAAGTTCGGCGGCCGAACCTGGGTTTTCCTCCAAAGATTTTTCATGCAAAAACTCATTTAATTCTTACTTTAAAACATGAAATACATTAAAACATTTCATAAAATTATAGTTTTACCCTTCTAGGGGTTTCCGACAACCGAGATTCCACCGGACGGTAGGAATCCCGATACCGGAGTCTAGCCGGGTATTACACGTGCCTTCTTGGCAGCCCGACCCTCAAGGGAGGCCTCAGAAGTCTGGGCTCACTTGCCAGTAGCCCCACCAATTACGACGGCAGCAACAGCCTAGCGGGAATGAATCGCTAGAGGAGCAACTTCGATCCCCCCTTGAAGCCACTCTCAGTGGACTCATTGATAGTGATGGGCTCCCGGGAGGCTGGATTGGAGGTGGACTTGGGCTTTGAAGCCGCTAGAGACTTGGAGGAGGTCGGAGCCTTGCTATGAGTAGAGGCCTTAGAGGCTGCGGACCAGGAGCCCTTAGCTATGGGCACCAGCACCCGAGAAGAAGTAGGGGCAGCAGTCCGACCTACCACAATAGGAGTGACCGCATGAAAAACTTTGTGGGTCACATCCGCAACTAACCGGCCGGCCTTGAAGGCCTCTAGAGTGGCTTTCATGCTCTCTCTAAACATGGTGAAATTCTTGGGTGGCATGATCTTATCCATTGGCACGGTAAAAACTAAAAAAATGAAAAAAACACGAGTCAAGGCCAAGCACAATAAAAAGAAAAAAAAAACACAACTGGAAAAGAAAAAAGGGGAGGGGGAAAGACAGGAAAACAGTCATTAACAAGTACCAGCTTCCTAGCAGTTCCGGAGACTAGACACGAACATGTACTTCTAGACATCATACTTCCTTTGAACAGAGGTCAATCGAAGAAGACAGATCTGGTCCACCAGGGGCAATCGAAGATGGTCGTTATAGCCTTGAGAAACCTCCCTCTAGGAGAGATCAACACCCCAGTCGATCCCAGATCCCTCCTTTAGCTCTACCACCACAAATGCCTCAGCCCAGCCTTTTATTGAGTCTTTGTATCCTGTGAAGATAGACAACCCTCCTCGATGAGCAAAGTACTAAAACCCGTGATTTGCTCAAACTAAACGGAAGAAGGTGGAAAATAGAGTGACAGAAGGGGCAAAACCCCAGCACAAACTTATTGACTCGAAAGAACACATGAAGAGGATGGAATTCAGAGATAATATGCGAGGGTCACTCCGAAGTGAAGAAAGACCTCGATAAAGAAAGGGGAGAAAGGAAAGGTTAACTCGAAGTCATGTTGCTTGACATAGAAAATCAAACTGCGACCTTGTTGGGGGTCTATCAAACTTGCCGGTGGAGGAACAGGAAGAACAATCCTCTCATTGCGAAGAGGAGCCCTAATCCTATAGATGGAGGTGTCTATGTAGTCAGTGGAGAAAAAGTTGAAAAGAGTAGAAGGGGTGACCGTGGACCTCAGACCTACAACATCGAGGATTCTAACGGTGGCCATCAGGAAAGTAAAGATGTACCTCGGGAAAATTATACAGAGAGGAGGAAAGACAAATTAGAGGAAGCAGAGCAAGAAGAAGAGTCTAGAGTGAAACTGAAAGCACGAATTTGAAATGGGTAAAGCCAAAGAAGAGACGTTTTGATGGGAGCCTCCTTAGGGCCGCGCAGTTATAATTGAGGCCTAGGGATTTACCCCCTCATTAATCATGGAATAACTAATGAGCAAATAAAGGGGCACTTGATGACCGCTGAGCTACTGGCACCTAGGCCACAGTCAAGCCCTTGTAGAAGAGCCAGGTCCAAGACCTATTAGAGCCAGGTCCAAGACCTATTAGAGCCAGGTCCAAGAACTATTAGAGCCCACTACACAAGATTGACCCATCAATACGCGCCCCAATCCACGGTTGAAACAGGCCGGGCTGACCAGGGCCTGGACTCATCAGAGAAGAACCCAACTCATCTGATATGATGGGGAGTAGGGGAGCAGGCCCAGCTATGCCCTAACCCTATCAGCACGAGCGCCGGCAGGGAATTAAATGGCCACATGATGATGTTGAGTAGGCAGGTACACTCGTACGTACAGCTCTGTATGATAGCGACAAGTGGTACTGTAGTAAGGTGGCAGTTATGCATCACTAGAGGACCAGCAAAAAAGGAATAAAAGAGGGAGGCGTGACCCATTCAGACTAAGCTTACTCATACACACCTAAACCCTACCTCTTTCTAGATCTCAGATCATGAAATTCAATGATTTCGTGAAAACCTTGGAGAAAGCCATCTATGAAGATGATACAAGAGCTACCAATTATGATGTCATTCAATCTGAATAAGAGTGAGAAATTGAATTTGAATCGAGTTTGAAAAATTGTTATATTGAAGAGATCAAAGAAGATGAACCTATGCAAAATTTAGAAGCCATTGAAATCAAAATTTCCTCTGAAGTTTGTAACAGCCCGGAAACCGAACTGCCACCGGCACTAGGATCCAGATCGACTTAAGGTCGCCGGGACCCGTAGTAAGCCTGCTATCCTGTCTGTATACCTGTGAAATCCCATACATGATCATACAATTGCTGTAAAAACATAAAACTTTTCTTCATTCCAAGGCTTAACCTGTGCATGCACTCTCTCTGTTCTCTACTAATCCCTACTAGAGCTCCTCATGGCTCTAGGCGGATCAAACTCAGAATGTTAAGCCTGGTTTTGCTCATAAACATACAACAATAAAGAAACATACATAAACTGATCATGTGACTCCACAAAGGGATGACAACTCTTATAAATCAAGCACCATTCTATACACTATACATATACCTTATCTCTATACATTTACATGTCCACACTAGCTATTACAATACTCTGTACTCTTCCTGTACCCTGCTGAGTTCTCTCTGATCTCTGAACCTGCACAACTGGAGTTAGGGGAGAGGGATGAGCTACTATAGCCCAATGAGTAGAAGAGTAATAAAATAACAGGTGATAAAACATGCTCTCATGGAATGCATCACATAATCACATCACCTCGGCCGGACGGATCAAAACTCCCTCTATCTCATCTGGGGTACCTAAGTACCATGTGCCTGGTCCCCGTAGGGCTGTTCCAGGTCTTTGTGTGTGTGCCTGGTCCCCGTAGGGCTGTTCCAGGTCTTTCCTCTGAGGGCTAATGAATCCTCACGAAGTCCGTGCCGTCTCACATAAGCAATGTACAAGGAGCCATGCCAAGTACAAGGATAAATGCAATGCATCATCTTTGTGTACACTAATGCACTCACCCTAGAGCATATTCATGATGCATGAAGCATGATAAAATATTCAGTTGTCAGATTAAAACATTAAGTTAAGTTCCACTCACCTGGTTATCTCTGAACTGACTCTGCAGGTTCCGACACTGGACTCACTGCTGACCTCCCTGATTCCTCTGGTCCGTACCTACACAGGTGGACTCAAATGAGGGACTAAACTCACTCAAGAACATCTCTACGAAACTCCCCAAAACCCCTCTAAACAATCCTAAAACCATCACATAAACCATGCAAAAGAAAGCTGGACAGGGTACTTTCGGCGGCAGGTTCGGCGGCCGAAACCCCACTCCAGAGACGAAACTCATGCATGTTCGGCGGCACCTTCGGCGGCCGAAGGTCTCGTCCAGAGACGAAACTCACACCCTTTCGGCGGCCGAACTCCCTCTTTCGGCGGCCGAAAGTCCCTTTCTAAACCGAAAGCCTAGCTTTCGGGGGCAACCTTTGGCAGCCGAAACTGCCTCCACAAGGGGTTCGGCGGCCGAACCTGGTTTTGCCCGAAGGGCAGAACCCTGCTCTGTTTCATGCAAACTTTGCCCAAAAACCTACCAACATGCATATCAACTACTCCCAACTAGCATATACATATAGATATGCACCAAGGGGTCTAAAACTACCCGAAAACCCCAAACAAACATAGCACATAACACTTAAACATGCTGGAATACCACAAATCACCAAAAACCTCACCTAAACCTAAACATGCAAACTACCCATACAAACTTCATAAAACCTTTCAAAATCATCAAAGAAGCTCAGGATCTTCACTTACCTCTTACACAACTTGAGGATGAAGGATCCGAACGTGGAGATATGATGAAAAGCTCTTCCAAAGCTCCAAACTTCAAAACTTGGTTCTTTGGCTCAAAACCTTCCTAAGTCACCAAAACTCTTAAACCTCTTGAAAGATTTGATGAAAATCATGGAAAACATGAAAGTCAACGTAGGAGAGGCTGAAACTCACCTCTGGCTGCAAGTGGAGGAGAAATAACCTCCTTCCACCGACCCTTTGCCCTTTTATAGGTGGCTGGCCAGACCACCTTCGGCAGCCGAACGTGAAGCCGCAACCATGCAATGTTCGGCGGCCGAAAGTGACCTTCGGCGGCCGAACCTTTGCATGTCTCCCTTGTTGCTTTTCTTTCAAATTTCAAAACTCAAGTCTTTTAACACTTCAAAACATGAAAACAAGTGAAAATACCTTGAAAAACATATGTATTACCCTTCTCGAGGGTTCCGACACCCGAGATTCCACAGGACTACAGGAATTTTGATGCCGGACTCGAGCCAGGTATTACATTCTCCCCTCCTTAAGAACATTCGTCCCCGAATGTCCCTAACACAACATAAACACATAAAAAAAGGGGAAAAACTAACCTTAAAACAGATATGGGTATTGCTGGAGCATGGACTCCCGAGTCTCCCAAGTGCACTCTTCTAGGTTGTGGTTGTTCCACAACACTTTCACCATTGGTATCTCCTTGTTTCTCAGCTTTCTGATCTGGGTGTCAAGGATCCGCACTGGCTGCTCTATATAGGTGAGATCACTGAAGATTTCCACCTCAGGTTCACTCAGAACCTTCTCTGGATCTGACACAAACTTTCTCAACATAGAAACATGGAATACCGGGTGAATTCGTTCCATAGAAGCCGGTAAATCTAGCTTATACGATACAGGCCCGATCTTCTGCAAGATCTCAAAGGGACCAATGTACCGTGGGGCCAGTTTACCCTTCTTTCCAAACCGAACCACTCCTTTCATCGGAGACACCTTAAGCAATACCATATCCCCCTCCTGGAACTCTATCTGCTTCCTACGGATGTCTGCATAGCTTTTCTGTCTGCTTACAGCTGTTCTGATCCGCTCTCTAATGATAGGCACTAACTTGCTGGTTATCTCAACTAACTCTGGCCCTGCAAGAGTTTTCTCTCCTACCTCTTCCCAGCAAACAGGTGTTCGGCACTTCCTCCCATACAAAGCTTCATAAGGAGCCATCCCTATGCTAGCATGATGGCTGTTGTTGTAGGCAAACTCCACCAAAGGTAGATGCTGCCTCCAAGAACCGCCAAAGTCTAACACACACATTCTCAGCATATCTTCAATGGTCTGGATGGTTCTCTCTGACTGACCGTCTGTCTGTGGATGGAAAGCAGTGCTGAAATCCAACCTTGTGCCCATTTCCGTTTGCAGACTCCGCCAAAACCTGGAGGTGAACTGAGGTCCTCGATCTGATACTATCGACACTGGAACTCCATGCAACCTTATTATCTCGTCTACGTACACCTGCGCTAACTTGTCCACAGAGTAGTTACTCCTGACGGGAATGAAGTGAGCAGATTTAGTGAGTCTATCCACAATCACCCATACGGAGTCTAGTCTGTTAGATGTCGTCGGTAACCCCACTACAAAATCCATAGCTATGTTCTCCCACTTCCATTCTGGAATCGGCAGTGGGTTAAGCATTCCAGCCGGCTTCTGGTGCTCTAGTTTCACCCTTTGACATGTCTCGCAGGCTGACACGAACTGTGCCACTTCTCTCTTCATTGCTGGCCACCAATACACCCTTCTCAGATCTTGATACATCTTGGTAGCTCCTGGGTGAATGCTATACCGCGTATTATGAGCTTCCCTCATAATGTCTGCCTTCAAACTGCTATCATCTGGTACACATAACCTCTTACCGTGCCGAAGAATCCCCTCACTATCAAATCTGAACTCTGTACTGTTGCCAGATTGAACAGTCTTGGCAATCTTTACTAACGCGGGGTCTTCGTGCTGTTTCAGAGCCACTTGCTCTAGAAACACTGGTGTCACTCTCATCTGTGCGAGCAAAGCACCTGTACCAGATAACTGCAACTGTAACCCTTCTTCCACGAGCTTGTAGAAATCCTTCACCACCGGTCTTCTCTCTACTGCAATGTGGGATAAACTGCCAAGTGACTTTCGGCTTAAGGCATCAGCTACAACATTCGCCTTGCCCGGATGATACTGGATCTTACAATCGTAATCACTGAGCAATTCTACCCACCGTCTCTGCCTCAAGTTTAACTCTCTCTGACTTAAGATGTGCTGCAGGCTCTTATGATCCGTATAGATCTCACATTTTACCCCATAGAGGTAATGCCTCCACATCTTAAGTGCAAAGATAACAGCTGCCATTTCAAGATCGTGTGTCGGGTAATTCAGCTCGTGCTTCTTCAGCTGTCTAGAAGCATAAGCTATCACTCTGTCATTCTGCATCAACACACAACCTAATCCCACTCGGGATGCATCACAGAACACTGTGAAATCTTCATCACTGATCGGCAGCGCTAACACCGGTGCTGAAGTTAACCGTCTCTTCAACTCTGCAAAACTTTCCTCACATTCCTCTGACCATACAAACTTCTGATTCTTTCTGGTCAGTCTGGTCATAGGAGCAGCTATCTTCGAAAAGTCCTGAACGAACCTCCGATAGTAGCCTGCCAAACCCAGAAAACTCTTGATCTCTGTCACTGTCGTGGGTATAGGCCAATTGGCTACTGCCTCTACCTTCTTGGGATCTACTGCTATACCGTCCTCTGATACAACATGTCCCAAAAAGGAAATGCTCCTTAGCCAGAACTCGCACTTGGAGAACTTGGCATACAAGCCATGCTCTCTCAAGGTTTGCAGCACTATCCGCAGATGATGGGCATGCTCCTCTGCATTCCTGGAGTACACCAAGATATCATCAATAAAGACGATCACAAAACGATCCAAGTACTCCCTGAAAACCCTGTTCATGAGATCCATGAATGCTGCAGGGGCGTTAGTCAACCCGAACGGCATCACAAGGAATTCATAATGCCCATATCTGGTTCTGAAAGCAGTCTTGGATACATCTCCTTCCCTGATCTTCAACTGGTGGTATCCGGATCTCAGATCTATTTTAGAAAAACAACCTGCTCCTGCCAGCTGGTCGAATAGATCATCGATCCTGGGTAAAGGATACTTGTTTTTGATAGTGACTTTGTTCAACTGTCTGTAGTCGACACAAAGTCTAAGAGGTCCATCCTTCTTTCTGACAAATAATACTGGAGCACCCCAGGGTGAGGTACTCGGGCGGATGAAACCCTTAGCTACCAAATCCTGTAACTGCTCTTTCAACTCTCGCAGCTCTGCTGGTGCCATCCTGTAGGGAGGAATAGAGATCGGTCTGGCATTGGGCATCAACTCAATCTCGAACTCTATTTCCCTATCCGGTGGCAGTCCTGGAAGCTCTTCAGGAAACAAATCTGGGAAGTCTCTAACAACTGGTACTGAGGATGGTTCCCTAACCTGACTGTCTAGCTCTCTCACATAAGCTAGGAACCCCTGACACCCCTTCCTTAACATCCTACGAGCCTGGAGGGCTGATATCAAACCCCTAGGTGTCCCTCTCCTGTCTCCTCTGAAGACACACTCTGACCCATCCTGGTCTCTGACACTGACTACCTTGTCTTTACAGTTCAGGGTAGCATCATACGTAGATAACCAGTCCATCCCTAGAATGACATCAAAATCTGTCAACTCTAGAACCACCAGGTCAGCTGGAAGGTATCTACCCTCTATGCACACCGGACTGAACCGACAGACTGACTCTGCCAAAGATGGATCACATTTGGGTCCACTGACCCATAGAGGACACTCTAACTCAGACACCATCAGACCCAACCTCTCTGCAGCTCTAGAAGAAATGAAAGAGTGAGAAGCACCGGGGTCCATTAAAGCATACACCTCTGAACACCCAATGATGAGATTACCTGACACCACCGTGTTCGACGTGTCTGCCTCCTGCTGAGTCAGGGTGAAAATCCGTGCTGGGGCTGACGGACCTGCACCTCGGGAACCCATCCCTGATGAAGAGGCTGCCCCTCTTCCTCTTCCTCTGCCACTGCTTGGTGGTATGGCTGAAGCTACTGGCTGTACTACACTGCCCGTACTCATCTGCTGGGATGGTGCAACCAAAGTCGCCTGAGGACATTCCCGTGCATAATGTCCCTCCTGCCCACATCTATAGCAGGCTGTGGATCCCAACTGACAAGCTCCTCTATGCTGTTTGCCACACCTCTTGCACACTGGAAAATCTGCGCCAGAACTGGAGCCACTACTCATTCCCAGACCCGACTTAAGCCTGTTCCAGAACTTGCCTCTCTTTCCTCTGAATTTCTCCCATCTCTTTTTACTTGCACTTGCTGTACCCTGTGAGGAGGAACCTGGTTTAACACCAGAAGACTGTGCCTTAACTACACCTTGACTTATGGCACTGGCCTCCATCTTTCTAGCAGCATCCACAATAGAGTGGAAACTTTCCTTCTCCGCATGAAGAATCAAAGAGAAATACCTGGGATGAAGCCTTGTGGCATATCTCTTTGCCTTCTTCTGATCTGTATCATATGCCTGACCGACATATGGCAACAATTCCAGGAACTTATCTGTATAGTCATCAACGCTCATCTCCTCCGTCTGTCGCAACTGCTCAAACTCCACAACCTTTAGTTCCCTGGAACTGTCAGGAAAAGCCCATCCAGCAAATTCGTTGGCGAACTCTTCCCATGTCATACTCTCAAGTCTCGGGTCCACATAGTTCTTGAACCATTCTCTAGCTTTCTTACACTTTAACGTGAACCCTGCCATCTCAATGGCTCTACTGTCATCTGCTCCCAACTCACTTGTTATCATTCTAACTGCACTGAGATACTCAAAGGGATCATCTCCTGTATTGAATTTCGGAGCATCCAACTTTAAGTACTCGGTCATCTTCACCTTACTTCCCCCTGAAGAACTGGGTTGCTGTGCTTCCACAACAGGGGCTACTGGTTCAGGAGGTGGTGGTGGAGGAACTGGTTCCCTCACTACAGGTTGTACTGGACTTGGATAAACAGGTGGGGGTGGATACATGTGATATGGTGGATAAAAGGAAGGATAGGGCATATAGGGCATGTAGGGTGGATATGGGGCAAAACTGGAGTAATCCGACGTGCCTCCCATCGGATACTCTGGGCCCTGTGGAAAGGGTGGATAGCCAAACCCCGAGGCCTGAACGCCTCCCTGGGACTCCCCCATACCTTTTTCTGACCTTCCTACACCCATGCTTGCATCTCTACTCTGATCCTCTTCCATCACACCTCTTTCTTCTACTGACCTTCCCCCTCTGCTTACTCCTCTCCTACTCTCGTCAGAAGACCTTCTAGGGTCTCGTGACATTCCTTCCCTGCTTGACCTGTGAGATCTTGCCCTTGGCAAGGCAGGTGGACGAGCAGCTGTACCCTCACTTACAGGTGGGACTCCAGTCAATCTCGCGGATCGACGAGTTCCTCGCATCTTCACTCTCTGGAAAACAACAAATCACACAACACATCAACAACACATAAAAAAATGCACATGCATAACTCATGGCATTGCACATCAGCAGAACATCCTATCCTCGTGGACATGTTTTTCCTATGGTGCTTGACCTGCTAAACCTCTCTATGAGCCCAACTCTCTCTCTATAGGTCCGACCATGTGAACCTAGGGCTCTGATACCAATCTGTAACAGCCCGAAAACCGAACTGCCACCGGCACTAGGATCCAGATCGACTTAAGGTCGCCGGGACCCGTAGTAAGCCTGCTATCCTGTCTGTATACCTGTGAAATCCCATACATGATCATACAGTTGCTGTAAAAACATAAAACTTTTCTTCATTCCAAGGCTTAACCTGTGCATGCACTCTCTCTGTTCTCTACTAATCCCTACTAGAGCTCCTCATGGCTCTAGGCGGATCAAACTCAGAATGTTAAGCCTGGTTTTGCTCATAAACATACAACAATAAAGAAACATACATAAACTGATCATGTGACTCCACAAAGGGATGACAACTCTTATAAATCAAGCACCATTCTATACACTATACATATACCTTATCTCTATACATTTACATGTCCACACTAGCTATTACAATACTCTGTACTCTTCCTGTACCCTGCTGAGTTCTCTCTGATCTCTGAACCTGCACAACTGGAGTTAGGGGAGAGGGATGAGCTACTATAGCCCAATGAGTAGAAGAGTAATAAAATAACAGGTGATAAAACATGCTCTCATGGAATGCATCACATAATCACATCACCTCGGCCGGACGGATCAAAACTCCCTCTATCTCATCTGGGGTACCTAAGTACCATGTGCCTGGTCCCCGTAGGGCTGTTCCAGGTCTTTGTGTGTGTGCCTGGTCCCCGTAGGGCTGTTCCAGGTCTTTCCTCTGAGGGCTAATGAATCCTCACGAAGTCCGTGCCGTCTCACATAAGCAATGTACAAGGAGCCATGCCAAGTACAAGGATAAATGCAATGCATCATCTTTGTGTACACTAATGCACTCACCCTAGAGCATATTCATGATGCATGAAGCATGATAAAATATTCAGTTGTCAGATTAAAACATTAAGTTAAGTTCCACTCACCTGGTTATCTCTGAACTGACTCTGCAGGTTCCGACACTGGACTCACTGCTGACCTCCCTGATTCCTCTGGTCCGTACCTACACAGGTGGACTCAAATGAGGGACTAAACTCACTCAAGAACATCTCTACGAAACTCCCCAAAACCCCTCTAAACAATCCTAAAACCATCACATAAACCATGCAAAAGAAAGCTGGACAGGGCACTTTCGGCGGCAGGTTCGGCGGCCGAAACCCCACTCCAGAGACGAAACTCATGCATGTTCGGCGGCACCTTCGGCGGCCGAAGGTCTCGTCCAGAGACGAAACTCACACCCTTTCGGCGGCCGAACTCCCTCTTTCGGCGGCCGAAAGTCCCTTTCTAAACCGAAAGCCTAGCTTTCGGGGGCAACCTTTGGCAGCCGAAACTGCCTCCACAAGGGGTTCGGCGGCCGAACCTGGTTTTGCCCGAAGGGCAGAACCCTGCTCTGTTTCATGCAAACTTTGCCCAAAAACCTACCAACATGCATATCAACTACTCCCAACTAGCATATACATATAGATATGCACCAAGGGGTCTAAAACTACCCGAAAACCCCAAACAAACATAGCACATAACACTTAAACATGCTGGAATACCACAAATCACCAAAAACCTCACCTAAACCTAAACATGCAAACTACCCATACAAACTTCATAAAACCTTTCAAAATCATCAAAGAAGCTCAGGATCTTCACTTACCTCTTACACAACTTGAGGATGAAGGATCCGAACGTGGAGATATGAAGAAAAGCTCTTCCAAAGCTCCAAACTTCAAAACTTGGTTCTTTGGCTCAAAACCTTCCTAAGTCACCAAAACTCTTAAACCTCTTGAAAGATTTGATGAAAATCATGGAAAACATGAAAGTCAACGTAGGAGAGGCTGAAACTCACCTCTGGCTGCAAGTGGAGGAGAAATAACCTCCTTCCACCGACCCTTGGCCCTTTTATAGGTGGCTGGCCAGACCACCTTCGGCAGCCGAACGTGAAGCCGCAACCATGCAATGTTCGGCGGCCGAAAGTGACCTTCGGCGGCCGAACCTTTGCATGTCTCCCTTGTTGCTTTTCTTTCAAATTTCAAAACTCAAGTCTTTTAACACTTCAAAACATGAAAACAAGTGAAAATACCTTGAAAAACATATGTATTACCCTTCTCGAGGGTTCCGACACCCGAGATTCCACCGGACTACAGAAATTTCGATGCCGGACTCGAGCCGGGTATTACTATTGGTCAAGACAATAAGCATGAAGACATGTTTATGATTGATGCTACTTTATCTAGTGTTGATAATTTTTCTTTGCAGAATCTCATACATGCATCTTCAATCAAATAGTTTGTTTATTTACTTACGTTTGATCTTGGAGTAGTTGAAAATTAAGAACACAAGATTGGCAATCACTCCATCTACATTACAATCTTCTCTCATTATCATAGCTAAAGATTCGAGAACGAATCTTCTCTATATTTAGCAACTTATCAAGGTTCAACCTTGTGGTATTTTAATATGGATTTCCTCCATATTTAATTAACTTATCAAGAATTTCTTATGGCGTTTTCTAACTGGAATCGCTTAATTATCTTTGTTTCTAATCATATTAGTTGATTAGGGGTATGGTAGAGCAATCTTATGGAATATATCTTTATCTCGTTCTTTGTCAAGTTGTGTGACGGAATTTTTTAATCACGCATATATCCTGAATTCCGCATAATCATCCCTCAGCCTTGTAAAAGAGTTTTTCTTATGTCGATTTGTAGCTATTACATGGAAAAATCGAGTGTTCAGGCCTCTCTTTCTACTAGAAAACTTTCGCTTGCTACTTCTATCGCACTTTTTGATCATGTAATAACATATGGAAATATTGCTTAGCCTCTAAAAAATGATTTATGTCAACAACCTAGAAACCCGAAGCTCACGCATAACCTGTCAATATTTGATCTAATTCAGCTTTATGTTGCTTACGTAACTCCAACCCTCATTGAAACAAAGCCTCGCTATAATTACCTAACTGTGCCAGTAAATCCAAACTATTAGCATTCCAAGTCTATTGGACAATTTGCCTACAATTTAGTTCTCAAAGCCAAGCACGATCTTTATGAATAAATGCTCTTACCTCTAATAAACTTGGTAAGTTATCCGATGAGGTATTATCCAACATGATAGTATGAGCCATTGGAAACCTATTAAGCCATGTCTTCTGAAACTAAAACTCTGTCCAACTTTTCTTCTATAAGATTCCTAGATTCTCGACTATGCTCCCAAGTAAATAGATAACCATTCATCGGGAAATCAAATAAACTCGCATCATGTATGGCACCACGGAAACCATCAATTAAATGTTGCAGCTGTCACAACCCTCCTTTATCTCATGACCATTCAGAATACCATTGAAGTTGCCAATACACACCCACAAAAGTGTACTGTAATTTCCAAATTACGCGATAAAGTCCATAATTCGGTATGTCTCGCTCTATCTAGCTGCCCATAAAAACCTGTTAGTCTCCGAGTACCAATACTTTCCATAAAAACCTCAACATCAATACAACAAGAAGAAGAATTTAATAACTGTACAGAAGTGGTAGACTACCAAAGAAGAGCAAGGCCTCCATTATGACCCAACACATCAAAAGCAAAATAATCATTAAAATCCAACAATACTTTTATTTCATTTGTTGGAGTAGAAGAACACAAAGTTTCAATTAAAAAGATAAATATGGATCGTCTCTTGAAAACAAGAAATTTAAGGAATTGAACTGCTCGTGAGTTGGCCATGACAATTCCAACTAATGCTGCTCTTTTTTTTTTCGGTGCCTTGAATACCAAGGACCACTGGTACATTTATTTTTTGAGCAAGAGACATGCTTGTAACATTCTAGACCTCTCCTTAAAATTGATCCGGACCCAATCTCTTTATTTTGGGCTCATCCACCATCAACCCTTTCACTAAACTAGTATTTTTAACATTGATAACAACACCTGCACCAATAAGAGAAGTATCCAAATTTGAATTTTTATTGACTCAATTTACGCTTAGGTTACTAGCTGCATGGAGAATCTATTTTTCAAAATTCGCATATTTTTGCTATAGCTATCGGCATTTCTAGAACTGAAATAATTTTGCTCACCACCAGAAAAAGCTTTCCGACCCACTACCTCAATGCAACTACCATCCTCCAATCTTCTTTTGAGCACGATGGCTTGAAGCACGCACAGCCTTTTCTGGTGCAAAGTCTAATAATTTAGGGCAAAATTTTTCATTATGCCTCATTATTCCACATATGAAATAAAAAGGTACCACCTTTCATAGATGAATGAAATAGTAAACCATTCACCTTATTTATGTCGAAGCTTGTACTCTGTATGAATTGGCTTTCTCACATTCCAACTTACACTCATACACATGTAAGAATTCTAATCAGACTCAAAGTTTGTTGGATCTACTTTCAAAAAATTTTCAACACCGTTACCTATATTACTAAGAACATGTTTAAACTAAAATCCTAAATGCAGACCATGGACTTGAATCCAAAACGGTACCAAGAGCAAAGGAACATCCATGGGATTTCGATGGTCCCCAAAACCTTCCAGAAACAAGAGTTGATTATCGAACGTCCACAAACTCTTACCCAACAACATGATGAACATCAACCTCATGAAAGATCTGAAAAACGTATACACCACCACCAACCTCTCTAACCTGCATTCCCATCAGTGGCTGCTACAAAAAAGCAATCGTATGAATCATTGCTTGGTAGTTGATATAGTGATCAATTAGAAACACCTTACCCAACACAAATGATTATCTTCATTGACCTCTAGCTCCTCTGGACATTAAACAAAACCCTCTGTAACGACCCCAAAAAGGACCGTCACCGGCGCTAGGATTCAGGTCGGCTTAAGGCCGCCAGAACCCGTAGCAAGCCTGCTATACTCTCTGTGTACCTGTAACACTCATACATGATCATACATTTTATGTGAAAATAAAACTCTTTTCTGAACCAAGGCTTAACCTGTGCATGCACTATCTCTGTACTCTGTACTCCTGTACTCTGTACTCTGTATCCCTGACTAGAGCTTGCTCTAGATGGGTTAACTCATACCTGTTAAGCCTGGTTTTCACATACAGAAAAACATATATACAGATACAGATCATGTACAAAACATATACATCACTAGGTCAAGCAACAACTATTACATCTCTTTAATATTACATGTCCACTCTAAGCTATTACAGATCTCTTTACTCTTCCTGTACTTTGCTGGACTGTCCCTGTACACTGTACACTGAACCTGCAAAACTGGGGTTAAGGGAGTGGGATGAGCTCTATAGCCCAGTGAGTAGAACAGTAAAACATCTCAGTAAAATATGATCTCATGGAATGCACCATATCACAGACAAGCCACATCAAGAGTAAACCTGTCACCACATAGTCCCAGTAACTCTGTGCCAGGGCGTAGAATCGAGCACCTGGTCTTCCTGTCATATATGTATATGTGTATATAACACCTGTAAACTTACCATTGCCAGGGCGTAGTCAAAGGCTCCTGGACTTTGCTATATACCTGCCAGGGCGTAGTCAAAGGCTCCTGGTCTTTGCTATACGTGCCAGGGCGTAGTCAAAGGCTCCTGGTCTTCCTGTCTGTGACTATGGGATCATTCAGCATTTACCCACATCAACAAATAACAATGCAATGCAACATATTCGTGGATACTAATGCAATCAACTTATGGCATAATCATGATGCATGAGATATGCTAAAACATGTCTTTGATCAATTCAAAAAGCATTAAGTTTAGTTCCACTCACCTCTGGCTATCTGAACTGACTGACTCTGCAGGCTCTGAAAACTCTGGAGCAGTACTCACTGCTGCTCTCTCTGGTTCCTCTGCTCTGTGCCTACACAGATAGACTCAAATGAGGGACCAAACATACTCGGACATACCGCTAAACATCTCCCCTTAAAACCCCTTAAAACACCTTAGACCAAACATAGAAAACATGCAAAGGAAGGCTGGACAGGGCACTTTCGGGGGCACCTTCGGCGGCCGAATGTCCCTTCCAGAGACGAAAGTCAGGCATGTTCGGCGGCCTAACTTGGACTTTCGGGGGCCGAACCTGAGTTCATCCAGAACTCAGTTTCGTGCACAAGGACGCCTGCCAATCCCTCCATCACCTGCTCAGACCTCAACACATGCATTTAACCCTTCTAAAACATGCATAAACACTTCAATAAGCATAAAGGAGCTTCAAATAAATTAAACTCCAACAAACAACACACAACAACCATACACAAAGCATAGGATCCATACACCCTAATATGGACAACTTATGCATACTCAAGCACAACTCCCCTTTCCCATCATCAAACTCATTTAAAACATAATAAAAACAAAGGATTCACTCTTACCCTTTGAAGAACAAAGGCTGGCGTGACCCCAAACTTGAAGAAATGAAGATTCAAGCTTCACAAGTTCTCAAACTCCACAACTTCTCAAAACTAGTTAAAACTCACCATAACTTATTTTTCTTTGAAAGATTTGATTAGAAACTCAAGAAAAACACCAAGGGGAAACATGTGCTTGTTCCTGACCCAAAGGAGAGCTTAAGCACCTCCATAGTCGGTCATATCCACTTAAAAAAAGTGAACCACCGCTTCACGTTCGGTGGCCAAAGCTACATGTAACACCTCATCACGTTCGGGGGCCGAACATTGAGTTTAGGGGGCCGAACATGAGCTACTTTAGGCGGCCGAACTTACACTTTAGGGGGCCGAAAGTGGCAAAACTTTCCTTAGCCTTGTTTCTTCAAAACTTATTCCTTTGCTAAAACAAAAGCTTAAAACAGCTAAAAACATTTTAGAAAACCTCCACTCTCCCTTCAAGGATGCTCTGACATCCTCGATTCCACCGAACGATAGGAATTCTGATGTCTGAACATGCCGGGTATTACATTCTCCCCTCCTTAAGAACATTCGTCCTCGGATGTTCCTAAAACACACAATAAAAACATGAAACGGAGAAAACTAACCGCAAAACAAATATGGATATTGCTGGAGCATAGACTCCCGCGTCTCCCAGGTGCACTCTTCGAGATTATGGTGGTTCCATAACACTTTCACCATTGGAATCTCCTTGTTCCTTAGCTGTCTGATCTGCGTGTCAAGAATCCGCACTGGCTGCTCTATATAGGTGAGATCTGTATGAATCTCCACCTCAGGCTCACTCAGAACCTGATTCGGATCTGACACAAACTGTCGTAGCATAGAAACATGAAATACCGGGTGAATCCTCTCCATAGAAGCAGGTAAATCCAGCTTATACGACACATTTCCGATCCTTTGCAACACCTCAAAGGGTCCAATGTACCGTGGAGCTAATTTACCTTTCTTCCCAAAACGAACCACTCCTTTCATTGGAGACACTTTCAGCAATACCCAATTACCCTCTTGAAACTCTAACTGCTTTCTGCGAACGTCTGCATAACTTTTCTGTCTACTCTGAGCTGTTCTGATTCTTTCTCTGATCATGGGCACCATTCTATTGGTAATGTCTACTAACTCTGGCCCTGCAAGAGCCTTCTCTCCTACCTCTTCCCAGCAAACAGGTGATCTGCACTTCCTCCCATATAATGCTTCATAAGGAGCCATCCCAATGCTAGCATGATGACTGTTATTGTAGGCAAACTCCACCAAAGGTAGATGCTGCCTCCAAGACCCGCCAAAGTCTAACACACATAGGCGTAGCATATCCTCTATGGTCTGGATGGTCCTTTCTGACTGTCCATCAGTCTGTGGGTGGAAAGCAGTACTAAAATCCAACCTCGTGCCCATCGCACTTTGCAGACTCCGCCAAAAGCGGGAAGTAAACTGAGGTCCTCTGTCTGAAACTATAGACACTGGAACTCCATGTAATCTCACTATCTCATCCAGATAGACCTGTGCCAACTTATCCACAGAATAGTTACTCCGTACTGGAAGAAAATGAGCAGATTTCGTGAGTCTGTCCACAATCACCCATATCGAGTCTATCCTGTTGGACGCTGCTACTGGTAAACCCACTACAAAATCCATGGCTATGTTCTCCCATTTCCACTCTGGAATCGGTAATGGGTTAAGCATACCGGCAGGTTTCTGATGTTCTAATTTCACCCTCTGACAAACCTCACAGGCTGTCACGAACCGTGCCACTTCTTTCTTCATGGCTGGCCACCAATAGACCCTTTTCAGATCCTGATACATCTTGGTGGCTCCTGGGTGAACACTATACCTCGCATTATGAGCTTCCCTCATAATGTCTTCCTTCACACTGCCCCTATCTGGTACACACAGTCGACTCCCATAGCGAAGGATCCCTTTACTGTCAAATCTAAACTCTGTATTGTTGCCTGACTGAACAGTCCTGGCAATTTTCAGCAATTCAGGGTCCTCATGCTGTCTCTGCGCTATCTGCTCCAGAAACACAGGTGTCACTCTCATCTGTGCTATCACCGCACCTGTACCAGACAACTCTAGCTGTAAGCCCTCATCAAAGAGCGTATAAAGCTCTATCACAACTGGTCTCCGCTCTGCTGCTATATGGGATAAACTGCCTAGTGACTTCCGGCTTAGGGCGTCTGCGACTACATTCGCCTTACCCGGATGATACTGGATCTTACAATCATAATCACTGAGCAATTCGACCCACCTTCTCTGCCTCAAATTCAGCTCTCTCTGACTTAAGATGTACTGTAAACTCTTGTGATCAGTGTAGATCTCGCATTTCACCCCGTAGAGGTAATGCCGCCACATCTTAAGTGCAAAGATAACTGCTGCCATCTCTAGGTCATGGGTAGGGTAATTCAACTCGTGCTTCTTCAACTGTCTAGAAGCATAAGCGATTACTCTATCACTCTGCATCAATACACAACCCAATCCCACTCGAGATGCATCACAGAACACTGTGAAATCCTTATTACTCACAGGCAGAGCTAACACTGGTGCTGTGGTCAATCTCCTCTTGAGCTCCTCAAAGCTCTCTTCACACTGGTCTGACCAGATAAACTTCTGGTTCTTCTGAGTCAATTTGGTCATAGGAGCTGCTATCTTTGAGAAGTTCTGAACGAACCTCCTGTAGTAACCTGCCAGTCCCAGAAAACTTTTAATCTCAGTCACTGTCATGGGTCTGGGCCAGTTAGCTACAGCCTCGATCTTCTTGGGGTCTACCTCAATACCCTCTGCTGATACCACATGTCCCAAGAAGGCAATGCTCCGCAACCAAAACTCACACTTCGAGAACTTGGCATATAAACCATGCTCTCTCAGTGTCTGCAAAACAATCCTCAAATGCTGGGCATGCTCCTCTGCATTTCTGGAATACACTAAGATATCATCGATAAACACAATGACAAAGTGATCCAGAAACTCACTGAATACCCTGTTCATGAGATCCATAAATGCTGCAGGGGCGTTAGTCAACCCGAACGGCATCACTAAGAACTCATAATGCCCATATCTGGTCCGGAAAGCTGTCTTAGGCACATCTGCCTCTCTGACTCTCAACTGATGATACCCAGATCTCAGATCTATTTTCGAGAAACAACCTGCTCCAGCTAGCTGGTCAAATAGATCATCAATCCGAGGTAAGGGATACCTATTCTTGATAGTGACCTTGTTCAACTGTCTGTAGTCGATACAAAGTCTGAGGGATCCATCCTTCTTTCTGACAAAGAGCACTGGAGCACCCCAAGGTGAGGTACTAGGGCGGATGAAACCCTTATCTACCAAGTCCTGCAACTGTTCTTTCAACTCTGTTAACTCAGCTGGCGCCATCCTGTAGGGAGGAATAGAGATAGGTCTAGTACCTGGCAGTAATTCAATTTCAAACCCTATCTCCCTATCAGGTGGTAGTCCTGGCAAATCGTCTGGGAACACATCGAGAAACTCTCGGACTACTGGTACTGTGGCTGGTTCCCTCACCTGACTGTCTAGCTCTCTCACATGAGCTAGAAACCCCTGACAACCCCTCCTAAGCAAACGACGAGCCTGAAGGGCTGAAATCATACCTCTGGGTGTACCTCTCCTGTCTCCTCTGAAGACACACTCTGACCCATCCTGGTCTCTGAGACTCACTAGCTTCTCTCGACAGTCCAACGTAGCACTATATGTAGATAACCAATCCATCCCTAGAATGACATCAAAATCTGTCAAGTCTAGAACCACAAGGTCAGCTGGAAGGCATCTACTCTCAATAAACACTGGACTGAAACGACAGACTGACACTGCCACTGATGGGTCACATCTAGGTCCACTGACCCAGAGAGGATACTCTAACTCAGAACTAATCAAACCCAACCTCTCTATGGCTCTCGAAGCAATAAAGGAATGAGAAGCACCGGGGTCCATCAAAGCATACACATCTGAACACCCAATGATGAGATTACCTGACACCACTGTGTTCGACGTGTTAGCCTCCTCCTGTGTCACTGTGAAAAGCCGTGCTGGGGCTACCGGATTTCCACCTCGGGAACCTGCTGCTGAAGTAGAGGCTACCCCTCTACCTCTGCCTCTGCCACTAGTCTGAGGCATGACTGGAGCTGCTGGCCGTACAACTGGCTGAACCACACTGCCTGAACTCATCTGCTGGGATGGTACAAAGGTCATCTGCGGACAATCTCGAGCAATATGCCCTTCCTGTCCACATCGAAAACAAGCTGTAGATCCCAACCGACAAACTCCTCCATGTGGTTTTCCGCATCGTCTGCAGACTGGAGCTGTGCCAGAGCTTGAGCCACTACCTATTCCCAGACCTGACTTGACTTTATTCCAGAACCCTTTCCTTGTTCCTCTCGCTCTATCCCATCTTTTACTGCCTGTAGAACCTGAACTGGGGGCCTTAGAACCCGAAGCCTGTGCCTTTGACTGTTTCTGAATATTGGCACTAGCTTCCATTTTCCTGGCTGCATCTATAATAGAGTGAAAACTCTCCTTTTCTGCTGGAAGGATCAAAGAAGAATACCTGGGATGAAGTCTCATGGTATATCTCCTTGCCTTCTTCTGATCAGTATCATAGGCTTGACCCACGTACTGAAGCAGATCCAGAAACTTATATGTAAATTCATCCACAGTCATCTCATCTGTTTGTCTCAACTGTTCAAACTCAATTATCTTCATCTCCCTCGAACTATCAGGAAAAGCCCACCCTGCAAACTCATTAGCGAACTCTCCCCATGACATGCTGTCCATTCTAGGCTCCACATAATTCTTAAACCATTCTCTGGCTTTCCTGCATTTTATTGTGAAACCTGCCATCTCAATGGCTCTCCTATCATCTGCTCCCAATTCACTGGTGATCATCCTAACTGCTCTGAGGTAATCAAATGGATCATCTCCCGTATTGTATTTAGGAGCATCCAATTTCAAATACTCCGTCATTTGAACTTTACCTCCAGATGAGCTAGGTTCATGTCTATCAACAACAGGGGCTACTGGTTCTGGTGGTAGTACTGGTTCATTTGGTTCATTTGGCTCTAGGTGTGCTGCACTTGGATGTATAGGGGAAGATGGATACCTCGGATATGGGGGATAGTAGTGAGGATATGGCATATATGGCATGTATGTAGGATATGGGTCAAAACGAGAGTATTCCGACATACCCTCCATCGGATACTCTGGCTCCTGAAACAAGGATGGATAGCCATAACCTGAGGCCTGAACACCTCCCAAAGATTCTCCCATACCTTCCTCAAAACTGCCTATACCCATGCTATCATCTCTAGACTGATCAATCTCCATAGCTTCCCTTCTCTCCTCTGATCTTCCTCCCCTCACTGTTCCTCTTCTGCTCTCGTCTACAGACCTTCTAGGGTCTATCGACGTACCTTCCCTGCTAGATCTCTGAGACCTTGCCCTTGGCAATGCAGGAGGACGAGCAGCTGGTCTCTCACTCTCTGGTGGGACTCCAGTCAATCGAGCTGATCGACGAGTTCCTCGCATCTTTACTCTGGAAACACAACATATAACATACCACTTTAGCACATAACTATCACATATCACATAACAATCATACACATACAATACTCATGGCATATCATAGCAGATAGGACTCAAGACCCTATCCTAGTGGACATGATTTCCTATTGTGCTTGACCACTTCTAACCTGTCTGAGCCCAACACTGTCTCTATCGGTCCGATCATGTGAACCTAGGGCTCTGATACCAATCTGTAACGACCCCAAAAAGGACCGTCACCGGCGCTAGGATTCAGGTCGGCTTAAGGCCGCCAGAACCCGTAGCAAGCCTGCTATACTCTCTGTGTACCTGTAACACTCATACATGATCATACATTTTATGTGAAAATAAAACTCTTTTCTGAACCAAGGCTTAACCTGTGCATGCACTATCTCTGTACTCTGTACTCCTGTACTCTGTACTCTGTATCCCTGACTAGAGCTTGCTCTAGATGGGTTAACTCATACCTGTTAAGCCTGGTTTTCACATACAGAAAAACATATATACAGATACAGATCATGTACAAAACATATACATCACTAGGTCAAGCAACAACTATTACATCTCTTTAATATTACATGTCCACTCTAAGCTATTACAGATCTCTTTACTCTTCCTGTACTTTGCTGGACTGTCCTTGTACACTGTACACTGAACCTGCAAAACTGGGGTTAAGGGAGTGGGATGAGCTCTATAGCCCAGTGAGTAGAACAGTAAAACATCTCAGTAAAATATGATCTCATGGAATGCACCATATCACAGACAAGCCACATCAAGAGTAAACCTGTCACCACATAGTCCCAGTAACTCTGTGCCAGGGCGTAGAATCGAGCACCTGGTCTTCCTGTCATATATGTATATGTGTATATAACACCTGTAAACTTACCATTGCCAGGGCGTAGTCAAAGGCTCCTGGACTTTGCTATATACCTGCCAGGGCGTAGTCAAAGGCTCCTGGTCTTTGCTATACGTGCCAGGGCGTAGTCAAAGGCTCCTGGTCTTCCTGTCTGTGACTATGGGATCATTCAGCATTTACCCACATCAACAAATAACAATGCAATGCAACATATTCGTGGATACTAATGCAATCAACTTATGGCATAATCATGATGCATGAGATATGCTAAAACATGTCTTTGATCAATTCAAAAAGCATTAAGATTAGTTCCACTCACCTCTGGCTATCTGAACTGACTGACTCTGCAGGCTCTGAAAACTCTGGAGCAGTACTCACTGCTGCTCTCTCTGGTTCCTCTGCTCTGTGCCTACACAGATAGACTCAAATGAGGGACCAAACATACTCGGACATACCGCTAAACATCTCCCCTTAAAACCCCTTAAAACACCTTAGACCAAACATAGAAAACATGCAAAGGAAGGCTGGACAGGGCACTTTCGGGGGCACCTTCGGCGGCCGAATGTCCCTTCCAGAGACGAAAGTCAGGCATGTTCGGCGGCCTAACTTGGACTTTCGGGGGCCGAACCTGAGTTCATCCAGAACTCAGTTTCGTGCACAAGGACGCCTGCCAATCCCTCCATCACCTGCTCAGACCTCAACACATGCATTTAACCCTTCTAAAACATGCATAAACACTTCAATAAGCATAAAGGAGCTTCAAATAAATTAAACTCCAACAAACAACACACAACAACCATACACAAAGCATAGGATCCATACACCCTAATATGGACAACTTATGCATACTCAAGCACAACTCCCCTTTCCCATCATCAAACTCATTTAAAACATAATAAAAACAAAGGATTCACTCTTACCCTTTGAAGAACAAAGGCTGGCGTGACCCCAAACTTGAAGAAATGAAGATTCAAGCTTCACAAGTTCTCAAACTCCACAACTTCTCAAAACTAGTTAAAACTCACCATAACTTATTTTTCTTTGAAAGATTTGATTAGAAACTCAAGAAAAACACCAAGGGGAAACATGTGCTTGTTCCTGACCCAAAGGAGAGCTTAAGCACCTCCATAGTCGGTCATATCCACTTAAAAAAAGTGAACCACCGCTTCACGTTCGGTGGCCAAAGCTACATGTAACACCTCATCACGTTCGGGGGCCGAACATTGAGTTTAGGGGGCCGAACATGAGCTACTTTAGGCGGCCGAACTTACACTTTAGGGGGCCGAAAGTGGCAAAACTTTCCTTAGCCTTGTTTCTTCAAAACTTATTCCTTTGCTAAAACAAAAGCTTAAAACAGCTAAAAACATTTTAGAAAACCTCCACTCTCCCTTCAGGGATGCTCTGACATCCTCGATTCCACCGAACGATAGGAATTCTGATGTCTGAACATGCCGGGTATTACACCCTCATCCTAATCATCATCCACAAATAGGTTTGCCATATTAATGGATATCCTCTATCTTCCTCCATCCTCACAAAATCCTAGCAAAGGTAGGGAACAAAACAAGATTTCTCAAAAAAGAGACTGAGAGATAGACCATAATTATTCTATAAAAATTACTTTATTAATATCATTTTTTTTTTTCAAATGATTGTATAACTGCTTGACTATTAAATATGGCTAGGTTGATCAATTTGCATTCAATCAATCTGTTTGTATGGGTACGATCCAGATTACATCCAATTAATTTAAAGTTGCCATATTATAATTCATATTATATAAAATTACAATAGATTTTTTTAAAATTCTTTTAAATTCATATAAAATTATGAGATATTAAATTATTTTAATAGGATATTGATATTCTGAAATTCAGAAAATAAGTTTTACAGCGTAAGTGTAAATTTAGCCTGAAAAAATTATGTCTCTCCCCTTTGTCCCTTTTTTTTTTGTGACGCATAACCGTGATCCTATGTCATCTATCATCTCTGTTACTTAGACTCGTACGTACGGATATGTCAGCGTACCTTTCTCTGTTAGGCGGCCATTTAATTCTCCCTAGTGCGCATATTGATAGGGCTGCGAGGTAACTCGACTTGTTCTCCTACTTTTCATCACATCACCGGACTAGGTCATTCCCTGATAGATCTATGCATGAGTCAGTCCAGCCGGCCTTAGTCACGGACTGGGGTACGCGATATTGGACTGGTGTGCTTTAGGAGATGTTGATGGGTTTTAGATTTATATTTCCCTCCAGATCCGACCTCACTCCGGGCGTAAGAAGCCCGACATTTTATGAGATATCAAAATATAAATATCAAATTTAAGTTTATCAAGCGAGTAATTTATCTTTAATAATTAAATATATATTTTATTAGATAATATATATATATATATATATATATATATATATATATATATATATATATATATATATTTGTTATATTTTTTATAATTTTTGTATATTTATTTTTTAATTGTCTTAAAATTATATTTCTTTTTTAGACTGTTGTAATATATAAATCAATTATTATAATTCTATTTTATTTTATTTTATTTTTAAAAAATTTTTTAAAATAATTTTTAATATTTAATAAAAATTAATATATTTAAAATAAATATAATAAAAAAATTAATAAAAGATATTAAAAAATAAAGTGGATAGAGAGAATGAATATATAATAATTTTTTAAACTAACATACCAGTGGCTAGTTGGATTCTCAATTAAATTATTCAGGTTGGTTGGGTTCTGAGAGGTAGACCGTTATAATATATAAATCATTTATTATAATTTTATTTTATTTTATTTTTAATAAATTTTTTAAAATATTTTTTAACATTTAATAAAAATTAATATATTTAAAATAAACATAATTAAAGAATTAATAAAAAAATATTAAAAAATAAAATAGATAAAATTATAAAAGAGAATGAATATATAATAATTTTTTAAAACTAACATACCGGCCGCTAGTTGGATTCTAAATTAAATTAATCGGATTAGTTGGATTCTAAAAATAGACCGTTGTAATATATAAATTAATTATTATAATTCTATTTAATTTTATTTTATTTTTAAGAAATTTTTAAAATATTTTTTAATATTTAATAAAAATTAATATATTTAAAATAAATATAATTAAAAAATTAATAAAAAATATTAAAAAACAAAATGGATAAAAATTATAAGAGAGATTGAATATATGATAATTTTTTAAAACAAACCTACTAGCCACTAGTTGAATTCTCAATTAAATTAATCGGGTTGGTTGAGTTTTGAAGAGTAGACGGTTGTAATATATAAATTAATTATTATTATTTTATTTTATTTTTAAAAATCTTTTAAAATATTTTTTAATATTTAATAAAAATTAATATATTAAAATAAATATAATTAAAGAATTAATAAAAATATTAAAAAATAAAAGTGAATAAAAATTATAAGAGAGATTGAATATATAATAATTTTTTAAAATCAACCTACTAGCAACTTGGTGAATTCTCAATTAAATTAATCGGATTGGTTGCATTTTAAAGATAGACCGATGTAATATATAAATTAATTATTATAATTTTATTTTATTTTTAAAAATTTTTTAAAATATTTTTAAATATTTAATAAAAATTAATATATTTAAAATAAATATAATTAAAAAATTAATAAAAGATATTAAAAAATAAAATAGATAAAAATTATAAAAGAGAATGAATATATAATAATTTTTTAAAATCAAAATACCAGCCGCTAGATTGATTCTCAATTAAATTAATCGGGTTGGTTGGGTTACAGGGTTTGGGTATCAGTTCTCTTATCCAAACTTGTTAAAACGAAGATAGAAAGATAGAGAGGAAGATCTCAAACCCATGACCAAACGCTCTTAACCAATCACAACTGTCCAACTCAGCCTTCTTACTCCTCCCTTATCCACCCAGACCCTTCATTTCCACCACTAATCTATCCTTCCCAGAATCTAAAATCCAATTCTGCACACTCTTCCAATATCTCTTTCTCTTTTTTCTTTACTGTAAGAAAACCAAGAAATCAATTAGAGGAAAAATGTCTCTTACAATACCTGCCAATCTCTCAAAACCTATGTTGAAGCCAAAGCTTGGCTCTCCATTGAATCCATCAAAGTTATCTTCTTCATCAAGAGCCACAGTTGTATGCTCTGCTGCTCAAACCCCAGAGAAAGACTCCTCTAAATCACCACTCCAAGCTTTCTCGGCTGCGCTTGCTCTCTCTTCCATCCTCTTATCCGCCCCACTCCCCGCCGTTGCTGACATCTCCGGACTCACCCCGTGCAAAGAATCCAAGCAGTTCGCTAAACGTGAAAAGCAACAAATCAAGAAGCTGGAAAGTTCTCTAAAACTGTATGCTCCTGATAGTGCACCTGCTTTGGCAATCAAGGCTACGGTAGAGAAGACGAAACGTAGATTCGACAACTATGGGAAGCAGGGATTGCTATGTGGGGCTGATGGGCTTCCTCATTTGATTGTGAGCGGCGACCAGAGACACTGGGGTGAGTTTATCACTCCAGGGATCCTGTTCTTGTACATTGCAGGGTGGATTGGGTGGGTTGGCAGGAGTTATTTGATTGCTATAAGAGGTGAGAAGAAGCCTGCAATGAAGGAGATCATCATCGATGTTCCTTTGGCTACTAGTTTGATTTTCAGAGGATTTTCTTGGCCTGTCTCTGCTTATAGAGAGTTTGTTAATGGTGAACTCGTGGTCAAGGATGTTTAACTCTGTCTATTTTAAGAGTAAGACCTCAGGTTTGTTCATCTCCAATTTTTCTACTTTATTTAGTTTTCCTTTTTTATGTAAAACGATTGAGAGATTTAATTTCTTTTTTCTTTTACCCAGAAATTGCTTAATTATCAGTTGATGGCTATTGCTAATTAATTATGTTTTGCTAATGTTTTAGGGGCCAAAGGGCTATGAAGAGCACTTCGTTGCTTTTGGAGAGAGTTGATGAGTGGTGAGAGATTTCATGGAAGATTTGTCTTATTTTATTTGTAAACATTTACATTATGTGTAACTAATGCTTGTGTTGAACGCCAGAAATTGATTGCCACTAAGGGTTCTTCCTAGTTAAAAGGTGCATTTATCACTAATACATAAAGTACTAAAATTTTAAAAATTTATATATATAATTTATCACTAAATTCCAATTCACAAAAAAAAATTATCACTAAATTATATAGAGGATTCAATATTGCACCTCCTATGAGTATTTTATTCACTAAATGTTTTGTTTTAGATATGAGAGGGTATGTCAAATTCCATATTGAATGGATTAGGAGAATTCAAAACTGAAGCTAAAGAATTGTCTTTCTTTTTGGGCAAAACTATATCATTTTCAATTCCTCATCCCTTCCCCAACTTCCTTGGTTTCACTCCCAGTAGTCACAACATATCAGTCAAGATTAGAGGGTGAGAACTTAAATTTCATAATCTTAATTATCAGCTTGAGAAACAATCAAAGAAACATAAACATAACTAAAGTTGAGAACTTGAATCTCATAATCTTATAACAACAACACCAAAAACAATCTCAAACAAGAATCAATAAAAAACAATCTCATAATCCAACTATTGCGTGATAACTGAACGGTTGAGATGAAAGAAAATCATTGATGACTGTCAAGGTCTCAAAGAGAGTTGAGGTTGAAGGGGAGACTATGTAGCAAGATTGAGGGACAACTGTGATGCGAGGGTGGGTGAGGAAATGAGCGTAGGCAACAACATGAGGTAGTGAAAGTGGTGAGAATGTGAGGCGGCATAATCTCAAGTTCGAGAGAGCTAGGGCGGACAAGGAAACAAAGTAATTGAAGAAGAATTGAAGAATAGAGAAGAAATTGAGTGGGACAGTCACTGGATGCAAATGAAGAAATAAAAAACAAATTAAATTAGAGATTTTAAGAGAATATTTAGCTTAATTTATAAAAAATGACTTGCAATAACTTGATGCTTATAAGCTACTCGAAGCATATAACCCTTTACAAATTTTAAGTAATTTTGTATTTAGCTAAAATATTTATAAGTGATAAAAAAGCGGTCGACATATTTGATAATAAATAGCTTATAATCGCATTTGTTATTAAAATTACTATAAAATATATTAAATAAGATATGTAATAGAATTTTAAAATTAAATAAAAACGATATAATAACTTATTTGGTCAAATCAGCTTATAAATAGTGCTTGTAAGCACCAAAATGAATAGTTGATCACCCGCTAAAGCTTACACACATAGATAAACTGCCTCCACTTCAACTCTTCCAAAATATTATTATGAAATAAATTATTATTTAGTTTTTATAATATTAAAAAATTAGATATTATTATGAAAAAAATTACTATTTAATTCTTATAATATAAAAAAACTCATTAATTAATTCTTTAATTTTGAAAAATATATTAAAACTTTTTTAATATTTTAAAAAATCTACTATTTAGTTCATTTATTAGTTTTACCCGTTAAATATTATAAATTAAATCTAAAATGCTCCTAATATAAAAGGACTAATTACTAAACTTTTTAAAAATTTAAGAGACCAACTAATAAATTTTTCAAAATTATAGAAACTAAATAGTAAAATATTTAACGGTAAAATTAATAGAAAAATTAACTAGTACACATTTTAAAATGTTGGAGATATTTTAATGTATTTTTAAAATCAAGATTACCTATTAAATTTCTACGTAATTTTCCAATCATCATTTTCTTGAAAGTATTTATCACACTCTATCTCATGTAAATCCAAGGCATAGGTTTGCATACATCACACATTGATATGAGCATCAATCCAACTAAGTCCTAAAATAAACATGCAGTCACAAATCCTTACATTTCAACAAAGCTCCTCCTACATAAACCATGGTTTTAGAGAAATAGAAAAACTCAAAATTTCAACAAAGGAGTTGGCATGCACAGGTGTTATTTCAGTTAGAAACAATTAAGAAGGAAGAATATTAAGGATCCATGAGTTACCTCTTGAAGTTCAAAGTGAGTAAAATCAAGAGATTCCCGATGTCAATTTCTCTGCAATCAAAACCTTAAAATTCAAAGAAAAAGATAAGGGTTCTCTAAAACTAAAGCAATGGTTAAGAAAATGGTTGCATTTGAAAAAAAAAACAAAAATCAAAATATGAAAACACAGGAGTTTCCTTGGGCTGCCGAAATGGAGATTTTAAACTCCCATTTTGTTCACAACTGACTTTTATACTCTTATTGCTCAAGGGAATTTCAGTGACCTAAAGTTTACTTTATGCAATCAAAGGTTATTTTCAATTGAATGCTTTTTTTTTTCCTGAAGAAACAAAACATCTTTGTAAAAACCATTTTATCCTTTTCTAGAATCTTTAGCTCTTGATTTCAAATTCCAACGAAGTTTTTACTGGAATTGGAAATTCTAGCATCAAAATTCTAATGAGTATTACATTTTCTCCTTTTTAAAGATATTTATCCTCAAATGCTACACATATTAAAGCAACACAGAAAATATAAATTTCCATATAAAACACAATATTGAATAACATATCAACATATCAGTAGGACGGAGGCATTACTTAAGCATTGGTTCCCTAGTTTCCTAGGTATACTCCACTTTCTGATGATTCCATAAGATATTCACCAATGGAATTTCCTTGTTTCTTAACCTCATAGAGTGGTATGTAAAAAATCTAATCTGGTTGTTCTGTATAGGTCTCTACACCATGATTACTGAAAATACAAATTTTCTCAATATGAAAATATGAAAAACTAGATTGATTTTCTCCATTGAAGTTGGTGAATCTAACTTATAGGATACATTTCTTACCTTTCATAATATTTTAGAGGGTCTTATATTTCTTGGAGCTAATTTACCTTCCTAGTTGAAACAAATTAACTTTTTCATTGAGTAATCTTAAATAAAATCACATCCCCTTCTTTGAAGTCCACTTGCTTCCTACGTACATTCATATAACTCTTCTACCTACTAGTTGCTGTAAACTCCATCAAGACCTAGAGGTAAATTAGGATTCCTATATGACATTATAAATATTAAAGCTTCATAAAGCCTAATCACTTCTTTCATATAGATTTGCATCAGCTTTTCAATAGAGTAACTACTTTTGATAAGGATGAAATGACCTAATTTAGTCAATCTATCCAATATCACCAGCATTGAACCATGCCTATTAAAAGTCATTAGTAAACCTACCACAAATCACATTCTCCCTTTTCCACCCTATAATTGAGGGTAAATTTCACTCATTGTCTTTAAATTTACATCCTTGTAACAATATCATCCCTAAGCTTTAATTTGCATCATATAAAAACCCCTCAAACTTTATACTTTGTAGCAAAAAAGCTCAAATTATCTCTTGTAGCCTGTTTCCTGATTTCCATCCTATATGGTATATCTGACATGTCTAAAACGAAAATGTACAAAAAGTTCTCTTTCTACCTTTATGATATGTTTTGACCCACAAAGAAAAACCTATGTCTAGTCTCTTCTCTCTCTTAAATGTAACATTCTCCCCCTAGATGCAGCGACCATTTTTTTCTCTCGACAAATTCTTTATCTTTTTCAATTCATTCTCTTCCATTTAACAATTGAGAGGGGAAAGGTTTTGAATAGGTTGAAATCATCTTTTCGTCTTTTGAATTTACTCCTTCAATAGTTTGGTCAACAAAATGTAAAAATATTTGGATGGAGATAGTGTTTTCGTTTCTGCATATTTTTCTTCATCTTGCAAACACTCAATTGCTGCAATTTCTTTGATTAGAATAGATGCAAAGTTCTAGACAAGTTAATGCTGTGATTGTAGGCCTATTAAACCACATTAAAAGAATGGAGATTGAAAAGAAAGCAAAAGCAGAAAAGAAGGAGAGAGGAAATTGAGCTTGTAATTGGAATGAATTTGGCCTGTGTTATTTGTTTTGCTTTGGAAATGGTTGTATTTAGGGGAAAATATTGAATCAAGGATTGTAATTTAGCTTTGAAAGTGTAACAGAATCATCTATATACTTTTAATGATATAACAATATCATCCTTGAACTTTTGATGAAGTAACATAACCATCCCTGAATCTTAGAAATATGTAACAAAATCGTCCTTGAAGCATGTTTGAATTGTAATACTTAGTTTTACATAATGTATCACTCATAGTTGTTATATTGTTTTATATCACAGTGACTCATATTGATTAAACTTTAAAATGATAAATAATAGTATAAAATCAATATGTACATAAAATTATTAAAAGTGAACATATATAGCACATAAATATATGACTGTTTACACCTTAATTTTGACGCAGTATTGAATTAAAAAGAGACCTAATTGATTCAACATTCAAAGCACAAAACAAAAAATGATCATTTACATAATTCATGTGTTGTATACCATAACCCCAAAGAAAAAGATCATCACATGGTTATTTAAACATGGAGTAAAAAATAAGTCATTTTCAATTACACATTGGCATATTCACACAAAATCAACTAAAAACGAAAAATGATCCTTGTCGAGCTAGTGCCTTTGCTTGAACCTTTCCTATTTCTTCTTGTCTTTGATCTTTTAGTTCCTCTTACTTTCTGTAAAATTTTATCCTCAAGAATGTTCTATTGTTTGGCTTACTTCCTATTAAAACACAAACACATACACATTAAACATGATACAAAACCATATGAAAGAAAAAACACATAATATTTAGGTTATTCTCACATCTATCATCTATTGAATAGTAACTGAATTGAACTGCACATAGTGATAAAAAATAATGTATGAAATTTACATCATTGTTCTCGCTTACAAGATTTAATAAAACCCAAAAATTTTTTAAAATAGAATATATCATTACAACTCAACTTCAAAAGAAAAAAAAAAATTAACAAACACCTGGTGGAATTATAAATGGTTCACTTGCATTTGTACCTGCATTTGAACCTCCATATGTTTTCCTCTTTCTCTAATTATAATAATAAAGTTATATATTAGATTTTTAAATGGAAGAGAGAGTGAATCAAAGAAAACAGAAAGTATTTGTTGAGAGAAAAAAAGGATAGTTGCATTTAGGAGAGAGAATGTTGCAGAAATACATTTCTTTTTGGTTCAAAACATATTAATGAAGTAGATGAGAGAGAATCTTTTGTAAAACAAGCTTCATGGAAAATTCCAGAAATAGGCATGTTCACTTACGAAAAATTGGAGCAGTTTTCTAGAAAATTTTCCTAAAAAAGAAAACTGAAAAACAGAGTTTATATTATGTGTCACTTCTCTAACATTTAACTACAATTTAGAAAATAATTTTCAAATATTTTCCAAAATTTTCCTTTATATAAGAAATTTGTTTTCTAGTTGATAACTCTTTCATAATAAAAAATTGTTACAATATTTTTATAAGTAAAATTAAATAATTATTTTAAAAATATTTAAAATTAGTTATATTATTACTATAACATAAAAAAAATATTAAAAGTAAAGTTAATTAAGTTTTAAATAAATTTTTAAATAATTTATTTTTTAATTATAAAATTTGAGTATTTTTTATTATTATTAACAGCGGCCCGTGATTTCCATATTTTCAGTTATTGTTCATATAAAATAAATACTACATTTTTCTTAGAAAATAGAAAATGGAAAATAAAAAATTGTTTTCCATGCACATCCCTAATGTTTTTTTTCTTTTTTCTGAAAAATAAATTTGAAAATAAATTCAATTAATCTCCTGTACTTTTGCTAAGGTCAAAATATTCCTAATTTAGTATAATATTTTTTTTAATAATAAAATATTATTTTTAATATAAAATATCAAAAATTTAATTTTTTAATTAACATAGCATCATCTCGAGTATTTTACAACCATGTTACAACCGGTTACAACCATGTTATAACCGATGCCAAGTCTGCCAAGTCTATCACCCATGTTACAACCGGTGCTCAATTTCGGCATAATAGTTTCCCTCCCAAAAACTGTCAAATCTATCACCCATGTTAAACCCAGTGCCCTATTTCGGCATAACAGTTTCTATCGCAAAAGCTATCAAGTCTATCAACTATCTTACAACCGGTGCCTGATTTCGACATAACAGATTCCGTCGCAATAACTCCATCACCCATGTTACAACTGGTAATCAATTTCAGCATAACAGCTTCAGTCGTAATAACTGTCAAGTCTATCACCCATGTTACAATCAGTTTTCAATTTCGGCATAACACCTTCCATCGCAAAAACTGCAAAGTCTATCACCCATATTATAACCAGTGCCCAATTTCGGCATAACAGCTCTCGTTGTGGAAACTACTGCCAAGTCTATCACCCATGCTAACCCTAATGCCCGATATCGCCATAACCACTTCCATTACAAAAATTGTCGTGTATATCATCCATGCTACAACCGTTGCTCGATTTCAGTATAATAGCTTACGTCGCAAAATCTGCTAAGTCTATCACCATGTTACAACCGATGCCCGATTTCGGCAAAATAACTTCGATTACAAAAACTGCCGAATTTATCACCCATGTTATAACCCGTGCCTGATTTCGGCATAACAGCTTCCATCCCAAAAACTGCCAAGCCTATCACCAATGTTACAACCGGTACTCGATTTCGGCAAAATAACTTCGATTACGAAAACTGCCGAATTTATCACCCATGTTATAACCCATGCCCGATTTCGGCATAACAGCTTCCATCCCAAAAACTGCCAAGTCTATCACCAATGTTACAACCGGTACCCGATTTCGGCATAACAGCTATTTAGATATAGTAAATCTATTTACTAGTGAGCAACTAAAGAAGGGATATCATAAGAACCACCACATCAAAGATCGTAGAACCATAGCATCATCTCGAGTCAAGGCAGGCTTCAAGATCAACAAAGAGTTTGCAACGTCAATGGATGAGGCATACTTCTCGATCTAACGCTCTTTGAACTACCACCATCGTCCTTTTTGTTGGCTTCACACAAAAATACACATTAAACCTAAATCTCCACCTGCATGCAGCTTAAAAAGCATAAACACCAGAAAAAGGTATATCAGAAAAATAAAAACTCTAATTTCTCTGAATCTGCCAAGAAAACACCAAATAAATTCAAAGGAAGGCAAATCTTGAAAATGGTCCTCCCTATTCTCCATCAGATTTGCCTTAGAACAAAACCAAAAACATATATATATATATATATATATATATATATATATATATATATATATATATATATATATATAATAGCTAGAGAGAGAAAATGGGCTGAACATCTTTGTTGAATTAGTAAGAAATTGCAATAGTAGAATTGAAAGGAAAATTTACCCCTAAGCTATAGTTTTCAGCAATGGCCGGTACGATTATTTTAAGATTTTCAAAAGAGTCTTGGATGCTAAATTCGTCATTTCATGATTATAAAAAATTGTGTTAGTAACGATTATTACGACTGTTATATAATGGTTTAGTTACAGCCATAACATCTGTTGCCTTCATTTGATGGGTAGAAATATTTAGAACTACTATGAGAGACCACATGCATGTAATGTATGAATTATTGAAGGTATAAGATTTTTTTTTCTTCACATTTTGAAACCTTCCACTTTCCTCCCATGGTAAAATTTATTCCTTTTTATTTCTTTCAAGTTTCTCTAAAATTTCTCTCAACTTTAAGACTCCCAAGGAAAACTTTAAAACTATTCAAGTGCTATTAATCAACTCCTCTACAAATTCTTGTGTTGAAGAGCTCAAATCATTCAAGATACTGAGTGGTTTTAAAATTCTATTGAGCAAAATTTTAGTTCTTATTATTTTTAATAACTTTTTTAATAAATATATAAATAAAAATAATTAGAAATTAGAATTTTAGATAACTTAGATGAGAAATTCAGAATATAAGTTTTTTTATTTTTTAATAAGTTTTTAGATATTTTTTAATAATATTTTAATAAATATATAAATGAAAATAATTAGAAGCTAGAATGTTAGATTATAAATATAGAAGTTTAGAATTATAACCTAACATTATTACAACTAATTATTAAATGAATTTTATGTTCTTATAAGTTATAATAAATGATAATTAAGTATAAAATATAAAATATAAATATAAAATTTACAAGACTTAAAATTTATGAAAAATAGATAATAAGTATAAAAAAGAGCCCTTAAACTAAAATGTAGCTTCTTTGAAATAATTAAATTATTTTCTATAATGTAAATGCCAAATATTCATTATAGTGATATATCGAGGTTAACTCTTATGTACAATATTTAAAAATTATAAATTTTGTATTTATTAGACATATTTATACTTATTATTAAGTTGTGTAATTTATTTTTTATTATACTTATAAATGTTTGTTAATTTTATGGATTTTGTAAATTTTTTAAAAAAGATTGCATAGCAACAGGTCTATTATATTATGAACATTATAGGCATGTTTTTATTACTCGTGAATGCGGTCGTGACTGCGATTTGCAACCATGCCCTAAGCTATATAAGAGAGGCCAAAAATACGAAATTTTATTTTTTTATTTAAATTTATTCTTAAATTATCATTAAAAGGCTTAATAAGTTCATCACTTAACAATATGAAACCTTGATAGATGCACTACTCGACCTATTTGGCCTTTATTTAAGTATTTTTGATATTTTAATAATAATTTAAGGGTATTTTTGAATTGAAAAATAAAATTTGATATTTTTTACTATTGAAGGGCAAATTTGATAATTATCTATAGAATTTCCACATAACAATTAGTTTTGTTAATCAAAGCATTTTTTTTCTATTTGCTTGTCTAAGTTTCACAAAACAAAGACAAAATTTAATTCTCATTAGATATTATTATATTTTTATAATGAATGCAACAATACACTTATTAAGGTTTATTATAGGAAAAATTACTACTCAGTCCTTATAATATGAAAAAACTCACTAATTAATTCTTTGATTTTGAAAAATATATTAAAATATTCTTGACGTTTTAAAAAGTCTACTGCTTAGTCATTCCATTAATTTTGCCTTTAAATATTTTACTACTTAGTGCTTATGGTTTTGAAAAACTTATTAGTTGATCCCTCAAGTTTTTAAAAAATTTACTAATTAGTCCTTCCGTATTAAGGTATTTTAGACTTTTTTGCAATATTTAACGGCTCAAACTAACTAATGGATTTTTTAAAATGTCAAAGATATTTTAATGCATTTTTCAAAACTAAAAGACTAATTAGTAAATTTCTCCATATTATAGAGACTAAATAGTAATTTTTTCTTTATTAAATATGGCTATCGATTACGGATTTTGTATCGACAATAAATAGCTACCTTAGTAATAAATAGTAGTATGTAACAAATTTTCATAAATGAAATATTGTCAGCATTTTAAACTTTATTTGAAATAATTTTTTAAAAATATCATATACCATTATAATGTTAAACTTCTTATTTATTTATTTAATATATTATCATGCATCTCGGTGTTAATGGGAGTGGTCTGCTGCATGGAGTTGTTTTATCACTAGAAGAAACAAGAGAAGATATATGTGGAGGCACTTTTTTCTGCGTGTATGGGCGGTTACACACATTTCTGGCAGTATCCAAAACCGCCCCAAAATCACCTTTTTTGACAGCGTCTCTACAATGTAGGGGCAGTTTAGGAGACCGTCTGGGTAGATAATATGTTTTAAAGGCAGAGTGTAGGGGCGATTTTAACCTCCTCTACACACATCATGGACGACTCCTGATAGCGGAAGAAGGCAATTTGTAAGGACGATTAAAACCGCTCCTATAGTAATTACCGCTAAAAATAGTAGTTGAATGTACTGGCAGATTGTAGGGACGATTTAAACCATCCTATAATATTTGCCGCCAAAAGCAGTCGAGTGTAATGATTATGAACTATAGACAATTTCATAGGGTTGGTCTCAAACGCCTGTAAAAATTTCTACTAAAAAGTGGTTGGTTAATATTATAATTTTATAATTCAGAGCCAAAGTTGTTCATAATTATTTTATTAAAATTTTACACATTTTTAGAGACAATTTCAAGTACCTCTATCAATTATAATATTAATTTTATTTATTATTTATTTCTAATAATACATAATTATCTGAAAAATTTAAACCATTTATCCGTATGTCAAAATCTCATACCCTAATATTACATTATTTATTTCTAGTAAATATAAGACATTCAAAACTTAAAAAAAAAAAACTGCAACAAAAATATTTGTGATTAATCTATAAAAAGTTTCATAACTCAATACTAATATCAAGTGGCTAATCTAAAAATAAAGTAAGAAATTATAATGAAAATTACAATTCAACAAAATCATATGTCAAAATGTCTCGTTAACATATAAGAAAAATTAAAATAATTTTCAATTTATTTAATCATTTTCTGGATCTGGTTCATGGCTTGAATGATAAGAATGATTCTTTGGAGAATAATGACCATCTTTACTTGCATTGTCACTAATCTATTCGAAAAATAATAAAATTCAAAAAGTCATTACACAAACTCATAACATAATTATATATTAGTACTAATAATTTCAAAATCACATGATAAGCTATATATATATGTAATTGTTAATCTTTTAACTTTTCTTTGTAAATATAATTTATTCTCTCACAATAAAAGTAAATTTATAATTTAAATATAAAAAAATATCAATGAGTTATCTGGAATAAATTGCAAAATTGTGTTTGCAATTGTCTAGTATATTTTTGAAATAAAAAGCCAAACAATATTTTCGGTACTTCTTTTAGTTGAGCATTGTCATTGTTCACTGTGTGCAATTCCGCTTTCAACTCCTCTATGTCTTGTAACTGATTTCCACCCATAGTAGCCTCCCATCTCGAACCTACATTATGTGATGTCACACTAAAATAATTTTTGGAGTTGGACCAAGACCATACCACGAACTTGACTATTATGCTCTGGACCCATGATTTCTTAAAAAATTTATTCACATAGTTGTGACAAATCTATCTCAAAACTTTGATTTTGCTCCGCTATAAAAGTACGAGCTTTTTCCTATAAATATTTAAATATTTGTAAATAAATATTGAATATAAAATTCATAAAGAATTAATAAATTAAGAGACAAGAATAAATACCATCAATTCCTTAATATTATCATTCACGTATGTGCCATCTTTTCTCTTATGAGTTGCTGCAAAAAATTCAATCTATCTGGTACTTTTCTATTTACCTTTTTCCAATATGGGTATACATGTTTATTATTTAATAAAAAAAAAAGATGCACTTAGCTAATAAACATATACCATAGCAAAAATCATACCACCTCCTTTCTCAATCTTGCATAACTTTTCCTATCTGAAGTATGCGCATTCTTTTATTTTTTTGGCATTTGCAGTATTTATAGAACTCAATTTCTATAAAAATATCCAAACAATAAACGAATTAATGATAAACTATCAAAATTCTAATCATGCATAATTAATGCCATTTAATAGATAATACCTTATTTTCTTTTGTGAACCATTCATCCACTAGAACAATCCATTGAGGAGCCAACACATCTTTTGACACATTTAGCACTATTTGTTCCTTTGTCTTGATGGATCATAATATTTTACTTTTAAATCACTTTTATAATCTCTCCATTTCTTGTTTATGGATTTTAAAATCAACTTTTTTATCTCAGATAAATAAGTTTTTCTATAGAACTTACAAATAATTATATACTATTTAAGATATTTGAAACAATTGCATTAACTATATAATGTGTTAGGCAACAAAAAAAAGAGAGATTTCATACCTCAAGAAGTCTCAATATTTAGCTTTTGAATGTATTAAACTCCTTTTTATCTCATCTGCTGATATTCAGAGGTGCATAATTACCGTTCGTAGCAATGGTTCCAAGAAATGATTTAAGTGTGACTCATTCTCTAGAACATGGGACCCCCAAATTCATTAACTTCTATATATATCCTTTCATTGCTTTTCATATTCCAAATTGCAGCCATTGTAGTTCTTTCACATTTTCGGAATCGCCTTCCACTTTCATCTTTAAAAAAAAAAAATTTAATTCATCACAATATATACTCAATAAAATCATAATGATAACTCAATTTTAGGTTTACCAATCATTTCAGTCACATGTTCATTGACTTGAAGAGTTTGATTTTCAGGTTCAGATGACCTCCTTGCTTGGCATTGTTCTTCTTGTTGACCTTCTACTGCAGATTGAGAATCATTACTCACTCTTAAGCCTTGTAAGCTTTGAGATCTTTGAGTCATACTTTCAACTGCGTAATAATAAACTCACTAATACAAAATTATCTTTCCAACAAATATAATTAGATAAATTAATGAAATATTAATATCTGAATAACTATGATATAATTAAAAATAACTTAGCAGACAAAATGACCTTTAATTTGACAATTGTATGTTAAGACAACAAATAAAAAGTCAAAATGCTATAATTATATAAAATATTTTAATTATTCAACATAGAGATAAATAAAATTAAATATAAATAATATCATCTTCACAAACATATGACCTTACCCAATTAGGATGGTTGTCTACATGAGAAATACCGAAACTAATTAATGGCATTGTCAAATTTTGATCAGTTAATACCTCATCATTGACTATGTCAAATGAGTCTCAAGGTTTAACCTTTACAACTACATGCCAATTTACATTTTTGCAATCCTATACATAAAATACCTGCTCCACTTAAGAATAGAATACATATGGATCATTATTTATTTTCTCACCAGTGTGTATTAAGCGAGAAAAGTTTACTAGAGTGAATCCATATTCATCTTGCTTAACACTAGCATTATGATAAACATCAAACCAATCACATTTAAAAATCATAACTTTAAAAGCATCATAGTAATTTAATTTGCTGATATCTTTTACTCGTCCATAGTAATTGACTCCTAGTTCTGAAATGTTCACCACACCATTGTTTTGTGTCAATCTTTGTTCCTCTCGAGATATGGTATGAAATCGAATTCTATTAATAATGAATTCAGAAAATCTCTTAGCCACCTTATTAGGACCTATTTCAAGACTGATAATATTACTAGATGCATTTGTCCTGTCCGTCATTATTATTTATTATAAGATAAATAGTCAACAAAATAAATAATAAACATATTTAAAAAACTCATAAAATGATGAAAATTTATGCTACTTACTCTGTCTCGAAACCAATCATGAAATTTTTTAGTAATTAGTTTATTAACGTCATTATCATTAAGTCAAGCATGATGACGACATTTTCTTCTCTCTACTCCAATAAATTCTCTACAGCGTATGATATAATTATCATGTTAGTAACAATTTTTTAACAATAAATAAGAAATGCAAATAACATATTATACTCAACGACGAAAAACTCTCAATCTCATCACAATGGCGTAACACATATTGATGAGCTTGCATTAAGGATTTTTCATCTAAAACAATATCTTCAATTTTGTCAAATAGGATGACCTCTTATACCAAATAAATGTCTAATACCTACAGATGATGATGGTTCAAGATTTTGTAAAGGCCGATTAAACTGTGTTTCAACACGTTCAAGATATATTGAACAGAATGTGAGACACTCATTAGCTATATATCCTTCTGCTATTGATCCTTTAGGATATTCTCTATTACGTACTAATGACTTATAATGAACCAAAGACCTATTGAGATATAAAATAGAAATAATGAATTAAATGGATAATAAATAGATATTTGATAGTGATAGTGAATTAACTCAAATAACTTAGTTCATGTCTTTTTACTGGATACATCCATCTATAATGTACTAGACCACCTAATATCACTTCCTCCACTAAATGAACCATCAAATGTACCATAATGGTGAAGAAAGATGGAAGAAACGTCATCTCTATATGACAAAGTATACTCACAATATGATCTTGGAGTTTTACCACCTCATTAATGCCCAATACCTTTAAGCATATTGGTTTGAAAAATGCACCTAACTCAACTAGAATAGAAGTCACTTGTTGTGATGGACCGCATACTCGTAGTGCAAATGGAAGGATATACTCAATTAGTATATGAGAATCATGACTTTTCAATCCACTAATCTTAGGTTCCTTAATATTAGCACACCTTGATATATTAGATGCATAACCATTTGGCATTTTCACATTCTTCACAACTTCACAAAGAATCTCCTTCTCTTTCTTCGTCATTGTAAATGATGCAGGAGGAAGTTTGCTCTTATCACCTTTACTTATTTATGGATGCAACTCACTCCTAATACCCATGTCCACCAAATCAAGATGAGCATTAAGATTGTCCTTCGACTTACCCTCAATATTCAATAAAGTACCAATCACATTATCACACATATTTTTCTCTATATGCATCACATGAAGATTATGTCGCAATAGATTATGTTCCCAATATGGCAAATTAAAGAAAATACTTTTCTTTTTCCACCAATCATTCACATTATTAGAATCTTTAATCACATTCTCCACTGTTTCTTCAGCTAACTCATCAGCATCATCTCCTATATTTCTTTTTTTTTTAATATTTTTTCTATTTTTCTTTTTTTATTGTCCAGTGTGAGATGTTTTTCCTAATGTGAATTCAATAGTATCTAATTGCTTTGACATGTTAGAACCTAAAGCTCTTATAGGTGCTGCTCCTAATTCCTCGATACCATCAAAGAAATATTTTTGAAAATGAAATTCAAGCCTCTCTAGCAACCATCTCCTATGACCCATATAGTAATGTTTCCACCTCTGTGTAACCATTTTAAACATGTGAATTCAGCACAACAAGGACATGCAAAAGTTTCCTTGGTGCTCCAACCAGACAAATCTGCATACGTTGGAAAATCATTAATTGTCCATATCAAAGCAGCTCGCATTAAGAAAGTATGCTTACCGGAAGCACCATAGGTCTCTACACCTTCCCATAATTCATTTATCTCCTTAATTAAAGGTTGCAAATATATATCGATATCATTTCTAGGACTTTTCTCACCAGGGATGATCATTGATAAAATGAAAGAGGATTGTTTCATGCATGTCTAAGGAGGCATGTTTTATGGCACTATACAATAGGCCATGTACTATAAGTGATGCTCAGAGTTCTAAATGGATTAAAACCGTCAGTAGCAAGACCAAGCCTTACATTGCATGGATCAGAGGAAAAATCTATAAATTTGGCATCAAATTCTTTCCACGCTTTTCCATCAGCACGATGTCTTATTAATCGATCCTTTATAGGACCCTCTTTATGCCATTTCATTTCATTAGAAGTCTTAATAGAAGCAAATAACCTCTGAAACCTAGGTATAAGGGGAAAGTAACATAAAATTTTAACTGGTTTTTTCTTCCCAATAGAAGACATTTTTGTTCTGGCACCATTCAAATTCAGTTGTTCATCCTTCTTTGTAACCCATCGACAAGATCTACAAACATGGCATAATTCTTACTTCTCTCTTTCCCGCCAAAACAACATACAATCATATATGCAAGAATGAATCCTCTCATAATTGAGACTTAATGCCTTAATGAGCTTTTTTGAAACAATTCAGTCCAAACTGACCCAAATAACTTTTGAACACACTTTTCACTTGGTTCAAAATGGTTAACCCAAGTTATTTAGTAGTTTCGTGCTAGTTATTATATACAATTTTGATTTTTCGTACTTTGCCCATGTGGGATGTCCCGTCCAACATCAAGCAACTGGATATCACACTCTCCCTTGCTAAATTTTGCGTCACAACTGAATCAGATATGATTGTTAAGCCAAGATCGAACCCTCGGGCATCGTGGTTCGCTAGTATCTCGGGCGGCTCCACCTGATCTCGTACAGGTAGCCCTTTCCTTGCAGGTCCACTAGCTCTGCATAATTTTTCTAACTCAGAGTGGCTCTGATACCAATTAAAACAGCTCAGTCCAAACTGATCCAAATAACTTTTTGGACTACTTTCCACTTGGCCCAAAATAGTTAATCCAAGTTATTTAGTAATTTCGTGCTATCTATTATATACAATTTTGATTTTCCGTACTTTACCGACGTGGAATGTCCCGTCCCACATCAAGCAGCTGGATATCACATTTTTAGCTTCATAATGAGATTTAGGTCCCTAAATAATTACACCAAACAATTACTTTTGTAATAGAGAGAATATTAAAATTACAAAAGAATGCCCCATAACTCTAGAATGTTAAATAAAATTTCATGGTAACTTAGTAGAATTCTGTAACATGAGCAAATTGCTCATGCTGCTGTGTGCAGCAGCAGCATGAGCAATCTGCTCTTGCTGCTGCTGCACACAACAGGAGCCCATTTGGTACTCAATCAAGACCTATTAAATTGTCCATGTAATTTGGAATTTTTTAGACATAAGAATGTCTCAGCCAAAATTAAACTCATCAACAAGAAACCTAATGGAAGAAGACATTCAATAAGTACTAATATATTACAAGAAGAAACAAACATCCTCATTAGCTAGTAAGTACCAATATATGTATTTTTCATGCTAATTAATGACACTTTGTTTCAGGTTAATGGTTGAAAGTGTTTGAAAGTATCAAATATCTATAAAAAATGAGTGTGTAGCAGTATTTTCGGTTTGCTTAATTTTTGGATTTCTAGTTTTTGCAAGGCTATTGGTAGATATATGGTTGAGTGTTTATAAGGCATTTGGTGTTCAGAGAACAGAGAAGTCTAGGAAATTATGGTGGATAAGCTCTTCCTATCTTTTGTTATTATTTAGTTGTAGTATTATTTTGTTAATATTATCATTATAATTTTGCAATATCTTCTTGTCTATGCATCTATTAGATTTTTTTTCATTTTTAGGGGCGTAAATACTTGTAAGCTTCTTTATGTTTAGATTTGTGAATATGAAGAGAGAATATTAGAAAAGGGAGACAAGTAAAAGCTATTTTATGTCTTTTTCTATTTATTTTATGGTACAGTAATCTAAATTTATCTCTTGAAAAAACCTAAATTTGTTAGAAAATCATCCAAATGAAAAGATACGAGGAAAATTGTAAAATTAGAGAGTATTAACTGACATATTATGATTTATGAGAAAAGAATTGGAATTAAACTTCATCTCAATTAATTTCTGTTCAAAGGTTCAATTTCATTAATTCCCTTATTCAACTTTATTGATTCTAATTAAGAAAAATTTTATCAATTTTCTCTAATTAATTTTAGTGTAAATGTCCAATAATAACACTTGGATATTGCAGGTTCTATTGATAAATAAAGAATTTAAATTGACATGAAATTTTAAAAAATTGAGAATTCAAATTGGACCAAAACATAACTTGGATCAATCAAATACCATAATCAACCATAAAACTTTGCAGAAATAGCTCTAATAAGAGGACAAAATTGAATATAGTACCTTATAAATGATCCAAATTCTAGAAGCTTTATCTTTCCATATACGAGTAGTCGACAAGAAAGAGATTAAAAATTGAAAGAAAAGCAGGATACCTACAAGTTGAACTCCACAATCTGATACGCACAATTGAAGGGAAAGAAAAATATGGGTAGAGATGGTGTATTGAGAATAGGAAATAAATATTTCTAATTTGTAATTATTGGGTGCACTTGCTATTAAAATTTTCCCTCACAAACTTGAAAATATAGAGGCAATTTCCTTTTCGCCTCTACCAGCTGCCATTAGATGCATCAAATATGGAGTTTTGGTCTTGCACGATTTGTGATTGAAGAAGTATAGAGGCATTTTTTTTCTATCGCCTTTCCTAAACGCTGCAAACAAAGGTAGTTATGTGAAGGAGAGGCATTTATTTAGGACCACCCCTTATAAAGTGCCGGTATTGCTCCTTATTTTTGTAGTGTATGGTGCTTCCTCGTTGATAATGTTATTATTAAATGGATGCTTAGCCTCCTCCTCTCTCATTTATTAATAATATTGTGAGTCCTGGTAGGGTGGAGTCTGGTTTGGTTTCGTCGGAGTCAGTATAATGTAGTAGTTGCTAAGTGATGGACATACGAGAAGAATTGAGGTGGTTGAAAGACCTATATTGTGGAATCAGATGCCTTGCACATTGTCTGAGCTTTTAATAACCCTAAGCTGGATTGCCCATATGTTGGTAGCTTGGTAGAAAATATCAGAGGTTTATTGAATGAGCTTCATATACCTTCCGTGCAGAAACTCAATTCAATTAATTTTTTTAAATAATTAATTTTTTAAGACCTTTGCGTGATCTAAATGATATATATTGCCTTTGCAAGTATCTTGAATCATTATACACACTACGAAAGGTAAGTAAATGATCTTTCACGCAAGCAATTTCTAGATTTTACTGAAAGTAGTTTTCTCAGCTAACACTATATATTCACTTCCATTCAACCCGTGGCATTTATTATAAATATATTGGCTGGGGCCTTATACAATGTATTTAGTGCATCATCTGATCATGCAATGAATGAAATATACGTCAAGCATGCTTTTAACTATTTGAGCCTTGGAGGTGTATTTTCGAGTTGATTTATTGATTTACTCTTTGGTCTAAATCCTCGTCATTGAATTTGATTCTCCGTTTCTTTGTTGTGGCTATCTACGGCGTTAGCCGCCTAATAGTTCTATTTCCTTCGATTTCACGCATGTGTATTGGGGCTAGAATGATCTTGGCATGTATTGCTTACTATACTTCTGCATATTTCTTAAAATTTTAAAATGACTTGCATTAATGTAGACTGCTGTTTCTTGTATAGAGATACATGCACATTTGAAACAATAAAGGTCATAGGAGAATCACATCATGGTCCAGATATACTTAAAATTAATTTTTAGTATTTTAAAAAAATAAAAAAATTAAAATAAAATAAAAAATAAAAAACTAAATAAAAACAATTTATTCAGATAATAAAATTAATTAAGTAATTAAATTCAAAAGCAAAAAAAAAAAATTTAAATTGAATTGAATTAAAAAATAAAAACAAAGAGTAAAGAAAGTTGAAAAAAAGAAGAAAAATAATAATAATAAAAAAGAAAAAAATTTAAAAAAGCACGCTGCTCCCCCTGCACTTATTATTATTATTATTATTATTATTATTATTATTATTATTATTATTATCTTCCTTTTTATTTTTTTTCCTATTTAAATTTATTTTTCTTCCAAAAATCCTAATTAATAATTATTTTCTCTTCACTCTTCTGCATGGCAGCCATCTTGTATATCAAAATGTAAAATTTGAGAGCAATACAAATTATGTGCATGAATATCAGATCTGTTTGACATTTCCATGTTGTTCAAAAAGGCTTATGGCTCTTTAACTATTTTTATTAAATTCTTTATGATATTACCTTCAATTTTCATATATTATTCTTATTTCTTTTTATTTTTCTTGAACTTGTTATAAGTTTCTAAAATTACAGAAATAAATATGAAATTTGAGTTAGTTATAGTGCAGTATTCAAAATTTTAAGGATTCATAACTTGACTTTGACCCTAAAATCTAGTTTGAGAAGTGTACTACAAAAATTTTTTTTTTTTTTTTGAGTTTTATATGTTTCTTCCTCTAACATAGTGCCATATCGCAAGGAATATTAGTGCGCAGATTATAACCTATACTTTGACAACCCTGTTATGATTGGAATAATTCAAAAAATATAAATATTTTTGGTATCTTTTTTACTCCCGTGTGTTTTATATGTGTAGGACATCTCTATAAAAAGCTCAGAATTTTCTGAGCCCGTTTGCTATTTTCATTGAATTTTAATTTTTGGTGTCAGAATTATTGATAATCAGATAGGAATATATTTTTTATAGGACCAATCTTTGTGTTTGTGTTCTTGATTATTTATTTTTATTCTCTTGTAATTATATCCTTTGATTCATGTTATTAACTTATATTTGAGTATGGAACCAAGCGGTAGAATGCGGCTAGAGTTTTCCTTTGATGGCTAATATCGGCTAAGCCTCTCTTTCATAGTTGAGAGATTTAATTTACTTCCTTTTTTATTTCCTTAGATTTATTTTCCTTTAATGTTAGATCTAAGTAGGTTATTTAATTGCTATAACTCCCTTAATTCTTATTATTTCTTACCTCGTTTAATTTATTTTTGCTATATTTTAATTTATCACTTATCATATTTTTTTTTCTTTTTTTCATGCCATGTGTAACTTATTTTCTTTTCATATTTACATAATTTCTTTTTTATCTAATTTTATTATTTATCATGTTTGTAAATATCTCTTCCATGTTAGAATAAATCTCTTACCCAAATTACAAGAAATCAGAAATATTTATTTTTCTTTAATTTATTTCTTTTCTTAATAAAAAATATCTCTTTTCATAATTAATTTATTTCTTTTCATATTTATGTTATCTTCTTTCCTTTTTTTGAATTATTTTCTTTTCTTATTTGAGCTATTTCTTTTTCCTTTTTAAATTTATTTTCTTGTATTCTTTTGATTTATTTATTTCCTCTTTTTGTCTTTTTTTTTTTTAATTATAATAAGTTGGATTATGGTAAGAAAGCTTGAAGAAGGAAAGAAGATTTCCGCCTCTTATTCTTTTTTACCTTGCCCAAATAGTACTTCTCAATTTGATGAGTAAGCTTCTCTCTTTGATGGACTTATAGAGCATATTGTAAAAGCCTATTTGGACTGGAGGCCTATTAGAGTGTCTTGAAAGCCCTTTGCAAAGGGTAACGAGCCTAAAGGCCTTGTAATAGTCTAGCTTTAGATAGTGAATTTTATTTTATGGGTTTGTAATTTAATTCTTTTTTTTTTCCCTCTTTGCTTATGGCCATTGGGATCAATTCTACTCTCTTTTCTCTTTCTTGAGCCTATGATTTGGACTTGCTTGATTTATTTCTCCTTTCCTTTCTTTGGATGGCTATGCACTCACCCAAAATACTTGTAATTAAACTAGTAAATTAGGTAACTCACTTGGTAATTTAAAAGCAACTTTGGTAGAGACTTTATGCATGCTTAAGGGGGATGATTTACACTTTGGCATGAAAATGACTAAATAGCAATGATCTTAAGGGAAGATGACTATAGAATTAGACTTCAAGAATGCATGCTAGAAATCTAGTGAGACCCTTTTTGCTATGTGCTAAATATAAACTTAGAAATTATGCATGATTAGGTTTCCCTCTTTGGTGAAAATTGGTCAATGGCATGAAATAAGTATAGGAGCATGATTAATGAGCAACTTGATAACTCCTCCACATTAAGTTAAAGTAGACACTTGGCATGCTTAGGCTAAGGAATGCATGAGAAATGGTGCTTTGTATGATTAATTCACATGTAATAAATAAATTGTATATTGTGTGAAACGGATTTTCTAATAAATACTTAAAGACAGTAAATAAGAATCCATTTAAGGGACTGGTGTTGGTTTTTAGGCAAAGTCCAAGCGAGAAGGGTGTCTAACACGCTACAAGATTTTTTCATATTAGTAACGGAAAATCCGTTACTAATCAATGAAAAATCCGTTACTAATCTGTTTAGTAACGGATTTATATCCATTACTATGAATCTTGTTACTAATGCAATGGTAACCGATTAGCAATCCGTTACTAATTTTGTAACGGAATTAGTAACGGATTTGTAATGAAATTTAGTAACGGATTCGAAATCCGTTACTAATTTAATAAAAATTTTAAAAAATATATAAATATATATATAAATTAAATTCGTTACTAAATTTAGTAATGGATAGAAATCCGTTACTAATCCATTACTAATTTGATAAAATAAAAATAAAAAAATATAATAAATTTATATTCCATTATTAAATTTGTGGTTAATTTTTAAAAAATATTTAAAAAATTATATTAAATTATTACTTTATTTCATTATATTTTACATTAAATAATAATTTAATTATGGTAAACTATTAATTTTTCATTGTATTTTACATTAAATATTAACTTTAATATTTTAAATTTTATTAATTTTATAAGAAAATTCTTATAAAATTACATGAGAAAAATCTAAAAAATGAAAAAATGTGAGAGAATGGGAAAAAAATGAGATACAAAAGAAAAAATAAGAAAATAAAGAAAATAATGATAAAAATGAAGAGAAAATAAGGAAAAGGGGGAAATTAAAGAAAATGAGAAAAAAGAGAAAAAATAAAAGAAAATGAGAGAAAGATGAAGAAAAAATGAAGAAAAATAAATAGAAAATGAGGATATAGAAAAGAACGAAAGAAAAAAGTTAGAGTATATATATAAGAGAAAATAAAGTAAATGAATGAATAATGAAAGAAAAAAGAAGGGAAAAATGATAGAAAGTGGAAGAGAAAATTAAAAAAAATAGAAGAAAATGAAAGAAAATAAAAGAAAAAATATGAGAGAAAATAAAGAAAATGAAACAAAAATTAAGAGATAAAAGGAAGATTAAAAATGAAAGAAAATTGAAGAGAAAATGGAAGAAAATAATTGAGAGAAGAAAATAAGATAAGGAAAAAATGAAGGAATGAGGAGAGAACAAATTAAAGAAATGAATGAAATGAAGGGAGATAGAGAAGAAAATAAGATAAGGGGAAAATGAAGGAATGAGGAGAGAAGAGGAGAAAGAAAGTGAATGAAATGAAGGGAAATAAAATGGATGAGTGTATAAATACGCGAATTAGTAATGGATTTAGTAACGGATTTAGTAACGGATTGAATCCGTTACTAAATTTAAAAAAAAATGCAGGCAAATTAAAATAAAAAGACGGTATTATTCTCCAAATTTTAATAACAGATTTCTTTATCCATTACTAATTTTTAGATTAGTAACGGATTCAGTAACAGATTTTTTCCGTTACTAAATTAGAAATAAAAAAGCAGAATTTTAAAATAAAAGCACGGTATTTTATTCTCTAAAATTTAGTAACGGATTATAGAATCCATTACTAATTTTTGAATCAGTAATGGATTTAGTAATAGATTATATCCATTACTAACTTTAAAAAAAATATGAAATTTCAAAAAATAAAAAGTCGATTTTTTGATGAAAAAATAGTAACGGATTAAATCAATTACTAATTATATAATAGATTTCATTCCGTTATTAAATCCGTTACTATTTTATTCATTTAATTTATTTATTTAGTAACTGATTTAGTAATAAATTTAGTAACGGATTAAGATCTGTTACTAATTTTTAACTAATTTAGTAACGGATTTATAACGGATTTCAAAATCAGTTATTAAATTTGTAAATAATTTTATTAAGTAACAGATTTAGTAATGGATTTGTTAATCCGTTACTAAATAATAAAAATTAGTAACGGAATACAAAATTCGTTACTAATCCGTTATAAATTTGTAACGGATTTAAATCCGTTACTAATATTCGTTACTATTCCGACATATTTTTGTAGTGACACCTTTCCTTTCTAGTATCCACTATCCCGAACATAGACCATTGGATTATGGATTAAGAAGGATAGTGGACCCCTACTAAGGATAGGTCACACAACCACGTCTTTCTGTTTGTTCTCTGCTTTCATCAGGGTGGCGACTTCTTTCCTTCTCTCTTCACCGAGCACTAAAATATTTGGATCCTGTGGTAGTGTTATGGGAAGACGAGACCCTAACTAGTTATGGAGAATTCATACACCCACAATTAATATTTACTTAAGTTTTTTTTTATCTCTATCACTTTTTTTTTCTTTTCTTAGGTTGCATTAGGAATCATTTTCGCCATCACAAAGGTAGAAGGAGTTCAACTAATGTTCTTTCCAACAACTTTTACACATTTCATATCTCTTGTTGTTTGACAAAAGAAACTCAGAGAATTAAATTCAATTGAAGTTATATACTTGTGCTCACATTTTTGTAATCTAATGAATTATTTATTCTTTCTTTTACTTCCTACTCTATTATTTTCAAAATTTATAGTATGACTTTATGTGTTTTGACATGAATACAAATATGACTTTGATTAGCTTAGAATTGTAGGGAGAAAACTTTAATTTCACAACTGTAATCATGTTAGTGCTAAGGAAATGACACTTTCCCATAACTTTATCATTTAATTATTTGAGAAAATACCTGGTAAAATAAGAATGATATAGATCCAATATGGCATATTTGCAACAATAGTGTGGAGCAACCTTATATCATTCAAATGGGTCTAAATGGAATTCAAAATCATATTCATATGGTCCAAATATACTTGGAGCGTGCTTTAATGCATATGAGGTAGATTTGGTATGACACTTACAATTATGGGCTTAAGGAGTATAATCTAGCCTATGGGTCAAAACTACACAAAAAGAAGCCTAAAAAGTGAAGATCAAAGAAGGCTTTTGTGAATATTCAAGTCCGTTGGGCCTAATTAGAAGGTGTACAAGTCCATCAAACTAAATGGGCATATTTGAAGAAACATGTGCAATGCATGTGCAACTTAAAGAGCATATGCAAGGCAGTGCACAACTCATGGACAGCTTTGGGGGACGTGTTATAGTTGTTATTTGGGCCTTAATGATGTATTTTGTAAGCCCATTTATTTGGGTTAAGCTTATGCTATCTTATTTACTTTAGTATTGCTAGTTTAGTTATCTGGGCCTAGTTTTTGGGGCTTAGTATGCCGCTCTCATGCTATAGACTGTTAAATTCGGCTAACCTTTTTTGGGCAATTTAGGGTTTAGTTTATCCTTATTCTCTTAGGGTTAGGTTTAGTTTTCTCTATATAAATTTAAGCCATCCTTTGCATGGCAGAACTACTTTTATCAAAATTCAGAATTCTTCATGCTATTTGCATTCCTTTGTTATTGTGAGAGTGTGAGATTGTATTCTTTCAATTGCATCAAGAATCAAGGTAAATTTATCAATTCAATTATGGCGTTTGTATTGTTTCTCTAATGCTCAATTATTAGTGTTCTTGTTGTCCTTTGCATTGGGTGCCATAGAGAGGAGTTTATTGTTGATCTTTAGAGCTATTTCATCTTGTCATAGAGTTCTTGGACTTGATCCATAAGGTTCCGCATCAGTTGATATTAGAGCTAAAGGGTAAGATAAATTTTAATTTATCTTACTTTAGGATTTTAAATTTGTTTTTTCTTACGTTTGTTTAGGGTCTAAACTTGTTTGAGTGGTTGCTGATTTAATTTTGATTGTTAAATTAGTTAAGCTTCGTTCTTGGTCAATTTGATAAAAAAAAAAAACAGAATAAGAAAGAGAATCAAAAAGAAATAAAAAAGAAGAAAAAAGAAAATCGAAAAGAGAAAGAAAAAGAATAAGAAAGAGAATCCTTGATGTGACTTGGAGGAATCCTTCTCCTTGTTGGATTTGTTTTATTTGTCCTAGTTGAATTAGTACTTGAGGTTTCTTGTGCAAAAAAAAAAAATTGTTTCCTTTATCCTAAATTTTTGGATTCTATTATTTTAGGGGCTGTTTGAATCGACTCTCTCTTATTTTAATTAATTTAATGCCATATTTGATCAAACACACACAATTGTACATATTTGGATCTTAAAATAGATTTCTTTGATACAAAATAAGTAATTTGGCTTCAAAATTAATTATACATGAGAATTAAAATTTATGCCATCTTTATTTCTTTTACACTATTAGTGTGTTATTTGATTGTAATTATACTCTAAGTTGATATAATCAAGTAGTACATAGTCTTGTCCATATGCTACCATCCATTTTGTCTTGTGTCTTCTTTCTAGTGTGTTTGAGCTTACTTTTTTTTATTAGGATTTTATTCTTTTTTTTTCTAAATATTTCTTTTGAGTTAGTTGGTTGGCCGAAGTTCTAAAGTTCAATTGGAGGAATTGCAAGGAGCAGCAAAAGAGTGCAAATACATGAGGAAGTGCTTTACTATTAATTCTAACTTTTTTCTTGTGATTTCTATTTTTGTTCTTTACCATGAGTTTAGATAAGCATGGAGATGATAGAAAGGAGCTTGAGATGGAGATTAAGGATAATGTGTTCTATCTTATGCTTGATTTTGTAATAAATAACTTTAAAGATTATATTCAGCATTGCAGAAAATGGATGGATAAGAAAGTTACATATAGCTTTAGAGAAGCTATCTTGTTACTTGAGAAGCTTTGTGATTATGAAAAGAATTTATGTGAATCAAAGTTGGAGATTAAGAGGTTTTGTAATACCCGGCTAGACCCCGGCATCAGAATTCCTGCGTTCCGGCGGAATCTCGGATATCGGAACCCTCTAGAAAGGTAAAATAATGTTTTTATAAAATATTTTTACATGTTTTATGCTTTGAATAAAGAAAGAAATTGAGTTTTGAAAGAAAAGACCTAGGTTGGAAAAGCCAGGTTCAGCCGCCGAACATTGGCGACTTGCGGGAGCTCTTTTGGCCTCCGAAGGTGGTCTGGCCAGCCACCTATAAAAGGCCCCTTGACCGAAAATGGGCGAGTTTTCTCTCTCTATTTTCGGGCAAATGTGAGATTTCACCCTCCTTTGGTTGATTTTGAGTTTTTTCTTCAATCTCTTCAAGTTTTAACAAGTTTTAACTTGGTTTTGAAGATTTTTGAGTTAAGAACGAAGTTTTGAAGCTTGGAGACCTCCGGAACTCGTTTTCCCTAAATCTCCAAGTTGGGTCACGCCTTCTCTCGATCTTCAAGAGGTAAGCGTAGATCCTACCTTTCTTTTATGTTTTATGAAAGTTTTGAGGGGTTTTAAGGAGTATTGATGCATGTTTAGGTTAGTTGTATATTGATAGGTTTATGGTAGTTTAAGGATAAATGCATATTAAATGTGTTGCTATATGAATGTTTGTTGGGGTATTCTAACAGCCCGTAAATCGGACCACTACCGGCGCTAGGATCCAGATCGGCTTAAGGCCGCCGGGACCCGTAGCAAGCCTAACATACATCCTATGAATCTGTTTAATCCCATACATGATCAACAACATACATAAAAATTAAAACTTTTCTTTTCATTTATGAACCAAACTCAACCTGTGCATGCATTAATATAGACATTAACATTAACCCCACCATGGAGTCCTCATCAATGCTCCAATGGGGTACCATAATCATGCATTAAGTCTGGTAAAACATAAACATCATTTAAAAGATCATGCATTCATAAAGAGATTACACAGCTAGGGTCAAGCACACTTCTAAACCTCGATACCGTCATTACATTACATAACTCAATATTACATTACAACATCCATCATGTCCACTAATAGCTATTACATAACCAAAACTTTACTCTATCCGACCTCCTGCTCTATCCTGTACCTGCAAACCTGGGGGTTAAGGGAACGGGGTGAGCTGAAAAGCCCAGTGAGCAGAACCATAAAATATTTTAATTATTCATGCTTTCATGGAATGCATCATAGCACAGACATTTCACATCAAGGACGGACTTGTCACCAATAACTCTCATTTCTCATAAACAATCATACATTTGCCCGGACGCGTGGCATGGGCAGCCCGGGACTTTCTGACATGGTGCCAAGACGCGTGGCATGGGCAGCCCTGGACTTTCTGGGTTACATACTGAGAGCTAGTAGGTCATCCAACATCCATCCACATCAACAGTATAAATGCAATGCATCATATTCGTGATTACTAATGCAATACAACCTGCATAACATGGCATTTATGATGCATGAATCATGCTAAATATTTTATTAAATTTAAAGTATAGTTCTGTTCCACTCACCTTTGGCTGATGCTCTAAGGACTCTGAAGCAGCTAGCACTGCTGACCTTCTTGGTTCCTCGGGTTCGAACCTACACAGGTGGATTCAAATGAGGGACCAAACATACATAAACATAACCCTAAAACATCCCCCAAAAACCCCCTAAAACACCTCAAAACAATCATAGAAAACATGCAAGAAATGGCTGGACAGGGCACTTTCGGTGGCAGGTTCGGCGGCCGAAAGTCCCTCCAGAGCCGAAAGTCAGGCAGGTTCGGCGGCACCTTCGGTGGCTGAAACTCCCAGACAAAGACGAAACTCATGCATGTTCGGCGGCACTTTCGGCGGCCGAAACTGCCCTCCAGAGATGAAAGTCCTCTTTCGAGGGCAGGCTTCGGCAGCCGAAGGCTGCCTCCACAAATGGGTTCGGCGGCCTAAAGTCCCTTCGACGGCCGAACCTGAGTTTCTCCAAAGTGGTAGAAACTCAACTCCAACATGCACAAACGCCTCCCCAACCTTTCAAACATGCATAAACCTGATCCACAACATGCATACTCAAGCAAACAAGCTCCTAGGGGCTTCAAACTATCTTAAACCCCAACTACAACACATCAAGCAACCACAAACATCATACATTGCTCAAAACTTAACATAACCCCTAAAACCAACCAAAACCTAAACATGCATTTCTACCCCAAAGATCAACTTAAAACTTGTTTAAAACATGCAATGAGCTCAAGATCGACTCTTACCTCTTGAAGATCGAGAGGAAAACGACCCAAGCTCGGAGATGGGAGAGATTGAGTTTCTTGAACTTCAAAAGCTCCAAAACTTGCTTTATACTCGAAAATCTTCAAAACAAAGTGAAAACTTGTGAAAATTGTGAAAGATTTGAAGGAAGAAACTCAAGATCAGTGAGGGACGGCGGAGAGCTCACCTTGGCCAAAAATGGGGAGGAAAACTCGCCCATTTCGGCTAAGGGACCCCTTTATAGGTGGCTGGCCAGGCCACATTCGGGAGCTGAACGTGCCCCCGCATGCATGCCATGTTCGGCGGCCGAACCTGGACTTCCCTCACTCATGGTTTTGGGGGCCTAAGGCACACCCGAAGCGCATGCACGTTCGGTGGCCAAACTTGAGGTTCGGCGACCGAACCTGGGTCTTCCTCCAAGATTATTTTCATGCAAAAACTCATTTCTTACTTGAGTAAAACCATAAAATACATTAAAACATTTTATGAAAACATGACTTTTACCCTTCTAGAGGTTTCCGACATCCGAGATCCCACCGGACGGTAGGGATTCCGATACCGGAGTCTAGCCGGGTATTACATTCTTCCCCCCTTAAGAACATTCATCCCCGAATGTTCACCAACAAACCTGGCATGGCATAAAACACAAACATACATAGCATGCAACATACACATTAACATAAAACACATAACACTTACTTCAAAAGAGATGAGGATATTGCTGGAGCATGGACTCCCGTGTCTCCCAGGTACACTCCTCTATGTTGTGGTGATTCCAAAGGACTTTCACCATCGGGATTTCCTTATTTCTCAACTTTCTGATCTGGGTGTCTAAGATCCGTACCGGCTGTTCAACATAGGTGAGATCTTCTTGGATCTCCACATCAGGCTCACTAAGAACCTTGTTCGGATCTGACACGAACTTTCTCAACATGGAAACATGGAAAACCGGATGGATTCTCTCCATTGTAGCAGGCAAGTCCAGCTTGTACGATACATTCCCAATCTTTTGCAAGACTTCAAAGGGTCCGATGTACCGTGGAGCCAGCTTACCTTTCTTCCCGAACCGAATCACCCCTTTCATTGGAGACACCTTGAGCAATACCAAATCCCCCTCCTGAAACTCTACTTGTCTTCTGCGGATGTCTGCATAACTCTTCTGCCTGCTAGCAGCAGTCTTGATCCTTTCCCTGATTATGGGCACCACCCTGCTGGTGATCTCTACTAACTCAGGCCCTACCAAGGCCTTTTCCCCAACTTCTTCCCAGCATACAGGTGACCTGCACTTCCTTCCATACAAAGCTTCATATGGGGCCATCCCTATGCTAGCATGATGGCTGTTATTGTAGGCAAACTCCACCAAAGGTAGATGCTGCCTCCAAGAACCGCCAAAGTCCAGCACACACATTCTGAGCATATCCTCTATTGTCTGGATGGTCCTCTCTGACTGGCCGTCCGTCTGTGGATGGAAAGCAGTGCTAAAATCCAACCTGGTACCCATAGCGTTCTGCAGACTCCGCCAAAACCTGGAGGTGAACTGGGGTCCTCTATCGGACACTATTGAAACAGGAACCCCATACAGCCTGACAATCTAATAAACGTACACCTGCGCCAACTTGTCAACAGAATAGCCACTCCTGACAGGGATGAAGTGAGCAGATTTGGTGAGTCTGTCCACAATCACCCATATGGAGTCCAATCTGTTGGACGCCGCCGGTAACCCCACTACGAAGTCCATAGCTATATTCTCCTATTTCCACTCTGGAATAGGTAGCGGGTTAAGCATTCCAGCCGGCTTTTGATGTTCCAGCTTCACCCTCTGACACACTTCGCATGCTAACACGAACTGTGCCACTTCTCTCTTCATGGCTGGCCACCAATAAACCTTCTTTAGATCTTTATACATCTTGGTGGCTCCAGGGTGAACGTTGTATCTGGCATTATGAGCCTCCCTCATAATGTCTCCTCTTAGCCCTATGTCATCTGGTACACAAAGTCTGCTCCCATAGCGGAGGATCCCTTTGCTGTCGAATCTGAACTCACTATCTTTGCCTGACTGAACAGTCCTGGCAATCTTTACTAACTCTGGGTCCTCATGCTGTTTCTGAGCCACCTGCTCCAGAAACACGGGTGCCACTCTCATCTGAGCAATCAAAGCACCTGTACCAGACAACTCCAACTGCAAACCTTCATTCATGAGTTCGAAGAACTCCCTCACTACTGGCCTCCTCTCTGCCGAAATATGGGACAAACTGCCAAGTGATTTCTGGCTTAAGGCGTCCGCCACAACATTCGCCTTACCCGGATGGTGCTGGATCTTACAATCGTAGTCACTGAGTAGTTCTACCCATCTTCTCTGCCTCAAATTCAAATCTCTCTGACTCAGGATGTACTATAGGCTCTTATGATCCGTAAAGATCTCACATTTAACCCCATAAAGGTAGTGCCTCCATATCTTGAGTGCAAAGATTACTGCTGCCATCTCTAGGTCATGCGTAGGGTAATTCAACTCATGCTTCTTCAGTTGCCTAGAAGCATAAGCAATCACCCTTTCATTCTGCATTAGCACACAACCCAGTCCCACGCAGGACGCATCACAGTAAACCGAGAAGTCTTCATTACTAGATGGCAGAGCTAACACTGGTGCTGAAGTCAACCTCTTCTTGAGCTCCTCAAAGCTCTCCTCGCACTGGTCGGTCCACACAAATCTCTGGTTCTTCTTAGTCAGTATGGTCATGGGAGCTGCAACTCTAGAGAAGTCCTGAACGAACCTCTTGTAGTAACTTGCTAAACCCAAGAAGCTCTTGATCTCTGTCACTGTAGTGGGTCTAGGCCAGTTAGCTACAGCTTCCACTTTCTTGGGGTTTACCTTGATTCCATTTTCTGACACTACATGCCCCAAGAATGAAATGCTCCTCAGTCAGAACTCACATTTGGAGAACTTGGCATACAAGCCATGTTCCCTCAAGGTCTACAAAACCAACCTCAGATGATGGGCATGCTCCTCTGCATTCTTGGAATACACTAAGATATCATCTATGAAGACAATAACAAAGTGATCTAGGTACTGGCTAAACACTCTGTTCATGAGATCCATGAATGCTGCAGGGGCGTTGGTCAACCCGAACGGCATTACAAGGAACTCATAATGCCCATATATGGTCCTGAAGGCTGTCTTCGGCACATCCTCTTCCCTTATCCTCAACTGGTGGTACCCCGATCTCAGATCTATCTTGGAGAAACAACCTGCTCCTGCTAGCGGGTCGAATAGATCGTCGATCCTTGGCAACGGGTACTTATTCTTGGTAGTGACCTTGTTCAACTGCCTGTAATTGATACAAAGTCTGAGGGATCCATCCTTCTTTTTCACAAATAGCACTGGAGCACCCCAAGGTGAGGTACTCGGTCGGATGAAGCCTCTATCTACCAACTCTTGCAACTTCTCCTTAAGCTCTTTCAACTCCGCGGGTGCCATCCTGTAGGGAGGGATAGAGATCGGTCTAGTTCCAGGCATCAAATCAATTTCGAACTCTATCTCCCTAGCAGGTGGTAAACCTGGTAGCTCGTCTGGGAAGACATCTAAGAATTCTCTGACTACTGGCACTGAGGCGGGCTCCTTGACCTGACTATCGATCTCTCTCACATGTGCTAGAAAACCCTGACAACCCCTTCTGAGCAGCCTACGAGCATATAGGGCTGATATCAAACCTCTAGGTGTACTCCCCCTGTCTCCTCTAAAGACAACCTCTGACCCATCCTGACATCTGAACTTGACTACCTTGTCTCTGCAGTCCAAGGTAGCACCATGGGTAGATAGCCAATCCATCCCTAGAATGACGTCAAAATCTGTCAAATCTAGAACCACAAGGTCGGCTGGCAGGCATCTATCCTCTATAAACACTGGACTAAACCGGCAGACTGACTCTGCCACTGACGGGTCACACTTGGGTTCACTGACCCATAGGGGACACTCTAACCCAGAGACCATCAAACTCAACCTCTCAACTGCTCTCGGAGCCACAAAAGAATGAGATGCACCAGGGTCCATTAATGCATACACATCAGAACAACCAATGATGAGATTACCTGCCACCACGGTGTTAGATGTGTTCGCCTCCTGCTGTGTCATGGTGAAGATCCATGCTGGAGCTGATGGACCTTCACCCCGGGAACCTGAAGAAGAGGCTGCTCCTCTCCCTCTGCCTTTGCCACTTGCCTGCGTCATGGCTGGAGCTACTGGTTGGGCTGCACTACCAGAACCCGTCTGCTGAGACTGTGCCCTTGAAACTGCTCTAGGACACTCCCGAGCCATGTGTCCCTCTTGTCCACATCTGAAGCATGTGTTCGTCCCAGCCCAGCAGATTCCTTTGTGTGGTCTACCACACCTCATACAGACATGACCGCCCGAACCAGAACTCGAGCTACCTCCCATTCCCAGACTAGATTTTATTTTGTTCCAGAACTTGCTCTTTTTGGACTTGGATCTGTCCCACTTTGCACTGCTCGGTGTCTTAGAAGCTGAAGACTGATCCACTGACTGTTTAACCCTTCCCTCTATGATTGCGCTAGCTTCCATTTTCCGGGCCATATCCACTATGGCATGGAAGCTCTCCCTTTCTGCTGACTGAATTAAGGAGGAATACCTGGAGTCAAGCTTCATAATATACCTCCTTGCCTTCTTCTGATCTGTGTCTAAGGTTTGCCCTGCAAACGGCAGCAGCTCCAAAAACTTGTCTGTGAGCTCCTCCACACTCATCCCATCGGTTTGCTTCAACTGTTCAAACTCAATCATTTTCAATTCCCTGGAGCTATCAGGGAAAGCCCATCCAGCAAACTCGTTTGCAAACTCCTCCCAGGTCATGCTGTCCACCCTCGGGTTCACATAATTTTTAAACCACTCACGGGCCTTCTTGCATTTGAGTGTGAACCCAGCCATCTGAATGGCTCTGCTATCGTCCGCTCCTATCTCATCTGTAATCATTTTGACCCTTCCAAGGTACTCAAACGGGTCATCCCCTTTGTCATACTGAGGAGCACCAAGCTTTATGTAGTCGGTCATCTTCACCGTGCTCCCTCCAGATGAGCTAGGTTTAGGTATGTGGGTTTCTGGAACTGTGGGTTCTGCTAGGGGTGGAGGAGGTACAGCATTTCCCGAGGTAGGGTCTGTTGGATTTGGATGGTAGGGAGGGGGTGGATACATAGGGTACTGTGAGTATGGTGGGTAGTAAGGTGGGTATGGCATCTGAGAGTGATAAGGGTTATAGCTGGGGTAATCCGATGTACCTCCCATCGAATACCTGGGATTTTGAGAAAAGGGTGGGTAGTAAGGTGGCTGAACAAATCCCGAGGCCTGAGTGCCTCCTTGGGACTCTCCCATTCCCTCTTTCGACATACTTACTCCGAGACTGCCATCCCTCCTCTGGTCCACATCCATTTGATCTTCCATATCCTCTGACATCCCACCTTGAACTGTTCCCCTCACTGATCTACTTCTGCTCATATCCAAAGACCTTCTAGGGTCTCTTACTGCTCTTTCCCTACTAGACCTGCTAGACATTGCCCTTGGCAATGCAGGGGGACGGGCACTCATGCCCTCATCCTCAGGCGGTACTCCAGTCAATCGTGCAGATCGATGAGTTCCCCTCATCCTATTTTCTAAAAAACAGTACACATCACATAAACATCAGCATCATATGGTTCATGTGAGAACACATGAACCCGCATCACATACATAGCATACATAACATATCATTAATGCTCAGGCTTATAATCATGGCATTTCACATCATCATCAAAAAAACAGGACTACTCATCCTATCCTAGTGGACATGATCTTTCCTATTGCGCTTGACTTTCTATAACATCTATGAGCCCAACACACTATAGGTCCGACCATATAAACCTAGGGCTCTGATACCAATCTGTAACAGCCCGTAAATCGGACCACTACCGGCGCTAGGATCCAGATCGGCTTAAGGCCGCCGGGACCCGTAGCAAGCCTAACATACATCCTGTGAACCTGTTTAATCCCATACATGATCAACAACATACATAAAAATTAAAACTTTTCTTTTCATTTATGAACCAAACTCAACCTGTGCATGCATTAACATTAACCCCACCATGGAGTCCTCATCAATGCTCCAATGGGGTACCATAATCATGCATTAAGTCTGGTAAAACATAAACATCATTTAAAAGATCATGCATTCATAAAGGGATTACACAGCTAGGGTCAAGCACACTTCTAAACCTCGATACCGTCATTACATTACATAACTCAATATTACATTACAACATCCATCATGTCCACTACTAGTTATTACATAACCAAAACTTTACTCTATCCGACCTCCTGCTCTATCCAGTACCTGCAAACCTGAGGGTTAAGGGAACGGGGTGAGCTGAAAAGCCCAGTGAGTAGAACCATAAAACATTTTAATTATTCATGCTTTCATGGAATGCATCATAGCACAGACATTTCACATCAAGGACGGACTTATCACCAATAACTCTCATTTCTCATAAACAATCATACATTTGCCCGGACACGTGGCATGGGCAGCCCGGGACTTTCTGACATGGTGCCAGGACGCGTGGCATGGGCATCCCTGGACTTTCTGGGTTACATACTGAGAGCTAGTGGGTCATCCAACATCCATCCACATCAACAATATAAATGCAATGCATCATATTCATGATTACTAATGCAATACAACCTGCATAACATGGCATTTATGATGCATGGATCATGCTAAACATTTTATTAAATTTAAAGTATAGTTCTGTTCCACTCACCTCTGGCTGATGCTCTAAGGACTCTGAAGCAGCTAGCATTGCTGACCTCCTCGGTTCCTCGGGTCCGAACCTACACAGGTGGACTCAGATGAGGGACCAAACATACATAAACATAACCCTAAAACATCCCCCAAAACCCCCTAAAACACCTCAAAACAATCATAGAAAACATGCAAGAAATGGCTGGATAGGGCACTTTCGGCGGCAGGTTCGGCGGCCGAAAGTCCCTCCAGAGCCGAAAGTCAAGTAGGTTCGGCGGCACCTTCAGCGGTCGAAACTCCCAGACAGAGACGAAACTCATGCATATTCTACGGCACTTTCGGCGGCCGAAACTGCCCTCCAGAGACGAAAGTCCTCTTTCGGGGGCAGGCTTCGGCAGCCGAAGGCTACCTCCACAAACGGGTTCGGCGGCCGAAAGTCCCTTCGGCGGCCGAACCTGAGTTTCTCCAAAGTGGCAGAAACTCAACTCCAACATGCACAAACGCCTCCCCAACCTTTCAAAAATGCATAAACCTGATCCACAACATGCATACTCAAGCAAACAAGCTCCTAGGGGCTTCAAACTATCTTAAACCCCAACTACAACACATCAAGCAACCACAAACATCATACATTGCTCAAAACTTAACATAACCCCTAAAACCAACCAAAACTTAAACATGCATTTCTACCCCAAAGATCAACTTAAAACTTGTTTAAAACATGCAATGAGCTCAAGATCGACTCTTAACTCTTGAAGATCGAGAGGAAAACGACCCAAGCTCGGAGATGGGAGAGATTGAGTTTCTTGAACTTCAAAAGCTCCAAAACTTGCTTTATACTCGAAAATCTTCAAAACAAAGTGAAAACTTGTGAAAATCGTGAAAGATTTGAAGGAAGAAACTCAAGATCGGTGAGGGACGGCAGAGAGCTCACCTTGGCCGAAAATGGGGAGGAAAACTCGCCCATTTCGGCTAAGGGACCCCTTTATAGGTGGCTGGCCAGGCCACATTCGGGAGCCGAACGTGCCCCCGCATGCATGCCATGTTCGGCGGCGAACATGAGGTTCGGCGGCCGAACCTGGACTTCCCTCACTCATGGTTTCGAGGGCCTAAGGCACACCCGAAGTGCATGCACGTTCGGCGGCCGAACCTGGGTCTTCCTCCAAGATTATTTTCATGCAAAAACTCATTTCTTACTTGAGTAAAACCATAAAATACATTAAAACATTTTATGAAAACATGACTTTTACCCTTCTAGAGGTTTCTGACATCCGAGATCCCACCGGACGGTAGGGATTCCGATACCGGAGTCTAGCCGGGTATTACAGGTATAGGCTAGTTTTAAGCCCCTAAATGCTTAAGAATGTGTTTATGCATGTTTTTGCATGAGTTGGATTGAGTTGAGAGGTTTGGTTGGCTGAATGTGTGAGAGAGGCTTGAGTTCTGCCATTCTGGAAGAACTCAAGTTCGGCTGCCGAAGCCATGTTCGGCCGCCGAACCTGCCTGTGGAGGTAGTTTGGCTGCCTAAACTTGCTCCCGAAAATTTGGACTTTCGGCTCTGGAGGGAAGTTTCAACCGCCGAAGGTTAGTGACTTTCGGCTCTGGACAGACTTTCGGCCGCCGAACCTGCCTCCGAAAGTGCCTGACTTTCGGCTCTGTAGGGACTTCCTATAGCCGAAAGTGCCCTATTCAGCCTTCTTTGCATATTTTCTATGAATGTTTTACGATGTTTTAGGAGGTTTTTGGGGAAATGTTTAGAGTTATATTAGAGTATGTTTGGTCCCTCATTTGAGTCCACCTGTGTAGGTTCGGACCCGAGAAACCGAGGACCCTAGCAGTGAGATAGCTGCTTCAGAGTCTTTTCAAAGTCAGTCTGAGGTGAGTAGAATAGATCTATATGTTTCAAAGTAAATAAATTTTGAGCATGTTCATGCATCACGAATGCCATGATATATACTAGGTTGTTTGCATTAGAATTCACGAATATGTTGCATTGCATACTATGATGTTGATGTGGATGGATGTTGGATGACCCATTAGCCCTTGATATGATATGATGACGATGATACGATATGGAAGTCCAGTGAGGCCCATTCTACGCCCCTGGCACAGAGTAAGAGAAAGACCAGCGAGGCCCATTCTACGCCCCTGGCACCATTGGAATGTGTAGAGGGCTATTGGTGACAAGTCCATCCTTGATGTGATTTGTTTGTGATGTGATGCATTTCATGAAAGCATAGATTTTAATATATTGTTTTACTATTCTGCTCACTGGGCTCTTGTAGCTCACCCCTTTCCCTTAACCCCCAGGTTTGCAGGTTCGGGATAGACCAGGAAGTCAGCAAGAGTAAAAGTGTTGTATGTAATAGTTAGTTGTGGACATGAAAGACAATGTAATGTTATGTAAGATATTGTATAGTTTTGTATTGAGGATTAGTATTGTGCTTAACCCTAGAGTGTTTGGTTAATCCCTTTGATACATGATCTTTATGTAATGTTTTATTAATATGTTGTAAACCAAGCTTGATGTATATAATGTTGACCCAACTAGAGCATTTGATGAGGGCTCTAGTGTGGGGTTTTTATATATTCAGTTTCAGTGCATGCACAGGTCGAGCTTGGTAGATGGGAAGTTTAAAGTTTTTATGTAAATGTATGATCATGTATGGGATTTATCATGTATGACAGGATGTATGTTAGGCTTGCAATGGGTCCCGGTGACTTTATGTCGATCTGGATCCTAGCGCCGGTAGCGGTCCGATTTTGGGTCGTTACAGATTGGTATTAGAGCCCTAGGTTCATATGGTCGGACCTAGAGTGTATCGGGCTCATAGAGGTTCTAGAAGGGTAAGCACAATAGGAAAAATCATGTCCACTAGGATAGGATGTAGAGTCCTGTCTTGAATGATGATGTGAAATGCCATGATTTTATGCATGTGCATTAATGTTATGCTATGTATGTTATGCGGGTTCATGTGTTTCCACATGAACCATATGATGCTGATGTTTGTGTATGTGTTGTTTTTCAGTAAGCAGGATGAGAGGTACTCGTCGATCTGCACGATTGACTGGAGTCCCACCAGAAAGTGAGGGCATGGATGCCCGTCTCCCTGCTTTGCCTAGGGCTATATCCTGTAGGTCTAGTAGGGAGAGAGTGTCAAGGGACCCTAGAAGGTCTTTTGATACAAGCAGAAGGAGAGCAGTTCAGGGAGGAGTGTCAGTTGAGGGGGATGAAATGGATGTTGACTAGAGAAGGGATGGAAGTTTAGGTGTAAGCATGTTTGAAGAGGGCATGGGAGAATCTTAAGGAGGCACTTAGGCCTCGGGGTTTGCTCAACCACCCCAATATCAACCCTTTCCACAGGGCCCCGGGTATTCGATGGGAGGTACATCGGATTACCCCAGCTTTAACCCTTATCCCTCTTTCATGCCTTACCCACCTTTCTATCCACCATATCCCCAGTACCCAATGTATCCACCCTCACCTTTCTACTTAAATGCAGCAAACCCTAATCCAGGGAATGTTGCACCTCCTCCACCATCCCCTGAACCTATAGCTCCTGAAGTCCAAATACCTAAACCTAGCTCATCTAGAGGGAGCAGAGTTAAGATGACAAATTACTTGAAGCTGGATGCTCCCAAGTTCAAGACGGGAGATGATCCATTTGAGTACTTGAAGATAGTAAAAATGATTACAGATGAGTTAGGGGCAGATGATTGTAGAGCCATTCAGATGGCGGGGTTCACACTTAAATGCAAAAAGGCCCGTGAGTGGTTCAAAAACTATATAGACCCAAGATTGGACAGTTTAACCTGGGCGGAGTTTGCTAATGAATTTGCAGGATGTATGTTAGGCTTGCTACGGGTCCCGACGATTTTAAGTCGATCTGGATCCTAGCGCCGGTAGCGGTCCGATTTCGGGTCGTTACAGGTTTGTTGCTAAAAAAAGAGAAGAGATGAGAAAGAGAAGGATGGAGAAAGAAAAGGAGAAAGAATAGGCTAAAGTTTCAATTTAACTTCCATAGAGATTGAAATTGAAGAGGAAGTTGTAATGTGTGAAGTTAGTAAAGTTGTTACTGAAAATTCCATCATTGAGCTTAAGGAAGAGGTTGTGAACTATGGTGGATATGGAGAGGACAAGGTTGATAAGGTGGAGGAGGCGAATGGGCTGTTTTGAAAGTTGTAGAGGAGAATGGGTCACATCCACATGATCTTTTTATAATTAACATTGTTATGCCTAATTCTTTTATTCTTGATGTGCAGGTTGTTGATGAGAACATCCATGAAGATAGTTTCATGTTATTTCTACCTATTCAAAAGGAAGCCTTTTGATATGCGGTTCTCGAAGCCGTAAAAAATAAACCTATTATTAGTCAACAAATAAATTTGTAGATAGTGGCAATAGGGTCGAACCACAGGGAATTGACACCAAATATTTTCCTGATAATGACTAGGTAAATAGCAAGAAATTAAAAGAGGAGGGTTTTGATTTGATGATTAAAATTAAATAGCAAAAGAAAGCAATAATTTAAAGTTTAAGTAAATCAATAAGAGAAAAGCTTCTAGTTGAAGTATGGATCTATTTCAGATCGTTTAGAATTGATCATTGATTCTTTAATACTCCTATTTATCTCAATAAATTAGTTTAGGATGTGGAAGACGCTTCTCACAATCCAAATTCCTCCGTAGTTCTAGTTTGATTAGGAAATGTTCACTAATCAAACACTAGTTAACAAGTTGCCAAGGAACGTCCTTGGGGCCTTTGGCATCGAACAACTGTTAACTGCATTAAGACTTAGAGAAATCTAATTCTAACCTTGCCAACCGCGTGGTCAAGTTTAGATCATGCAACTTGATTAAATTTGTGTTCAAATAATATAAGCAATTACGGACTTAAATCATTCAAACAATTTGTTACTTAAGCAATTTAAAAGCAATGGGCCCTTATTGATTCTAAAAGCAAAGCAACAATTATGGAAAGATCAAATTGCATAAATATTGAAAATTAATAGAAGTTTAACAATGGAGATTTAAATCTCCCAATTCATCACAAAATCTGAAATTCACCAACTTCAACTAGAAAAGAAGGAAATTAGCCACTCATGGTGGACTAAATACACAAAAGATGAAAAGAAAGGAAAGAAAGAAGCTGCAGAGTTTCTGGCAAGGGGAGAAGATGCTGAGTAACTGATCAGAAGATGCCCCTTGCTGGTTTGGAGGCTGCCCTTTTATAGCTGAAGAATTCCATCCTTCTGGGGTTTTGAAATCCCTTTTTAATTTGGCTTGTGATTCCTCTTTTGATGTTGATTTCAATTGCAACTGAAATTCCTTAGGTGAGAAACTCTTTCGTGGCTCATGGAATTGTGTTGGTAGTGATTGAGTTGGATTTAGACTTCTAAAAATTCAAAATTTGGTTCCCTGCTGTTTTCCCGCCTCTGTTGTCAATTTTTGCTGTCAAGGTGATTTGGGCAGTTTCTGCGAGTGATTTGGGCAAATCACTTGCCCAATCTGCCCCAATCGCTCTCTGGGATTCAGTCCAGTTTCTGTCTCTGTCTCTGCGAGTGATTTGGCCAGTTTCTGCGAGTGATTTGGGCAAATCACTTTGACCCAATCACTTTTCCAGCTTTTTCTTCACTTTTTCTCCAACTTTTCAATTTCTTCCTTTTCTGTAAAAACATAACAAAAACACAAATTAAGCTAGAAAAATGTGTAAATAAACAGTAATAAATATAATAAAAATGTGGCTAAATTATGCTTGATCAAATACCCCCCACACCTAGCTTTTTGCTTGTCCTCAAGCAACAAACAACTTAGTCAATCAAGCCCCTTTTTCTTTTGAGCCTAAGTACCACTTAATCAGCCCCCCCTAGACTCCTAAATTGAAGTATCACAGTATAGAGTACATGCACCAAGGTTGTTTCTTCTTTTCCTTGTTTCCCCTCACCTACCATGGTCAAGAAAAAGGTTTTTTGATTTAATCATGCTTATTCTCTTTATATGAGCTCAATGCAACCTCTAAGAGTGACTTGCCCTTCTTTGAGTGTTTTATTTTATTTTATTCAGCAGCACTTTTTATTCTTGCCTGAAAAAATCACTAACCTTTTTACGCGAAGGTGCATATTGGTGATACCCACCCCCGGTTACTCAGTTAGTCACTTGTTCAAGTGGCTACTAGCTCTGTTCATAGCTTTTTTGGCCATTGGAACAGGTTTATGATTTGTGCTTTGTGCTGGTTTTTTTTTTTCTTTTTCTTTTCTTTTCATGACAGTTTGGGCAAATCACCTCATAGGGAGTTACACTAACTTTTTATTTGCATGTATTTATATTTTTATTTCCCTTGACCAATGCAAATTTAGAAATTCAATTTAAGAAAAGAACTTCTAAAGTGAAGGTAGCATACTATAACTGATTCAATTTAGGCTTAAAGGGGTGAAAAATCAATGGGATCATGAGATAGGAAGCTTTTTTTACCTTGTTACCTATGCTGAGTAGAGCAAAAGCTAAGTCAAAATTCTGTGTGTGTGTGTGTAAAAAGTGAAAAATGAGTGAAAAAAATTTTGGTGTGTGTTTATGGGGCAAAAAGATGCAAAAAGAAACAAAAAAGAAAGCAAAAATATAATGTAATCAATGCAAAAATATAACCTAGCAGTAAATACCCTCACACCTATCCCAAACATTGTCCTCAATGTTTAAACATAAATATGAAAAAATTAATAAGGAGAAGGAAAGGGACTGCCTGGGATGTGGGTGATTAGGCCAAGTGATTTGGGCAAATCACTGGTCAAATCACTGTCGTGGCTGGTCTGTGGGCAGAAAATGTTGAACCAGCAGCTGCAACATGCTTTCCATGTGCTGCATCCTGTCTTGAGCCTCCACCGAATGGTCTTGAGGTGCCTTTTATGTCCTCCAAGGTCCACCCAATTGCTTTCTTGTGCTTCCTTAACACATCAAGGAGCTTTTCCTCTTCTTCTTGGCTGAGCTGGTTAGAAATAATTACTGAAAGTGTATTTTCAGCTCCCAAGTAGGCATATTTGAGGTGTTCTGCTAAGGGCTTCAGATTTGGTGCATTTTCTGTCTGCTGGTTTGCTTGCTGTCTGCTTGCTGATGGGGGCAGATTTGGTGTTGATTTGGGTAAATCATCTGGTGATATGGGCAAATCACTATCTGTCAAGTCTGTCTGCTCCAGTGACTTGGGCGAGACGGGGTCTGTTTGCTTAGGTGATTTGGGCAAATCATCCGGTGATCTGGGCAAATCACTCTCTGTCAAGTCTGTCTGCTCCAGTGATTTGGGCAGATTGTTTGGTGATTTGGGCAAATCATCCGCCACCAGCTGTGAACAGTACTCCATCTGGTCTGTATTGGTGTTGCTGTCCACTTCTTCTCTCCTGCAAAGACCTTCATAAAGTAAGTTTTCTTGATCAAAATCAAAAATTTCTTGACTTAAATCATCAATAACATCAAGGCCATAAACAGGAGAAACATCATTGGGGAATTTCATGGTATCATAAACATTAAATTTGATAACTTCCCCTTCAAACTCCATGGTCAATGTGCCATTATGCACATCAATTTTGGTTCTTGTTGTGCTAAAAAATGGTCTCCCAAGTAAGATGTCAGAGGTGATGTTGCCCTTATCCTCCTCCATGTCAATCACATAAAAATCTGCTGGGAAGACTAGTTGGTCAACTTGTACCAACACATCTTCTAGGACTCCCTTGGGGTAAACAACCGATCGGTCGGCCAATTGGATTACTATGTTGGTGCCTTTGAGTGTACCTGCATTCAACAAGTTAAAGATGGAAAGTGGCATAACATTGATTGATGCCCTAAGGTCGTACATGGCCTTCTTTATCCTTATGTTGCCTATTTTGCATAAAATGGCAAACATTCCTCTATCCTTACATTTGGTTGGAAGCTTCCTTTGAATGACAGCTGAGACACACTCCCCCACACTGACCTTTTCACGTTCAGCAAGTTTCCTTCTGTTGGTGCATAGTTCTTTGAGAAATTTAGCATACCTTGGTATTTGTTTGACAACATCAAGTAGGGGTATGTTGATTTCTACCTTGCGAAGTGTCTCAAGTATTTCTTTTTCCTCTTTTTCTTTTTGAGATCTTGCAAATCTTTTGGGAAAAGGGTAAGGTACCTTGAATTTTTCTGCTGGTTGCTGTTTCTGCCTTTGACTGGATTCTGCCTGATCTGTTGATTTGGGCAGATCACTTTCTGCCTTCTCTGGTGATTTGGGCAGATCACTGCTGGGCAGCTCAGTCTGCCTAGCGATTGGGTCAGTGATTTGGGCAAATCGACTACCCTGATCACTTTCTGGCAGAATTTCTTCCATGGCCTGTTTTTGCAATTTTTCAGCCCTACTGTCTTGCAGCTCTTTTCCACTCCTCAATGTGATGGAACTAACATTTTGTCTTGAATTTATCTCAGTTTGGGAAGGTAGCTTTCCTTGTGATTCAAGTTTGTTCACCGAAATGGCCATTTGACTCATTTGTTTCTCAAGATTTTGCACAGTATTTGCTAAGGACTTCACAATCTCTTCAAGAGGTGCATTGGGGTTCTGAGATGCAGCTTGAGCTTGATTCCTTTGCTGATAGCTTGGATATTGATTTCCCCTTGCATAACTGAAATTTGGATGGTCCTTCCAACCTGGATTATAAGTATTTGCATAGGGATCATACCTTCTTTGCCCATTGAAGCCTCCCACAACATTGACTTGCTGGTCCTCTTCTTGAAGGGAAGGACATAGATCAGTTGGGTGGTTGTTGGCACATATTCCACATGGCTTGGGCTGCTGAATCTGCTGGACTTGTTGGGTTTGACCCACAACAAGGCTACGGACAACATTGGTGAGGTCAGAAATTTGGGATGCTAAAATGGATGTACTCACCTCATTTACACTCCTTGGTGGCAGCTCTTGGTCTCCAAATTGCTGAGAAGCTGCAGCCATCGTGGAAATTAATTCCCTCATCTCTCGAGGTGATTTTCTTTCAATTGATCCTCCACAGGCTGCATCAATAAATTTTCCCTCTGAGAGTAGCAGATCTCCATAGAAATACTCAATGAGAGATTGGTCAGAAATATCATGCTGGGGGCAGCTTGTGCACAACTTTTTGAACCTCTCCCAGTACTCATACAAGCCTTCAGAGTGCTTTTGCCTTATGCCACTTATCTCTCGACGGATGCCTATGGCTTTTGAGGTAGGGAAGAATTTTCTCAAGAATGCTCTCACCATACCAGCCCATGATGTGATGGATCCGGGTGGTAAGTAGAATAGCCATTCCTTGGCATAGTCATCAAGGGAAAAAGGGAAGGCTCTAAGTTTGATATCATCTTCAGGAATGCCTTGGGGTCTCATGGTTGAGCACACAATGTGGAATGCCTTCAAATGCTTGTGAGGGTCTTCATTTTCTAGGCCTCTGAATTTGGGAAGGAGATGGATTAGACCTGTCTTAAGCTCAAAAGGTGCTGTCAATGGGGGGTAATCAATGCATAAGGGTGCTAGGTCTCCTGCTGGTTCAGCTAGCTCTCCGAGAGTTCTTTCCCGTTGCTGTGGCTGTGGTGCTTGGACAGGGACAGGCAGGTTCCTAGCTTGAATTTCAGCTTCTTCACGGACAGCAGGTTGTTCTGCCATTGTGTGATCTTCGGCAGTAACCTGGATTCGGGTATCTGGTTCAAATGCAGCAGTGGCTGTAGGCGAATCTGGTGGTGCAAAAAATTCTACTGGTGCAGAAAATTCTGCAGCAGGGGCTGTAGGTGATTTTACTGGTGCTGACGAGGATGCTTTGGAGGCTTGGTTCCTCAAGTTTGCTTGCTTCCTTAAGCTCTTGGCAGTTTTCTCAATCTCCGGATCGTAAAGAAGAGTGTCTTTACGGTCAGACCTGGTCATAAAGGGAAAATACGTTAGTTTAAATCAATTCCCCGGCAACGGCGCCAATTTTTGATAAGCGGTTGTCGAAGCCGTCAAAAATAAACCTATTATCAGTCAACAAATAAATTTGTAGATAGTGGCAATAGGGTCGAACCACAGGGAATTGACACCAAAGATTTTCCTAATAATGACTAGGTAAATAGCAAGAAATTAAAAGAGGGGGGTTTTGATTTGATGATTAAAATTAAATAGCAAAAGAAAGCAATAATTTAAAGTTTAAGTAAATCAATAAGAGAAAAGCTTCTAGTTGAAGTATGGATCTATTTCAGATCGTTTAGAATTGATCATTGATTCTTTAATACTCCTATTTATCTCAATAAATTAGTTTAGAATGTGGAAGACACTTCTCACAATCCAAATTCCTCCTTAGTTCTAGTTTGATTAGGAAACGTTCGCTAATCAAACACTAGTTAACAAGTTGCCAAGGAACGTCCTTGGGGCCTTTGGCATCGAACAACTGTTAACTGCATTAAGACTTAGAGAAACCTAATTCTAACCTTGCCAACCGCGTGGCCAAGTTTAGATCATGCAACTTGATTAAATTTGTGTTCAAATAATATAAGCAATTACGGACTTAAATCATTCAAACAATTTGTTACTTAAGCAATTTAAAAGCAATGGGCCCTTATTGATTCTAAAAGCAAAGCAACAATTATGGAAAGATCAAATTGCATAAATATTGAAAATTAATAGAAGTTTAACAATGGAGATTTAAATCTCCCAATTCATCACAAAATCTGAAATTCACCAACTTCAACTAGAAAAGAAGGAAATTAGCCACTCATGGTGGACTAAATACACAAAAGATGAAAAGAAAGGAAAGAAAGAAGCTACAGAGTGTAATACCTGGCGAGAGTCCGGCATCGGAATTCCTGTCGTCCGGTGGACTCCAGGATGTCGGAAGACTCTAGAAGGGAGATTTATGTTTTTCCAAAATATTTTGGTATGTTTCATAGGTTTAAAGCATAAGGAAATGAGTTTTTGAGTGAAATGAACCAAGGCAGAAAAGCCAAGTTCGGCCGCCAAAGGTGACTTTCGGCCGCCGAATATGCATTGCTTTCGGTTTCACGTGTGGCCACCGAAGGTGGTCTGGCCAGCCACCTATAAAAGGCCTTCAGTCGGTTGAAAAGATAACTCTTGCCGTTTTATTTCACTTTCTGAGGTGAGACCCTGTCCTTCTGAAGCTTTTCTTCATGTTTTCATTAAATCATGCAAAGGTGTGATTGATTTTATGTTATTTTGAAGGTTTTGAGCTAAAAACTTGAGATTTTGAAGTTTGGAGAGTTTGACGGAGCGTTGCTCCAAAACTTCACGTTAGGATCGTTCATCTTCTTGGTTTCAACAGGTAAGTGAAGATCCTGACCTTATTTTTATGTTTTCTGAAGGTTTTATGAGGTTGGGGAGAGAGTTGCATGAATAGGGTTTAAAGAAAGTTTTTGATGATTTTGTGAGCATAGTTTGTATATGTGTTGTTCTTTGCTGTGTGTTGGGGTTTTTAGCTAGTTTTTGACCCCTTGAGCATATACTTGGGTGTATGCATGTTGAGGAATGAAGGTTGTTGCGTTTGGGAGAGTTTTGAGCATTTTGACGTGAGGCAGAGCAAGGTTCTGCCTTGCTGATGAACCCAGCTTCGGCCGCCGAATGTGCTGAGGAGATGGCTTCGGCTGCCCAAGCTTGCCCCCGAGCTTTTGGACTTTTGGCTCTGGAGGGGAGTTCGGCCGCCGAAGGATAGAGACTTTCGTCTCTGGAGTGCCTTTCAGCCCCCGAAACTTGCCCCCGAAAGGGTTCGACTGCCGAAAGTAGAGTTTCGGCCACCGAAGGTGCATGAGTTTCGTCTCTGGAGAGGACTTTCGGCCGCCGAACCTGCTGCCGAAAGTGTCCTGTCTAGCTTTCCAATATTGCATGCTTTGCATGGATATTAGAGTGAGTTTAAGGGGATTCTTGGGGAGTTTAATAGAGTTGTTTATAAGTTAGTTTGGTCCCTCATTTGAGTTTATCTGTGCCTACACAGACCAGAGGAACCAGAGAGAGCAGCAGTGAGTACTGCTCCAGTGGTCAGAGCCTGCAAAGTCAGTCCAGATAGCCAGAGGTGAGTGGTACTAACCTTAATGTTTTTAATTAAGAAATGGAATGTTTTTAGCATATTTCATGCATCATGAATATGCAGTAGGTTGATTGCATTAGAGCCACGAATATGTTGCATTGCATAGTTATTTGTTGATGTGGGTGAATGTTGAATGATCCATTAGTCACTGAGATAAGTCCAGGAGCCTTTGACTACGCCCTGGCAGGTATAGTAAAGTCCAGGAGCCTTTGACTACACCCTGGCAATGGTAAGTACAGGTGTTATATACACATATACATATATGAGACAGGAAATCCAGGTGCCTTTGACTACGCCCTGGTATGAGATACTGGGACTATTTGGTGACAGGTTTACCCTTGATGTGGATTGTCTGTGAGATGATGCATTCCATGAGATCATGTTTTAATGATATGTTTTACTGTTCTACTCACTGGGCTATAGAGCTCATCCCACTCCCTTAACCCCAGTCTTGCAGGTTCAGAGTACAGTGTACAGGGGAAGTCCAGCAGAGTTCAGGAAAAGAGAAGAGCGGTGTAATAGGTAGAGGACAAGTAATATTAAAGAGATGTCACAGTTGTGTAAACAATTAGAATTGTGCTTGACTTAGTGATGTTTGTATTGTAAATCTTTTGTTATGTACATGATCTGTATATGTATATATGTTACAGAGTATGTGAAAAACCAGGCTTAACAGGTATGAGTTAACCCATCTAGAGCAAGCTCTAGTCAGGGGTACAGAGTACAGAGTACAGAGTACAGAGATAGTGCATGCACAGGTTAAGCCTTGGTTCAGAAAAGAGTTTTGTTTTTATTTTCACAGAAAATGTATGATCATGTATGAGATTTACAGGTACACAGAGAGTATAACAGGCTTGCTACGGGTTCTGGCGGCCTTAAGCCGATCTGAATCCTAGCGCCGGTGGCGGTCCATTTTGGGGTCGTTACAGATTGGTATCAGAGCCCTAAGTTCACATGATCGGACCTATAGAGCGAGTGTCGGGCTCATAGAGGCTAGAGGTGGTCAAGCACAATAGGAAATCATGTCCACTAGGATAGGGTGTTGAGTCCTATCTGTTTACTGCTATGAAATGCCATGATTTGCATCAATATGTGAGTTCCATATATGCTGATATGCGATGCTATGTGTTGTTTTCCAGAGTTAAGATGCAAGGAACTCGTCGATCAACTCGATTGACTGGAGTCCCACCAGATAGTGAGAGACCAGCTGCTCGTCCTCCTGCATTGCCAAGGGCAAGGTCGCAGAGATCTAGCAGGGAAGGTACGTCAATAGACCCTAGAAGGTCTGTAGACGAGAGCAGAAGAGGAACAGCTAGAGGAGGGAGCTCAGAGGAAGTGAGGGAGGCTATGGAGGTTGACCAGTTAGTTGAGGAAAGCATGGGTGTAGGCAGATCTGATGAAGGTATGGGAGAGTCTCAGGGAGGTGCTCAGACCTCAGGGTTTGGTTATCCAACCTTTCCTCAGGACCCAGGGTATCCGATGGAAGGTATGTCGGAGTACTCGAGTTTTGTCCCATATCCTACGTACATGCCATATATGCCTTATCCTCAGTATTACCCACCATATCCTATGTATCCATCCTCACCTACCCATCTAAGTGCAACACACCCAGAGCTAAATGAACCAGTACCTCCACCACCACAACTAGAACCAGTAGCTCCTGTTGCCCAAAGACAACAACCTAGCTCATCTGGATGTAAGGTGCAAATGACAGAGTATTTGAAATTGGATGCTCCGAAATTCAATCCAGGAGATGATCCATTTGAGTATCTGCAAACTGTGAAGATGATCACTGATGAGTTGGGAGCAGATGACAGTAGAGCCATAGAAATGGCAGGGTTTACACTTAAGTGTAAGAAAGCTCGAGAATGGTTCAAGAACTATGTGGAGCCTCGGATAGACAGCATGTCATGGGGGGGAGTTCACCAATGAATTTGCAGGGTGGGCTTTTCCTGATAGCTCCAGGGAGATGAAAGTAATAGAATTTGAGCATTTGAGACAAACAGACGAGATGAGTGTTGACGAGTTTACAGATAAATTTCTGGATTTACTTCAGTATGTGGGTCAAGCCTATGATACTGATCAGAAGAAGGCAAGGAGATATACTATGAGATTGCATCCTAGGTATTCGTCCTTGATTCTTCCAGCAGAAAAGGAGAGTTTCCACTCTATCGTGGATGCAGCCAGGAAAATGGAAGCAAGTGCCAATATTCAGAGACAGTCACGAGCACAAGCTTCGGGTTCGAAGGCCCCCAGTTCAGGAACTTCAGGCAGTAAGAGATGGGATTGAGCAAAAGGAACAAAGAGTAAGTTCTGGAGTAAAGTCAAGTCAGGTCTGGGAATGGGTAGTGGCTCAAGCTCTGGCGCAAGCAGTCCAGTATGTAGACGATGTGGGAGACCACACAAGGGAGCTTGTCAGTTGGGATCTTCAGCCTGTTTTAGGTGTGGACAGGAAGGGCATTTTGCTCGAGATTGTCCTCAAGTGACTTTTGCACCATCCCAGCAGATGAGTTCAGGCAGTGTTGTACAGCCAGCAGCTCCAGCCGTGCCGCAGAGTAGTGGCAGAGGTAGAGGGAGAGGGGCAGCCTCTACTTCAGCAGCAGGTTCCCGAGGTGGAAATCCGGTAGCCCCAGCACGGATTTTCACTGTGACACAGGAGGAGGCTAACACGTCGAACACAGTGGTGTCAGGTAATCTCATCATTGGGTGTTCAAATGTGTATGCTTTGATGGACCCCGGTGCTTCTCATTCCTTTATTACTTCGAGAGCCATAGAGAGGTTGGGTTTGCTGATTTCTGAGTTAGAGTATTCTCTTTGGGTCAGTGGACCTAAGTGTGACCCATCAGTGGCCGTGTCCGTCTGTCGTTTCAGTCCAGTATTCATAGAGGGTAGATGCCTTCCAGCTGACCTTGTGGTTCTAGACTTGACAGATTTTGATGTCATTCTAGGGATGGATTGGTTATCTGCATATGGTGTGACCTTGGACTGTAGAGAGAAGGTCATTAGGCTCAAAGACCAGGATGGGTCAGAGTGTGTCTTCAGTGGAGACAGGAGGGGTACACCCAGAGGTTTTATTTCAGCCCTTCAGGCTCGTCGTTTGCTTAGGAGGGGTTGTCAGGGGTTTCTAGCTCATGTGAGAGAGCTAGACAGTCAGGTTAGGGAACCAGCCACAGTACCAGTAGTCCGAGAGTTTCTAGATGTGTTCCCAGACGAACTTCCAGGACTACCACCTGGTAGGGAGATAGAGTTTGAAATTGAATTACTGCCTGAGACCAGACCTATCTCTATTCCTCCCTACAGGATGGCGCCAGCAGAGTTAAAGGAGTTGAAAGAATAGTTGCAGGATTTGGTATATAAGGGTTTCATCTATCCTAGTACCTCACCTTGGGGTGCTCCAGTGCTCTTTGTCAGAAAGAAGGATGGATCCCTCAGACTTTGTATCGACTACAGACAGTTGAACAAGGTCACTACCAAGAATAGGTATCCTCTACCTAGGATTGATGATCTATTTAACCAGCTAGCTGGAGCAGGTTATTTCTCTAAAATAGATCTGAGATCCGGGTATCATCAGTTGAGAGTCAGAGAGGCAGATGTGCCAACGACAGCTTTCAGGACCAGATATGGGCATTATGAGTTCTTAGTGATGCCGTTCGGGTTGACTAACGCCCCTGCAGCATTCATGGATCTCATGAACCGAGTGTTCAGCGAGTTTCTGGATCACTTTGTTATTGTTTTTATCGATGACATCTTAGTGTATTCCAAAGATGCAGATGAGCATGCCCAACATCTGAGGATAGTTTTGCAGACACTGCGAGAGCATGGTTTGTATGCCAAGTTCTCTAAGTGTGAGTTTTGGTTGCGGAGCATTTCCTTCTTGGGACACGTAGTATCAGTAGACGAAATTGAGGTAGACCCCAAGAAGATAGAGGCTGTAGCTAACTGGCCCAGACCCACGACAGTGACTGAGATTAAAAGCTTTCTGGGACTGGCAGGGTACTACAAGAGGTTCGTTTAGAACTTCTCGAAGATAGCAGCTCCTATGACCAAACTGACTCAGAAGAACCAGAAGTTTATCTGGTCAGACCAGTGTGAAGAGAGCTTTGAGGAGCTCAAGAGGAGATTGACTTCAGCACCAGTGTTAGCTCTACCTATTAGTAACGAGGATTTCACAGTGTTCTGTGATGCATCTCGAGTGGGATTGGGTTGTGTTTTGATGCAGAGGGATAGGGTGATTGCTTATGCTTCTAGACAGTTGAAGAAGCACGAGTTGAATTACCCCACCCATGACCTAGAGATGGCAGCAGTTATTTTTGCACTCAAGATGTGGAGGCATTACCTCTACGGGGTGAAATGCGAGATCTTCACTGATCACAAGAGTTTACAATACATCTTGAGTCAGAGAGAACTGAATTTGAGGCAGAGAAGATGGGTAGAATTGCTCAGTGATTATGATTGTAAAATCCAGTATCATCCGAGTAAGGTGAATGTTGTGGCAGACGCCCTAAGCCGGAAGTCATTAGGCAGTTTATCCCATATAGTAGCAGAGCGGAGACCAGTCGTGATGGAGCTTTACAATCTCTTCGAAGAGGGGTTACAGTTAGAATTGTCCGGTACAGGTGCGTTGATAGCACAGATGAGAGTGACACCTGTGTTTCTGGACCAGATCGTTCAGAAACAGCATGAGGACCCTGCGTTGATGACAATTGCCAGGACTGTTCAGTCAGGCAACAGTGCAGAGTTCAGATTTGACAGCAAAGGGATCCTTCGCTATGGGAGTCGACTTTGTGTACCAGATAGTAGCAGTCTGAAGGAAGACATTATGAGGGAAGCTCATAATGCGAGGTATAGTGTTCACCCAGGAGCCACCAAGATGTACCAGGATCTGAAAAGGGTCTATTGGTGGCCAGCCATGAAGAAAGAAGTGGCGCAGTTTGTGACAGCCTGTGAGGTTTGCCAGAGGGTGAAACTAGAGCATCAGAAACCGGCTGGAATGCTTAACCCACTGCCGATTCCAGAGTGGAAATGGGAGAACATAGCTATGGATTTTGTAGTGGGCTTACCGGCAGCGTCCAACAGGATAGACTCCATATGGGTGATTGTGGACAGACTCACGAAATCTGCTCATTTTCTTCTAGTTCGGAGTAACTATTCTGTGGATAAGTTGGCACAGGTCTATCTGGATGAGATAGTGAGATTACATGAAGTTCCAGTGTCTATAGTCTCAGACAGAGGACCTCAGTTCACCTCCAGATTTTGGCGAAGTCTGCAGAGTGCAATGGGCACGAGATTGGATTTTAGCACTGCTTTCCATCCGCAGACTGATAGACAGTCAGAGAGGACCATCCAGACGATAGAGGATATGCTCCGAATGTGTGTGTTAGACTTTGGCGGCAGCATCTACCTTTGGTGGAGTTTGCCTACAATAACAGCCATCATGCTAGCATCGGGATGGCTCTTTATGAAGCATTATATGGGAGGAAGTGCAGATCCCCTGTTTGCTGGGAAGAGGTAGGAGAGAAGGCTCTTGCAAGACTAGAGTTTGTAGAGATTACCAGTACAACAGTGCCCATGATCAGAGAGAGGATCAGAACAGCTCAGAGTAGACAGAAAAGCTATGCGGACGTTCGCAGGAAACTGTTAGAGTTCCAGGAGGGGAATTGGGTATTGCTAAAAGTGTCTCCGATGAAAGGAGTGGTTCGTTTTGGGAAGAAGGGTAAGTTAGCTCCACGGTACATCGGTCCCTTTGAGATTGTGCAGAGGATCGGCAATGTGTCGTATAAGCTGGATTTACCTACTTCTATGGAGAAAATTCACCCGGTATTTCATGTTTCTATGCTACGGCAGTTTGTGTCAGATCCGAATCAAGTTCTGAGTGCACCTGATGTGGAGGTCCTTGGAGATCTCACGTATATAGAGCAGCCAGTGCGGATTCTTGACACACAGATCAGACAGCTAAGGAACAAGGAGATTCCAATGGTGAAAGTTCTGTGGAACCACCATAATCTAGAAGAGTGCACTTGGGAGACGCGGGAGTCTATGCTCCAGCAGTATCCATATTTGTTTTGAGGTTAGTGTCCTCCTTTTTATATGTTTTTTTATGTTTGTTTTAGGAACATCCGGGGACGAATGTTCTTAAGGGGGGAGAATGTAATACCCGGCGAGAGTCCGGCATCGGAATTCCTGTCGTCCGGTGGACTCCAGGATGTCGGAAGACTCTAGAAGGGAGATTTATATTTTTCTAAAATGTTTTGGTATGTTTCATAGGTTTAAAGCATAAGGAAATGAGTTTTTGAGTGAAATGAACCAAGGCAGAAAAGCCAGGTTCGGCCGCCGAAGGTGACTTTTGGCCGCCGAACATGCATGGCTTTTGGTTTCACGTGTGGCCGCCGAAGGTGGTCTAGCCAGCCACCTATAAAAGGCCCTCAGTCGGTTGAAAAGATTACTCTTGCCGTTTTCTTTCACTTTTTGAGGTGAGACCCTGTCCTTCTGAAGCTTTTCTTCATGTTTTCATTAAATCATGCAAAGGTGTGATTGATTTTATGTTATTTTGAAGGTTTTGAGCTAAAAACTTGAGATTTTGAAGTTTGGAGAGTTTGACGGAGCGTTGCTCCAAAACTTCACGTTAGGATCGTTCATTTTCTTGGTTTCAAGAGGTAAGTGAAGATCCTCACCTTGTTTTTATGTTTTCTGAAGGTTTTATGAGGTTGGGGAGAGAGTTGCATGAATAGGGTTTAAAGAAAGTTTTTGATGATTTTGTGAGCATAGTTTGTATATGTGTTGTTCTTTGCTGTTTGTTGGGGTTTTTAGCTAGTTTTTGACCCCTTGAGCTTTTACTTGGGTGTATGCATGTTGAGGAATTGAGGTGGTTGCGTTTGGGAGAGTTTTGAGCATTTTGGCGTGAGGCAGAGCAAGGTTCTGCCTTGCTGATGAACCCAGCTTCGGCCGCCGAAGAATGGTTCGGCCGCCGAATGTGCTGAGGAGGTGGCTTCGGCTGCCCAAGCTTGCCCCCGAGCTTTTGGACTTTCGGCTCTGGAGGGGAGTTCGGCCGCCGAAGGTGCCGCCGAAGGATAGAGACTTTCGTCTCTGGAGTGCCTTTCAGCCCTCGAAACTTGCCCCCGAAAGGGTTCGACTGCCGAAAGTAGAGCTTCGGCCGCCGAAGGTGCATGAGTTTCATCTCTGGAGAGGACTTTCGGCCGCCGAAGCTGCCGCCGAAAGTGTCCTGTCCAGCTTTCCATTGCATGCTTTGCATGGATGTTAGAGTGAGTTTAAGGGGATTCTTGGGGAGTTTAATAGAGTTGTTTATAAGTTAGTTTGGTCCCTCATTTGAGTTTATCTGTGCCTACACAGACCAGAGGAACCAGAAAGAGCAGCAGTGAGTACTGCTCCAGTGGTCAGAGCCTGCAAAGTCAGTCCAGATAGCCAGAGGTGAGTGGTACTAACCTTAATGTTTTTAATTAAGAAATGGAATGTTTTTAGCATATTTCATGCATCATGAATATGCAGTAGGTTGATTGCATTAGAGCCACGAATATGTTGCATTGCATAGTTATTTGTTGATGTGGGTGAATGCTGAATGATCCATTAGTCACTGAGATAAGTCCAGGAGCCTTTGACTACGCCCTGGCAGGTATAGTAAAGTCCAGGAGCCTTTGACTACGCCCTGGCAATGGTAAGTACAGGTGTTATATACACATATACATATATGAGACAGGAAATCCAGGTGCCTTTGACTACGCCCTGGTATGAGATACTGGGACTATTTGGTGACAGATTTACCCTTGATGTGGATTGTCTGTGAGATGATGCATTCCATGAGATCATATTTTAATGATATGTTTTACTGTTCTACTCACTGGGCTATAGAGCTCATCGCACTCCCTTAACCCCAGTCTTGCATATTCAGAGTACAGTGTACAGGGGAAGTCCAGCAGAGTTCAGGAAAAGAGAAGAGCGGTGTAATAGGTAGAGGACAAGTAATATTAAAGAGATGTCACAGTTGTGTAAACAATTAGAATTGTGCTTGACTTAGTGATGTTTGTATTGTAAATCTTTTGTTATGTACATGATCTGTATATGTATATATGTTACAGAGTATGTGAAAAACCAGGCTTAACAAGTATGAGTTAACCCATCTAGAGCAAGCTCTAGTCAGGGGTACAAAGTACAGAGTACAGAGATAGTGCATGCACAGGTTAAGCCTTGATTCAGAAAAGAGTTTTGTTTTTATTTTCACAGAAAATGTATGATCATGTATGAGATTTACAGGTACACAGAGAGTATAGCAGGCTTGCTACGGGTTCTGGCGGCCTTAAGCCGACCTGAATCCTAGCGCCGGTGGCGGTCCATTTTGGGGTCGTTACACAAAGTTTCTGGCGAGGGGAGAAGATGCTGAGTAGCTGATCAGAAGATGCCCCTTGCTGGTTTGGAGGCTGCCCTTTTATAGCTGAAGAATTCCATCCTTCTAGGGTTTTGAAATCCCTTTTTAATTTGGCTTGTGATTCCTCTTTTGATGTTGATTTCAATTGCAACTGGAATTCCTTAGGTGAGAAACTCTTTCGTGGCTCATGGAATTGTGTTGGTAGTGATTGAGTTGGATTTGGACTTCTGAAAATTCAAAATTTGGTTCCCTGCTGTTTTCCCGCCTCTGCTGTCAATTTCTGCTGTCAAGGTGATTTGGGCAGTTTCTGCAAGTGATTTGGGCAAATCACTTGCCCAATCTGCCCCAATCGCTCTCTGGGATTCAGTCCAGTTTCTGTCTCTGTCTCTGCGAGTGATTTAGCCAGTTTCTGCGAGTGATTTGGGCAAATCACTTTGACCCAATCACTTTTCCAGCTTTTTCTTCACTTTTTCTCCAACTTTCCAATTTCTTCCTTTTCTGTAAAAACATAACAAAAACACAAATTAAGCTAGAAAAATGTGTAAATAAACAGTAATAAATATAATAAAAATGTGGCTAAATTATGCTTGATCACCTTTAAAGATGCATTGGTTTCTAAAGCTTCCATTCCTGACATGAACATAAGCAAGATTCAATGATGAATCTTTTCTAAAAACGGAGGGAATGATAAAGATCAAATAGGGTAGATTTGCAACAATGGTATGGACAACCTTATATCATTCAAATGGGTCTAAAAGGAGTTTAAAATTATATTTATATGATCCAAATACAGTTAGAGCGTGCTTCAATTTATATCGGACAGATTTGGTGCAACACTTACAATTATGGGCTTAAGAAGCATAATCTAACTTATGGGCCAAAACTACACAAAAGAAAGCTTAAAATGAAGATCAAGGAAAGCTTTTGTGAAGATTCAAGTCCATTGGGCCTAATTAGAAGGTGTACAAGTCCATCAAATCAAGTGGGCAGATTTAAAGAAACATGTATAATGCATGTACAATTTAAGGAGTATGTGCAAGGCACGTGCACAACTCATGGGCAGCCTTGAGGGATATGTTATACATGTTACTTGGGTCTTAATGATATATTTTGTAAGCCTATTGGTTTGAGCTAAACTTATACTATCTTGCTTATTTTAGTATTGCTAATTTAGTTGTTTGCGTCTAGTTTTTGGACTTTAGCGTGCCGCTCCCTTGCTATGGGCTATTAAATTTGACCAGTCTTATTTGCGCACTTTACGGTTTAGTTTATCCTTATTTTCTTAGGGTAGGTTTAGTTTTCTCCATAGAAATTCAAGCCGTCTTTTGCGTGGCAGAACTACTTTTATCAAAATTTATAATTATTCATGCTATTTGTATGCCTTTATTATTGTGAGAGTGTAAGATTGCATTCTTCCAATCACATCAACAATTAAGATAAACTCATCAATTCAATTGTGGCATTTGTCTTATTTCTCTAATTCTCAATTATTGGTGTTCTTGTTGTCCTTTACATTAGGTGCCATATAGGGGAGTTTATTGTTGATCTTTAGAGCTATTACATCTTATTATAGAATTCTTGGACTTGATTCATAGGATTCTGCATCATAGAAAATACAAAAGAAGACACAAATTGAAATTGAGTTTTTGCTTAATATTTAAGTTTGTAACATGTATAAGAGAATTTATAACATATTGGTATAAACCTTGAGCTAATGTTATGAGAAGTATATGTAAAGTGCCCAGATGGATGTTCCAGTATTTACTCAAAATACTGCAGAGCTAAAGTATGCTACATTAGCTATGATTGTCTGCATTACAAGCCTGAGTGGGAAAACATAAATGTTGTGGCAGGGCCATAACTAGATAGAAAATAGAGAAAATGGGAGAAGAAAATAGAAGAAAAGGGGAGAAGAAAGGAAGAACTGAGGAAGAAGGAAGAAGAGAGATCGAAAGAGAGAGTTATTGTATTATTTGATTTTTGATTATTCAATATAGTACAAGTACACATTTATACTCATAAACCCATTGGTAGTTACTTCTCAAATAAGTTATGTTTAACTGATTCAGTTACACAAGTAATCAAACTATTCCTCTAATTACAACCCGTTTAGCTATCTATCCCAACTCACTCATGTCCTAACAATAAGAAAAAAAACAACTTCCCTCTTTAAATTTCTGTCTGTGTGTGCAGAAAACAGGAATGGCTGGAAAGTTAGCATGTTAGGATTGAACATATGTTTAGATCATTTCAAGTCACAAAGCAGATGGTGATAATAAAGGATCAATTGGCAAATGAATTGTATGTGTTAAGATGAGCTAAAAGGATAAAGGGAAAGCCATAAATAAAAGTTGTTGAACCATTTAAAAGATAGAGGAACAAAATGAACCATTTAACGGCAGATGAATCTTGATGTAAGAAACCACATGGCAGTATTATATAAGCTTGTTATGGAGGTTAGCTTTATTATATTTATATAGATATAGATAAAAAATATAGATAGCTATATTAGTCAAAAGATCATCACTTCTTTAAAGATGTGATCATTAACAATGGCTGTAACATATAAAAAGGTATATCAAAGTTGGTAACGAGTAAATAAATAAATATGCATTTAGAAATTGTACTACATTCGGAAATTTCTAAACCTAATAATAAAAAAAATTTATTTTTTAATCTTTTAGGTGATTTATCCTTCTAATTTTTAAATCTAACTTTTCATTCATAAATTTTAATTTTATCAAAATTCAAATATTTATGTAAAATTGTTTTTTAGAAAAATATAAAATGGCAATAATACTCTTATATTAGCGCACCCTCACCCATTCACTTTTTCTTCTCTACATATGCTCTTTCTCTCTATCTTCTTCATTGTCGATGTATCAGTAAACACAAATCCTCCCACTCTTCTCAACCCCCATCAACCACCGGTCGCATCAGCACCTCAACCACAGTAGCTCATTGCCTTAAACCCTTCGGCCACAAGAGCTCTCGCCTCAGCCCTTCAGCTGTGCTCCTCGACCATGGTAGCTCATCGCTTCAGCCCCTTAGCCAAAACAGCTCGTCGCCTCAACTGCTCGGCCATCACCAAGTCGTCGCCTCAACCCCTCAGCTAGACAGCTCGTTGTCTCGACTGCTCGGCCATCAATCACCTCAGCACTTCAGCCATCTGGAATTCATTGCATGAGACGATCTGCTGCCATTTTTTTGTCTTGTATATTGTTGAGATTTTATTAAATATTATATGTTATTGTTGTACACTTGGATTGCATGTGGGTTTCTCAATTTGGTTGAAATTTTGATTTGAGATTATGATTTCATTTCTTTGAGATAAACTCAATTTGTTGATTGTAGTAGGTTTTACTTTGATTTCATATGGGTGTTGTTTTTCTCTATTTGTTTCAGATTTTGATTTTAATTCTCAATTTTATTTTAGATTATCAAAATTAGAAAAAATTAAATGGAATGAAATTTTAATAAAAGCATATATTCAAGAATTGATCGATTATAATTGATTGCACATCCTGTGTAGAGATGGAAAGGGGAGGTTAGACAAAAAGGTATTTTTGAGATAAAAGATATTCTCTCTTTTGACTATGAAAAAGTTATTGGCTTAAAAATATAGTGGATGGAGTATTTGAATTTGAAAGAACTAAAACTCACGGACGAAAGGGTTCGGCTTTAAAAATAGAAAAATAAATTTATTAATTATTAATTATACTATATTTAGAGGACTAAAAAGTAATTTTTCTATTAAAAAAAATTAATCACTTACGAATCTAGTTTACAATTTAGTAACGCTTAGTACACCAGTAAATTGTTAGTTTCTGGCTAAATTTGATTAACGATGCCATCTACTTTCATTGCTTTAATTTCACAAGGAGCTTATACGAGGATAGTGTCTGGTTTGTCTACAAGTGTGTGGACTGATTCTTGGCTTCCATCTACTTGGCGTTTAGTTGTAACAAGTGACGGACCACCTGATATTGAGGTACTTCTTGTTTCTGATTTAATTGAAATAGCAGATGGTCAAAGGGGGTATAAGACAGATCTTAGTGGTTTGGATTGTGTAGCAATCTTAGCAGTTCCCTTGAGCTCAAGGAACACCACTGATTCATGGTGTTGGAAATTTGATTAATGGGGAGCACATTCTATTAAGAGTGCCTATAGACTACTTACACAGATTGCAAATTCAAGTGTGGGAGCGAATTTGTATCAGATGTGGCGGAAGTTTTGGTCTATTCAGGTACCTCCAAAGTATAAAAACTTCATATGGCGGACTTCAAATGCAGCAATTCCCTGTATTTCCTTGTTGCAGCGTCGACAGATGCCGATTTATGGATCTTGCCTTTGTGTTATGGCTATGAAGAAGTAGAAGTCTTAGTGCAATGTCAATTTGCACGAGAAATATGGTCTCTCTCCTTGGTGGGCTAGTTATTCCCTTTATAGGATAATTTTGTCTTGTGGTTTGTGAAAGCTATATATGGAGGTTGTTAATGGAGAGGAAGATTAGCTTTTAATTATGATTTTGTGGGTTATGTAGGAAGCAAGAAACATAGTTGTATGGCGTCAAATATGGTGTACTCTACAACAGACTCTAAGACGAGCTCAGATTTTCCTCACAGATTACTTGGTAGTGGGAATTGTTGAACAGGAGCATGTAACGGCTGCTGCATATGTGTGGATGAAACCCAAATTAGGTACATTGAAGATAAATGTGGACAATGCAATTTTTAGATAGATTATGTGGGAATTGGTTGTATTACAAGAGACTCTGATGGTATATTTGTACCAACATTGTAGAAATCAATACCTGAAAGTTTTGAACCACATTTCGTTGAAGTAATGACAATTAGGGAAGCTTTAAGTTGGGTTAAGGAGGTGGGATTGGAGGGTTTATTATAATTACGGAGTCAAATGCTCAACTTTTACTTTCCGACTATTATTGATTCTAGTTACACAAATGATTCTGCTTTCGATCTTTTAGCTATAAATTTAAAACTCTGCTCTCAGAGGAGTGCTGCATCTTAAGTTTATTAGAAAATACACGAATAATGTTACTCATGCACTTGCTAGAATAGTTACATCTATGACGGATTGTATGGTTTAAATAATGACCAACCACTTGTATAATTAATAAAATTTTAACCTTTTCATAAAAAAAATAATTTTTATAAATGGTTATTCAATTTTAAAATATATTAATTTTTATTACTAACTTTAATTTATTTCAATAAAATTATTTAACTTTATATTTATTTCGTAAAAAATAACTTTAACTTATTATACCAAATTTTAAGATTATTAAAATGAAAAATAATCATTTTCATATTCTTTTTCATATTTCTATATTTCTTTTTTTTTTTCATCGTTGTCATCCTTAAGTTTAAAAAATTAAAAATTAAAAAAAATTATCTTATCTTAAATAAAATCTTTTATTCTAAATTTTATTAAATTAATTAATTCAAATTCAACTTAAATAAAAACTAATTTAAAGCTTTTAATTTGTTTTTCTTCATAAATTCTATATTTATTATTTACAACACTTATTAACTAATGTTGAAAATGTGATTTTTTTAATTTAAATTAGCGATAAAATTTTATTATTTAGAAAATAATAATTTTAAATTAATATTAAAATAAAAAAATTTATTTATGTCAAATATTTGTGCAATAAATAATTGCTTTCAAAACACCTAGCATTATTTATAGAATCCAATCGTTAGTGATGAAAATTTTCATTAATTTAATTTTTATTAAGTATTTAATTATTTATTTTAAAATTAACTGATTTTTATATTTATAATTTTATATTTTATTATTACTTAGTTAATTCTTTTTATGGATTAATTATTTAAAAAATTCTAATAAATGTTAAATTTGGACTCAGTTCTAACTCATCCCAAAAGTTAACTTAAAGGGAGGAGTGCCTATGGCTCATATAAGAGAGTTTTGGGCCAGACCTAACTCATCCCAAAAGTTAGGAGTGCCTATGACCCATATAAGGGGCACATTATCCCTTTTCATAACCGACGTGGGATTCAATAATAAATATATTAGTAATATACCATTAATCATAGCTAAACATAAATTTTAACATTTTTATTTTGTATAATGAGAATTTTTTAAAATTTTAAATTCAAATTCAAATAATCATATTAAATGGTAAATATATGTAATTTACTAATAAAATTTTATAAAAAATAAAATAATTCTATTAATAAAAAATTATCAATTACTTAATTGTAAAGGATATGAGATAAGGGGAGACAACGAATAGAGAGTTGTTAACTTTGAACATTTTTTATAGCATGTTAGAGTTTAAAAATAAAATTAAAATTGAGTGATTTTATTAAAATAAATTAAAATTAAGTGATATAAATAAAATATATCTCAAATTTGAGTGACTAAATATAAAAATGACACATTAATGATTCAAACTCAATCGTTTGATAAGTTTTGAAACTAAGAATTATATAATAGTTTTAGTTTTCTTTATTTATATAATATACAATTAAATATGTTTTAGAGTTAATAATATGAACAGATTTTAGAGTTGAGAATATGAAGAGATTTGGACATGGTTGCCTTCATAAACAACTATAAATGTTTATATACATTTTGCACTTACAAGCATAATCTGATGATAAATTTAAAAGGTCTCATATTCTATTCTCCCGATCCCTAATTTTACGTTCAAAAAAATCCCAATTCAAAAAAAAAAAATATTTAAATACATTATTTTAAACTTAAAACTTCTTTGTATTCTATACTCATGAAGATAGTCAATTCACAGTACAATAAGTTTAGACCTTGACAGCAGTTAACAGTTTAAAACATGAGGATAATAGTAATCTAAATTTTGAAAATATTTTATGAAGTTATTTAAAAGTATAATTAAAATAATTTTATAATCTTAATACAAAATAGCCTGAAATATAAATATGCTAACATATATTTATAAATATTAAATTGCTATCCAAATTCAACATTATCTACTAATACCCTAATAATAATATCTATATTCATAAAATATAAATTATTTAATTAAAACTTATCCTTTATTTTTATACTCAAATAATCTCTTCTCTGAATTTAAATTGTTCTAAAAATATTTTGGAGAATTCACGATACTTACTAATTGAGATTGCAATGATTATTTTAATTCTGCTTTTATATAGTTTAGATTGTTTTGTGATATATTTAACATTTAGGATGATGTAAAATTTTTTGATAAACTTAAGGGTACAAACATGTATTCGGTTTAGAAATTAGCAACAAGCACCAAATTATATACAAAAGAAATCCTGGAGCATAAGGTTTTTCTTTTCTTTTTTTTTTTTTGCAACACATTTACACTCATTTTATTGTACATGATGTTGTACGCATCACATTTCTTCGGTATGGACCTGCAATATAAGAGAGAACACCGGATGTATTGGCTTGACAACTTCTCTGATATTTAAGTCGATATAGGTACTAAATAAATAATCGACATGATTATGGAGGTTGTGAACTATTTATATAGCATATTGAATAGAATTTAGATATTATTAGAAGGGTAAGAGATGATAAAGTTATATCTAGTATAGGATAAAAAATCCTAGATAAAACAGAATATAAAATCCTATCGGATAAGAATAATATTTTCATATGGATAATATCCTATTGTGATAAGAAATCTATCACTTTATTAAGAGTTTGATATAATTTGAATTACAAAAATCCGAATTTAATATATTTTAATATTGATCAACATCAATAGTCCTCCCTCTCTAGTTTTGAATCTTTAGGTTGAATATTGGATGATTCCCCTTGACGAACTTGTCGCTTTGCGAAATTCTACTCACGAAACACTTCAATGATTCACTTTAACAAACTTGTCATTTTGCAGAATTCTAGCAACAAAATGTCTCAGTGGTTCCTTTTAACAAACTTATTGCATTGTGAAATTTTGGTGATGAATCGTTTTGGTAGTTCCCTTTGACGAATTTATCGCCTTGCGATATCTCTTTGATGATTTCCCTGACATACTTATCGCTTTGGGGGATTCTGGCGATGAATTGCCTTGATCTTTCTCTTGACGAATTTATTGCCTTGTGGGATTATGACGATGAATTTGCTTTGAGTTTTCCCTTAATGAATATATCGCCTTGTGGGATTCTAGCAATGATTTACCTTGATTCTTCCCTTGACGAACGTGTTGCGTTGTGGAATTTTGGCAATGAGTTGCTTTGATTTTTCCCTTAATAAATCTGTCGCCTTATAGAATTTTGCCAATGAGTTATCTTGATTTTTTTGCTTAACGAACCTGTAACCTTGTGGATTTTAGTAATGAGTTGCCTTGATTTTTTTCTTAACGAACCTGTCACCTTATAAGATTCTAGTAATGATGCTCGCCTTGTGGGATTCTTCTTCCCTTTACTAACTTATCACCTTGTGGAATTCTTCTTCCCTTTACTAACTTATCACCTTGTGGGATTTTGGTAATGAGTTATTTTAATTTTGAAATCCCCTAAAATGGGCGAAAAACAGTTGAAAGTGAGCATTTATGGAATGTACCATCACTTTAGAACTGTTCCTCTATCATAGGTCACATAACCTTTTAAAGCTCATATAGGTGAAAGGCTGCTGAAAGTGAGCATAAAACTTTTAATTTGTGGAATGTACCATCACTTAAGAGTTGTTCCTCTGTTATAGGTCACATAACTTTTTGAAGCTCATTTGCAAAATTTATTCTTGTACAAAATACTTTTGTGAAATTCTTTAGTACTTATTAGGAATTATGATATAAACATTATTAAAATTTAACTTGCATGAGATGATCCACAACGACACGTAATGCATAGTTTAAATAAATTAAATATAATAGGAAAAATAAATTATTGTTTACTACTGGTTGTCAAACATATAGAATATCGTCATCTTGCTAATAATATAATTGGTATCTTTTTCTTCTTTTTTTTTTCTTTTTTTGAAAAAAACTTAATCAAGTACTAATACTAATAGACTTTCATACTTAATGAGAGTTAGAGAAATACTTAAAAATAATATTGCGTTAAAATATTTATGTATGTCATTTAGTGATAGATTTTTCGCTGATTTAGCAATTGATATTTATTGTTACAAAGTTTGTCCCTTAGATTTAGAAACACAGCTTTTAGTCGCAAAAATTTTGTGACGTGTATCAAATATGATATTAAAACCGTTGTAAATTTGTTGTTCAAGTTTTTGTGACGGAACAAAATCTTTTAGCAACAAAAATTTTGTCGCAAAAGCGTAAATTTCTAATGAGACATTAGATTGATGCAAATTTTGTTGTGAAAAGTTTTTGCGACGGAAAAAATCCTTTAGCAATGGAAATTTTCACCACAAAAATCCATATTTTTTTAAAAATATGAGATACAAATTTGTTATAAAATTTTTTTGCGACGGAACAAAATCCTTTAGCGACAGACTTTTTTCGCAGAAGCCCAAATTTCTGAAGGATGTGAGAGATATAAATTTGTTTCAAAACTTTTTGCGACAGAATGAAAACATTTAGCGATGAAATTGTTTCGTCGCAGAAGCCTAAATTTATAAAATAGTGTGAGAGATATAAATTTGTTATGAAATCTTTTGTGACAGAACAACCCTTTAGCGGTGAAAATTTTTGTTGCAAAAACTCATATTTCTACTTATTTGATCACATCTCTTTTAAATAATAATAAAAAAAGTATGATAGAGATATATAACTTTTGTATGAATTTTCACAGATGGCACCAATAATGTTATATACATCATATTTCTTTAGTATGAACCTGCAAAATAAGAGAGCATGCAGTGTGGCTTGATTTGGCAACTACTCCAATACTTAAATAAGAGATTATATAAATTATAAAAATTATAATTGATAAATAAAAATTAAAATAATAGTAAATTATTTATTTTTTTAATTAATCAAAATAAAGTAATTTATAATAAATGTAATTATGAGTATTTTAAATAATTTTATTATTTGCTCTTTTTTCACTTTTATATAAAATATAAATTATATGTAAAATAAAAAATAAAAAATATAAATTTATTAATAATACTAATTTAATTAAATAATTTTTATTTTATTTCTAAATATAATATATCATAAAATTTTAATTTTTAATGTAAAATACTAATTTTTATATTTTTATATAAAAAATTTTATTTAATTCATTATTAAAAATAATTTAACTTACTATAAAATTTCATAAAAAATTTAAATGTTAAATAATATTTTTTATGATAAAATTTAATCAATTATAATTTAAATATTAAGAGATTTTTCAATCAATTTAAATTTAAATAGAATATTAATATATTAAATATTTTATTTAATTCATTATTTTAAAAACATTGATTTAACTTATAATAAAATTTTAAATAAAATTTAAATATTAAAAAAATCTTGTATAATAAAATTTAATTAACTATAATGTAAATGTTAGAGATTCATTTGAATCAATTGAATTTAAATAGAATATTAATTAAATTAAAATTTTTAAATAACAATAAAATTATAATTAATAAAACATAGTAAATATATCTTAGAAGATTTCAGTATTTTCATTCTCTCTTCACTTTTATATATAGTATAGATAGATAATTTTAAAATACTTATTTAGTTGATATCATTTTAAGTACACTGCTCTATATTATTTTAAAGAATAATTTAAAATTAACTCTTTGACATTTAATAAAATCTAAATTAATCCTTATTTCAAATTTAAATAACTATTTAGTCTTTAAATTTTATATTTATTAATAAATTAATTCTTTTATTAAAATGGACCTTAATTTAGTGTTTATTATCTATAAAATATCAAAACTATCCTTTATGAAAATTCAAATTTATCATTCTTTGCCCTTATGAGAAACTAAAGAGAGAAAAATTCTCTCTCTTTCATGGATCAACCTAACTTGGTAAAGTCTTCAAGGTTGTTAGCCACTTAGACACCTTGCTTGCGGTAATAATTTATAGAAACAAAGACCAAGACGAAATACTTTTGATTGGAATCCCGAGAAATTAAGGAGGCCAGAGGGAAACCAGTTAAGTTGTAAATGTGAAAGAAAATATGGGTTCAAGATTGCAAAATACAATAAATAATACATAAATAAATAAAACCTTAAAAGAAAAGGCTCTGTAAAAATAATATATCAACTTTGCATCTAGTCAAAGAATTTCAGCGATTTTTGGGTAATTTAAAAAAAATTAAAAGCTCAATTTATGAAATATTAACGACAGATTGGTACTGTTTTTACCAGAAGGATCAACTTGTTAAATGGAATATAAATTTAAGGACTCAATTGTTATACAAACATGAAATAAGGACTAATTTGTGGAATACATTAAATGTTAGGGACCTGACTATAAATAACCCTATTTTAAAAGCACTTTAACTAAGGGCATTGTTTTTTTCAACTTCTATTTAATTAATTTATTACACTATTAAGATTTAATGATAATCTTAAACCTTTATATCACCTATTTGTTGATATCTTCCGTTCAGAACTCCATAAAATATTTGAATACTAAATTTTTTATATACTTTGTTTCATTTTTCATTAAAAAAATAGTTAAATGATAAATGGAAATACTAACTAATTATTAATTTTCTATATAATTTACTAAACACTTAAATTATGTTTTTTTGAAATGGAGATTAGAAATTGAGAGAGTAGAACCCGAAACTTCTCAAATTTGCTCACATATACTTATTATCAGACTGAATCTGTGAGTGCACCAAACATTTAAATTATATCAATTACGGTCAACTATCCACCATCGACTATTAATTATCAATTATATCCCATATTTAAAATAAAACAGATCCTAAATAAATTCAGGATGTATAAATTGATGCAACAAATTAAACAATACATAAAACTATCATGCATTATAATTGAACTGCAGTCATAAAATAAACATCTATAGCATCTCCTTGCTACCATAAAATCTTAGGCATAGTATAATTCCTCCCTAGGTGAAGGTAACTAAAAACTCGGCATCATCATTAATAATTATGTATTAAAAATCAGTATAAAAAAATTAGAATCTTGATAGTAATGCTTTAATTGAAACCAAAAAAAAATAACATGCTAACAATATCCATTAATTGCAAAAACTAAATGAACCTCAGAGATTCATCATATACTTCAATTAAGAAAAAAAAAAAAAAAAAAAAAAAAAAAAAAAAAAAAAAAAAGAAAGAAAGAAAGAAGAGCAAGGAACTAACGCTTTATTGTTGATGAGTAATTGATGATAAAATCTAATTTTTAAATTTATTATAATTATAATTAATTTTTATGATAATTATCCAATTAAATAAAAAAAGTTAACGCTTTATATTTAATCACAATTATTGTAAAATATTACCATATTATACTAAAAATTTTTAATCATTTTACGATTGCAGCCTAACTATTAAAATAATTTTGATTAATTTTAAATTAATATATATATCATTATAATTTTTAAAATATTAATTAAATATACGTAAGTAATCATTTAACTCTAATTAATTATATACACTAAAACATTTGACTCTTGTTATTCTAATTTCTAATTTAAACACTAAAAACTCTAATTTAAAACTAGATAGATTTAGGAATTCATTCAAAATGTATATTTCATGTTTAAATTAGATATTAGAATAAAAAAAAATTAAGTGCTTTTATAGTATGTAGTTAATTAAAGTTAAACAATTGTTTATATAGATATGACTAATATTTTAAAAAGGTAAATAAATAACACATAACATAAAACATACACTAATTTAAATTTGATCAAAATTATTTTAAGGTGTTAGATCCAATTAAAAAAATAAAAAAAATTTAAATATAATATTAAAAGTTTTAGTTATAATCACGATTAAATCTAAAATTTTAAACTTGTATATCCAATTGAATAAATAATTTAGAAATTGACTATAATTATAATAAATTTAAAAATTAAGATTTTTTCATCTAAAGTAAAAGTTTTAACTATAATAGTGACTAAATATAAAAATTTAGCCTTTTACATCTTGTAAGTCAAATAAAAATTATTATAATAATAGTTAAAATTGCATGTCTTTTGGCACCAAATTTACTAATTATAACTAAAACTTTAGGCTTAAATTATTTTATAAATGCTTTGGGGCCAAATTTTAATTATTATAATTAAATTATAAAAATTGGCTAATTAACTGGAAAAAAAATTCAACAATTATGTTATTTTATATTTTAATTCAAAATATTTAAATTTCAGAAATAATTTTCATTACAAAAAAATAAATTATTAGCGACGAAAATTTCATAGCTGATAGTGTAAAATCTGATCACAATAATATTTTTAGCTATGGATTTTTGACGAACTAAAATCTGCCACGTAAAGTTTTGTTGTTAATTTTTTCCAAAAAATCTGGCTTGCTACCGAAAATTATTGCAATAGATTTTGGACAGATCTTTCGGTCGGAAAATTTAATAACAAATGTTAAATTTGTTGAAAATTGCAGTTCCATAATCCTTCGAAAATATTAAGATTATAAATTATTAAATAAATAAATATTTTTAAAATTAATAATAGTACATACTATTTTAAACTATTATTTGAAATGAATTTTAGATTTTATATAATAACATTTTGTAAAAGTAATTTTTTATTTTTTATAAAAATCATTTTCATTAAAAAAAAAGAGTTCCAAGCCTAAGAGAATTATATAGAACAGCCTCCAAGGTCTAAAAAGATATTTAAAGTAATATAAGGCTCAAACTCTATCGACCTAAAAACTTGATTCGGATCAAATTTTATAGGGTAGGAAATAACAAGAAGAGACGCTTTCTTAGAATTGTTATCTTAGCCGGTAAAGACTAGCCATAAAACTCCATCACCAATAAGCAAAATCTATCTATTTATATATTGAAGCACAGAGAAAGGACATAGCAAATTTTTAGAAAGCACCATAAAACTAACAAATCTAGCTCCAAAAAGTGACCCTAACAATTATTGGATCAACTAGTATTCATAGCCATTAAGAAGAAAGATGAGTGTCATTCGAAGCATCGAGTCAAGAGCTATCCATAGATCGATAGAAGCGCCAATGAAAGTGAGCGAAGCAAGCAGGAGGAGGAGAAGGAAGAAGGAAGAAACATCGATACAAGATTTCAACCATCAAAGCAAGCAGGAGGAGAGAAGGATGCTACTACCTGCATGCAAAAACATGAAACTACCTAAAAAGAAAAAATAACCCATAAGAAGCATAGATATAAAGAAATAGACCTTAGAACTGTTGAAAATTGATAGAAAAAGATATAGAAATTAAATGAAAGATGAGCAGAATATTTGCTTGAGGTGTTATAATAATCACTGTCCTTAAGGATAATTCGTAGACGATTGCGTATCTTCCAGAATTCAGAATTACAAGTAATCCAGGAGCAAGAACATCATCAATTATTAATTAACCAGAAATAGAGAAGAAGCAATAGAGAGAAAGAGAAGTATTTATTTTTTGTGTGATCCTGAATAATGTAAATGCACTGCTATTTATAGTGCTTAACGTTATTCAAATCCACAATATCAGCTAAAAATATGGTTCAATTAAGATAAAGATTAAAATATCCACAATATTAACTAAAAATATGGTTCAGTTAGGATAAAGATTAAGATAACTTAAAGTGGAAAAAATCTTTTTAACCAACTAAAAATCTGTAACTTATTTCAAAATATTTTGAATTATTTATAATTCTTTTGAAATAATTATTAAATATCCAATAATCCCCCACTTATTTCAAAAGAATTGGAACATAAATTTAAGTAAAATATTTTCTGGGTATAGTACAATGTATTAATTTTGGTGTCTTTTGGATTATGAACCAAAATTTGATTAAGTGAAAGACAATTTACTGAATATTTTGGTGAAGTTTAAACTTCTATGAACTAAACAATTCTTAGTGTAAATTAAACTTTTCACCAATCACAATGTACTTTCACAATTCTGCTATTTGATGCGGTGTTGCGCTAATAAGCCATGCGTGTGCTTGGAAGTTCATGAGAGCTCTAGAAATTTGCCTTCAATCTCATAGGAGCGGCTCCACTCCACTCTCATGTAGGTCATTCCATAAGTGTATACTGCAACTTATACACCACCTATAAAGAATATGAAAATAATTAAGAGTTTTAACTCAACCTCACTTTCTTTGCACTTTTAGCACTAACACCATAGGTAGGACTTTATAAAGTGCTTAATATAAATCAACTAATGATTTGTTATAACCCATATGAACCTATTTTATGGGATCGCCAATCATATAGGTTGGGTTACCATCATTGTTGACTTCCTCCAACAGGCTGTAGTCCCATATCCCTCGATATTTCGTTTATTAATTTCTTTTCCAAAGGTTTAGTCAGAAGGTCGGCCAAATTCACTTCTAACTTCACATAATTAATAGATATAACTCCATCTTTTAGCAGCTGCTTTACCACATTATGTCTCAACCGAATGTGCCTATTTTTACCATTAAAGATTTTATTTTTTGCAATGGCTATTGCAACTTGGCAATCACAATGAATAGGCACAGAAGGTGTTGGTTTCATTCCTAATGGAATGCTTGCCAAGAAGTTTTTTAACCACTCGGCCTCATTATCAGTCAAATCTAGAGCAATAAACTCTAATTCCATAGTTGATCTAGCAATAACAGTTTGTTTTGCTGATTTTCACGATATTGCTCCACCACATAGGGTGAAAATGTAACGACCCGGAATCCGGACCGCTACCGGCGCTAGGATCCAGATCGGCATAAGGCCGCCGGGACCCGTAGCAAGCCTGACATACATCCTGTAAACCTATTTAATCCCATACATGATCCACAAGTACATAAAAATTTTGATCTTTCCTCATTCAATCACTAAACTCAACCTGTGCATGCACAACTCATAATCATAAACATTAACCCCACATTGGAGTCCTCATCAATACTCCAATGGGGTAACATAACATATAGTGAGTTTGGTCTACATAATATATCATTAAACCATTACATTTGAAAGATCATGTAACAAAAGGGATTAACATACATACTAGGGTCAAGCACAACTCTAATCCTCAATAACATCATTATATTACATAACTGTTCAATACTATACTTTACATTGCATCATTCTCATGTCCACTTCTAACTATTACATAGACATGACTTTACTCTAGCTGACCTCCTGGTCTATCCCGTACCAGCATACCTGGGGAAATTAGGGAGTGGGGTGAGCTACTAGAGCCCAGTAAGCAGAATAATAAAATATTTAAATCATATGCTATAATGGAATGCACCACATCACAGACAATTCACATCAAGGATGAACTTGTCACCATTTAACCCTCTATACAGTCTAATCATGCTAGGGGCATAGTGCAGGCATGCCTGGACTTCCATATCATAACATACATATCTAATCGTGCCGGGGGCATAGTGCAGGCATGCCCAAACTTTCTCTTACATAGTGCCAGGGGCGTAGAGCAGGCACGCCTGGACTTCCATATCCTATCATCATGTCATAACATATGAGGGCTAATGGATCATTCAACATTCATCCGCATCAACAACATAATATGCAATGCAACATATTCGTGACTTCTTATGCAAGCACCCTAATATATCTCATGGCATTCGTGATGCGTGAATCATGCTAAAACTTTCATTTATTTACTTTGAAACATAGAGAGTTATTCCACTCACCTTAGGCTAGCTCTGACAAGACACTGAAGCAGCTGTCTCACTGCTGGGGTTCTCGGTTCCTCGGGTCCGAACCTACACAGGTGGACTCAAATGAGGGACCAAACATTCATGAACATGACTCTAAAATACTCCCCAAAAACCCCCTAAAACACCTTAAAACAATCATAGAAATCATGCAAAGGAAGGCTGAACAGGGCACTTTCTGCGGCAGTTTCGGCGGCCGAAAGTCCCTCCAGAACCGAAAGTCATGCACCTTCGGTGGCTGAAGGTTCCCTCCAGAGACGAAACTCGTGCAGGTTCGGCGGCACCTTCGGCGGCCGAAAGTCCCTTCCAGAGCCGAAAGTCCACTTTTGGGGGCAGGGTTCGGCAGCCAAAAGGCTTGCCTCCACAGGCAGGTTCGGCGGCCGAAAGTCCCTTCGGCGGCCGAAAGTCCCTTCGGCTGTCGAACCTGAGTTCTTCCAAATGGCAGAACTCAGCCTCCAACATGCACAAAAGCCTCCCAAACCATTCAATCATGCATTTACCTATTCTACAACAAGCAAACTCAAGCCAACAAGCATATAGGGGCCTCAAACTATCCTAAACCCCAACTACAACACATCAAACATACACATACTACTCACATTGCTCAAAACTCAACATAAACCCATAAACTCAATAAAAACCTAAACATGCATTTCTACCCCACAAATCATCATAAAACTTACTTAAAACATAAAAGGAGTTAAAGATCTACTCTTACCTCTTGAAGATCGAGAGGAGAGGCGATCTAACTCGGAGATGGGAGAGATCTCGCTCATTTGGTCTCCAAGCTCCAAAACTTGCTCTTTTTGCTCAAATATCTTCAAACCAAGATAAAACTTCTTAAAACTTGAAAGATTGGAGAAAAATCATTCAAAAACAACCATGGGAGAGCATGGACTCACCGTTGGCCGAAAATGGGGAGAAAGCTCGCCCGTTTCGGCCATGGAGCCGTATCAAGCCTAATATACATCCTGTAAACCTGTTTAATCCCATACATGATCAACAATTACATATAAATTTGAATTTTCTCATTCGTTTACCAAACTCAACCTGTGCATGCACTATTCATATACATAATCATCAACCCCACACTGGAGTCCTCAACAAATACTCCAATGGGGTAACATAACATCATTAAAAATCATGTACTCAAAGGGGATTAACAACATACTAGGGTCAAACACAATTCTAAACCTCAATACTCATCATTACATTACATAACTGTACTATACATTACATTTCAATATTTATCATGTCCACCACTAGCTATTACATAACCATGACTTTACTCTAGCTGACCTCCTGGTCTATCCCGTACCTGCATACCTGGGGGATTAGGGAAATGGAGTGAGCTACTAGAGCCCAGTGAGCAGAATAATAAAACATTTAAAACACATGCTATAATGGAATGCATCACATCACAGACAAATCACATCAAGGATGAATTTGTCACCAACAACCCTCTACACATTCCAATAGTGCCAGGGGCGTAGAATGGGCCTCACTGGTCTTTCTCTTACATAACATAACATAACATAACGTTCCAAAATGCCAGGGGCGTAGAATGGGCCTCACTGGTCTTTCTCTTACATAGTGCCAGGGGCGTAGAATGGGCCTCACTGGTCTTCCATACCGTATCATCATCATATCATGGGAGGGCTAAAGGATCATTCAACATTCATCCACATCATCAACATATTATGCAATGCAGCATATTCGTGAATTCTAATACAAACAATATAATATATTAAATGGCATTCATGATGCGTGAATCATGCTAAACTTTCATTATTTGCTTTAAAACATAAGGAGTCATTCTACTCACCTTAGGCTAGCTCTGACAAGACACTGAAGCAGCTGACTCACTGCTGGGGTCCTCGGTTCCTCGGGTCCGAACCTACACAGGTGGACTCAAATGAGGGACCAAACATACGTGAACATGACTCTAAAATACTCCCCAAAAATCCCCTAAAACACCTTAAAACAATCCTAGAAATCATGCAAAGGAAGGTTGGACAGGGCACTTTCGGCGGCAGGTTCGGCGGCCGAAAGTCCCTCCAGAGACGAAAGTCATGCACCTTCGGCGGCACTTTCGGCGGCCGAAGGTTCCTTCCAGAGACAAAACTCATGCAAGTTCGGCGGCACCTTTGGCGGCCGAAACTCCCTTCCAGAGCCGAAAGTCCACCTTCGAGGGCAGGGTTCGGCAGCCAAAGGCTGGCCTCCACAGGCAGATTCGGCGGCCGAAAGTCCCTTCGGCTGCCGAACCTGAGTTCTTCCAAAGGGCAGAACTCAGCCTCATTCATGCACAAATGCCTCCAAAATCATTCAACTCAAACAAAACACTTCCAAAGCATGCATACACACATACATAAGCTCCTAGGGGCTTCAAACTATCCTAAACCCCAACTACAACACATCAAACATACATAAACAACACACATTGCTCAAAAATCAACATAACCCATAAACTCAATAATAACGTAACATGCATTTCTACCCCATAAACTTTCACAAAACTAGTTTATAACATAAAATGAGCTAAGGATCTACTCTTACCTCTTGGAAAACGAGGGGAGAGACGATCTAACTCGGAGATGGGAGAGAACTCAACTCTTTGGTCTCCAAGTTCCAAAACTTGCTCTTTTGCTCAAATATCTTCAAATCAAGATAAAACTTGTTAAAACATGAAAGATTGGAGGAAAAACATCAAAAATCAACCATGAGAGAGCATGGACTCACTGTGGTCGAAAATGGGGAGAAAACTTGCCCGTTTCGGCCATGGAGCCCTTATATAGGGGCTGCCAGACCACCTTTCGGCAGCCTAAAGTGCCTCCAAAACTCATGCAAGTTCGGCGGCTGAACATAAGGTTCGGCGGCCGAACTTTTGCCTCTTTCGGAAGCCTAACTTGCCCCCCTAAACCATCCAATGTTCGGCGGCCGAACCTGAAAATGCCTCCATAGTCTTTTTCATTCAAAACTCAATTCCTTTCTTACTTAAAACCATAAAATACATTAAAACATTTTATGAAAACATGATTTTACCCTTCTAGAGGTTTTCGGCATCCGAGATTCCACTGGACGGTAGAAATTCTGATACCAGAGTCTAGCCGGGTATTACATTCTCTCCCCCTTAAGAACATTCGTCCCCGAATGTTCACCAAACAAATATGGCATGGTATAAAACATGAACATACATATCAAACACAAAACAAAAACACATAAAACTCACCTTAGAAGAGATGAGGATATTGCTGAAGCATGGACTCCCGTGTCTCCCAGGTACACTCCTCGATGTTGTGGTGATTCCAAAGGACTTTCACCATCGGGATTTCCTTGTTCCTTAGCTTTCTGATCTGGGTGTCTATGATCCGCACTGGCTGCTCAACATAAGTGAGATCTTCTTGGATCTCTACATCAGGTTCACTAAAAACCTTGCCCGGATCTGACACGAATTTCCTCAACATAGAAACATGGAAAACCGGATGGATTCTCTCCATTGAAGTAGGTAAGTCCAACTTGTACGATACATTCCCAATCTTCTGCAAGATCTCAAAGGGTCCGATGTACCATGGAGCTAGCTTACCGTTCTTCTCGAATCGAATCACCCCTTTCATTGGAGACACCTTGAGCAATACCAAATCCCCCTCCTGAAACTTTGCTTGCCTTCTGCGGACATCTGCATAACTCTTCTGCTTGCTCACAACAGTCTTAATCCTTTCTCTGATTATGGGCACCACTCTACTGCTGATCTCTACTAGCTCAGGCCCTGCCAAGGCCCTTTCCCCAACTTCTTCCCAACAGACAGGCGACCTGCACTTCCTCCTATACAAAGCTTCATATGGAGTCATCCCTATGCTAGCATGATGGTTGTTATTATAGGAAAACTCCACCAAAGGTAGATGCTGCCTCCAAGAACCGCCAAAATCTAGCACACACATTTTGAGCATATCTTCTATTGTTTGGATGGTCCTCTCTGATTGTCCGTCCGTCTGTGGATGGAAAGCAGTACTGAAGTTCAACCTAGTACCCATGGCGTTCTGCAGACTCCGCCAAAACCTGGAGGTGAACTGGGGCCCTCTATCAGACACTATTGAAACAAGAACCCCATGCAACCTGACAACCTCGTTAACATACACCTGCGCCAATTTGTCCACAGAATAGCCACTCCTGACAGGGATGAAGTGAGTATATTTGGTCAGTCTGTCCATAATCACCCATATGGAGTTCAATCTGTTGGACGTTGCCGGTAACCTGTAATACCCGACTAGACTCCGGTATTGGAATTCCTACCGTCCGGTGCAATCTTGGGTGTCGGAGACCTCTAGAAGGGTAAAACCATATTTTTATAAAATGTTTTAATGTGTTTTATGTTTTTAATCAAGAAAGAAATGAGTTTTTGCATGAAAATAGCCTTGGAGGAAAACTTAGGTTCAGCCGCCGAACCTCAAGTTCGGCCGCCGAACATGCATGCCTTCGGGAGCGCTATTAGGCCCCCGAAAGCATAAGTGAGGGAAGTCCAGGTTCGGCCACCGAACCTTATGTTTGGCCGCCGAACATGGCATGCATGTGGAGGCACGTTCAGCTCCCGAATGTGGCCTGGCCAGCCACCTATAAAGGGGTCCCTTAGCCGAAAACGGGCGAGCTCTTCCCCCATTTTCGGCCAAGGTGAGCTCTCCGCCGCCCCTCACTGATCTTGAGTTTCTTCCTTCAAATCTTTCACGATTTTCACTAGTTTTCACTTTGTTTTGAAGATTTTCATGTATAAAACAAGTTTTAGAGCTTTGAGGTTCAAGGAACTCAATCTCTCCCATCTCCAAGCTAGGGTCGTTTTCCTCTCGATCTTCAAGAGGTAAGAGCCGATCTTGAGCTCACTATGTGTTTTAAAAAGTTTTAAGTTGATTCATAGAGTAGAAATGCATGTTTAGGTTGTTTTGAGTTTATGGGTTTAATGTGGGTTCATGAGCAATGTGGGTATGTTTGTTGTGTTGTAGTTGGGGTTTAGGCTAGTTTGAGACCCCTATGAACTTGTATGCTTGATTGTGTATGATTGGGAGTGTTGTGGAATAGGTTTATGCATGTTTGAAAGGTTTGGGAGGCGTTTGTGCATGTTGGAGCTGAGTTTCTGCCACTTTGGAGAAACTCAGGTTCGGCTGCCGAAGGAACTTTCGGCCGCTGAACCCGCTTGTGGAGGCAGCCTTCGGCTGCCGAAGCCTGCCCCCGAAAGAGGACTTTCGTCTCTGGAGGGCAGTTTCAGCCGCCGAACACGCATGAGTTTCGTCTCTGTCTGGGAGTTTCGGCCGCCGAAGGTGCCGCCGAACCTGCCTGACTTTCGGCTCTGGAGAGACTTTCGGCCGTCGAACCTACCGCCGAAAGTGCCCTGTCCAGCCCTCCTTTGCATGTTTTTCTATGATTGTTTCATATTGTCCTAGGGGGTTTTTGGGGAGTAGTTTAGAGTTATGTTCATGTATGTTTAGTCCCTCATTTGAGTCCACCTGTGTAGGTTCGGACCCGAGGAACCGAGGACCCCAACAGTGAGTCAGCTGCCCCAGTGTCTGGTCAGAGCTATCCAGAGGTGAGTGGAATAACTCATTACGTTTTAAAGTAAATAATGGACATTTTAGCATGATTAACACATCATTAATACCATGAGATATACTAGGTTGTTTGCATTAGAATTCACGAATATGTTGCATTGCATATTTTATTGTTGATGTGGATGAACGTTGGATGATCCATAGCCCTCGACCTATGATGTGACGATATGATATGTACGGTATGGAATGAAAGACCAGTGGGACCCATTCTACGTTCGCTGGCACTATGTAAGAGAAAGACCAGGACCCATTCTACGTTCTGGCACTATTGGATATGTAGAGGGCTACTGGTGACAAGTTCATCCTTGATGTGATATGTTTGTGATGTGATGCATTCCATGAAAGCATGAAATGTTAATATAATGTTTTTATTATTCTGCTCACTGAGCTCTAGTAGCTCACCCCTCTCCCTAATCCCCCAGGTTTGCAAGTACGGGCTAGGCAGAGAAGTCGAGATGAATGAAGTCATGTGTATGTAATAGATAGAATGTGGACATGATAAATTGTAAAATGATATATAGTTATGTCATGTAAATGTTGTTTTTGAGATTGAGGTTTAGAAGTTGTGCTTGACCGAGTTTGTATAGAAATCCCTTTTGTAAACATGATCTATGTTTTATGATGTTATGTTTCTCCAAGCTTGTGTATGATGAGATGCCCCATTGGAGCATTGGATGAGAACTCCAGTGTGGGGTTTATGTTTATGTATATGTTTATGGGCATGCACAGGTTGAGCTTGGTAAAAGAAAAATTTAAAATTTTATGTATGCTGTTGATCATGTATGGGATTAAACAGGTTTTCAGGTTGTATGTCAGGCTTGCTACGGGTCCCGGCGGCCTTAAGCCGACCTGGATCCTAGTGCCGATAGCGGTCCGATTTTTGGGTCGTTACAGAATGGTATCAGAGCCCTAGGTTCATATGGTCGGACCTAGATTGTCGGGCTCATAGATGTTATAGAAGGTCAAGCACAATAGGAAAGATCATGTCCACTAGGATAGGATGTTGAGTCCTGTCTTGTATGATGATGTGAAATGCTATGAGTACATGCATGAGCATTAATGCTATGATATGTATGCTAGGTATGTGATGCAGGTTCATGTGTTTCCACATGAACCATATGATGCTGATGTTTGTGTGATGTGTACTGTTTTTCAGAAAACAGGATGAGAGGAACTCGTCGATTTGCACGATTGACTGGAGTACCACCTGAGGATGAGGGCACGAGCGCCCGTCCTCCTGCATTGCCTAGGGCAATGTCATGTAGATCAAGCAGAGAAAGAGTGTCAAGGGACCCTAGAAGGTCTTTTGATGCTAGCAGAAGGGGGACATATAGAGGAGGAAGTTCTTCAGATGTGAGGGAGGTTATGGAAGAGGACCAGAGGAGGGATGGGAATCTGGATGTCAGCATGTCAGAAGAAGGGACAGGGGAGTCACAGGGAGGCGCTCAGGCCTCGAGGTGTGGTTTTCCACCCCATTATCCACCCTTCCCACAGGGTTTAGGGTACCCGATGGGAGGCACATCAGATTACTCCAGCTTTAACCCCTACCCTACCTACGTGCCTTATCCACCTTTCTATCCACCTTACCCACAGTACCCAGCTTATCCACCCTCACCCTTCTATCCTAACCCGGCAAACCCCACCTCGGGGAATACTGCACCCCCACCTCCACCACCTATAGAACCAGCAGTCCCAGTTACTCAACCTTCTAGACCTAGCTCAGCCGGTGGGAGCAAAGTGAAGATGACAGATTACCTTAAGCTGGATGCTCCCAAATACAAGTCAGGGGATGATCCCTTTGAGTACCTGAGGGTAGTGAAGACGATAACTGATGAACTAGGGGCAGATGACAGCAGGGCCATTCAAATGGCAGGGTTCACTTTAAAGTGCAAAAAGGCACGGGAATGGTTCAAGTGTTATGTGGACCCAAGACTAGACGGCATGACATGGGAAGAATTTGCAAATGAGTTTGTTGGATGGGCTTTTCCAGACAGTTCCAGAGAACTGAAGATGATTGAGTTTCAGCAGCTGAGGCAGACAGAACACATGAGTGTAGAGGAGTACACGGATAAATTCTTGGAGCTATTGCCTTTTTCAGGGCAAGCTCTAGATACAGATTCGAAGAAAGCCAAGAGATATGTTATGAAACTGCATTCTAGGTACTCCTCTTTGATTCAGTCAGTTGAGAGGGAAAGTTTCCACACTGTGGTGGATATGGCTCGAAGGATGGAGGCTAGTGCTATAATTGAGGGGTCAGTGAAGCAGTCAGTGACCCAGTCTTCAGGAGTTAAGACCCCAGGCAGAGGAGGGCCAGGTCCCTTTTCTCAGAGCTCAGGTAGCAAGAAGTGGAGCAACACTACCAAGAAGCCGAAGAAGAACAAGTTCTGGAGTAAGTTGAAATCCGGTCTGGGATTAGGCGGTGGCTCGAGCTCAGGCTCAGATGGTACAGAATGCCTAAGGTGTGGGAAGCCACACAAGGGAGTGTGTCGGGCTGGGACTAATGCATGTTTCAGATGTGGACAGGAGGGACACATGGCTCGAGAGTGTCCTAGAGCACCTTTTATGGGCCAACTCCAGCAGACAACTTCTGGCAGTGTGGCACAGCCAGCAGCTCCAGCCACAACTCAGGGCAGTGGCAGAGGTAGAGGGAGAGGGGCAGCCTCTTCTTCTGGTTCCCGAGGTGAAGGTCCATCAGCTCCAGCCAGGATCTTCACCATGACACAGCAGGAGGCTAACACATCTAACACCGTGGTGTCAGGTAATCTCATCATAGGGTGTTCTAATGTGTATGCATTAATGGACCCAGATGCATCTCATTCTTTTATTACTCCGAGAGCCGTTGAGAGGTTGGGTCTGATGGTCTCTGGGTTAGAGTGTCCCCTATGGGTCAGTGGACCCAAGTGTGACTCGTCAATGGCAGAGTTAGTCTGCCAGTACAATCTAGTTTTTGTTGAGGGAAGATGCCTTTCTGCCGACCTTGTGGTTCTAGATTTGATAGACTTTGACGTCATTCTAGGGATGGATTGGCTATCTACCCATGGTGCTACCTTGGACTGCAGAGACAAGGTAGTCAGGTTCAGAGATCAGAACGGGTCAGAGGTCGTCTTCAGAGGAGACAAGAGGGGTACACCTAGAGGTCTGATATCAGCTCTTCAAGCTCGTAGGTTGCTTAGGAAGGGATGTCAGGGGTATTTGGCTCATGTGAGAGAGCTAGTTAGTCAGGTCAGGGAGCCAGCCTCAGTGCCAGTTGTTAGAGAATTTCAGGATGTTTTTCCAGAGGAGCTTTCAGGACTACCACCTGCTACGGAGATAGAGTTTGAAATCGAATTGATGCCTGGAACTAGACCGATCTTTATTCCTCCCTACAGGATGGCTCCAGCTGAGTTGAAGAAATTGAGAGAACAGGTGCAAGAGCTGGTAGAAAAGGGTTTCATCCGACAGAGTACCTCACCTTGGGGTGCTCCAGTCTTGTTTGTGAGGAAGAAGGATGGATCCCTTAGACTTTGTATCGACTACAGGCAGTTGAACAAAGTCACTACCAAGAACAGGTACCCTCTGCCAAGGATCGATGATCTATTCGACCAGCTAGCAGGAGTGGGTTGTTTTTCCAAAATAGATCTGAGGTCCGGGTACCATCAGCTGAGGATTAGAGAAGAGGATGTGCCAAAGACAGCTTTCAGAACCAGATATGGGCATTTTGAGTTCCTTGTAATGCCGTTCGGGTTAACCAACACCCCTGCAGCATTCATGGATCTCATGAACAGAGTGTTTAGCCAATACCTGGATCACTTTGTTATTGTCTTCATAGATGATATCTTAGTGTATTCCAGGAATGCAGAGGAGCATGCCCATCATCTGAGGTTGGTTCTGCAGACCTTGAGGGAACATGGCTTGTATACCAAGTTCTCCAAGTATGAGTTCTGGCTGAGGAGCATCTCTTTCTTGGGACATGTGGTGTCAGGAAATGGAATAGAGGTGGACCCCAAGAAAGTGGAAGCTGTAGCTAACTGGCCTAGACCCATCACAGTAACAGAGATCAAGAGCTTCTTGGGTTTGGCAGGTTACTACAGGAGGTTCGTTCAGGACTTCTCCAAGATAGCAGCTCCTATGACCAGACTGACTAAGAAGAACCAGAGGTTCGTGTGGACCGACCAGTGTGAAGAGAGCTTTGAGGAGCTCAAGAAGAGGTTGACTTCAGCACCAGTGTTAGCGCTGCCATCTAGTAATGAAGACTTCTCAGTGTATTGTGATGCGTCCCGTGTGGGACTGGGTTGTGTGTTAATGCAGAATGAAAGGGTGATTGCTTATGCTTCTAGACAGCTGAAGAAGCATGAGTTGAATTACCCCACACATGACCTGGAGATGGCAGCAGTAATCTTTGCACTCAAAATGTGGAGGCACTACCTCTACGGGGTTAAATGTGAGATCTTCACAGATCATAAGAGCCTGCAGTACATCCTGAGTCAAAGAGATTTGAACTTGAGACAGAGAAGGTGGGTAGAACTGCTTAGTGACTATGATTGCAAAATACAGTACCATCCGGGTAAGGCGAACGTTGTGGCGGACGCCTTAAGCCGGAAATCACTTGGCAGTTTATCCCACATATCAGCAGAGAGGAGGCCGGTGGTGAAGGAGTTTTACAAGCTCATTAACAAAGGTCTACAGTTGGAGTTGTCTGGTACAGGTGCTTTGATTGCCCAGATGAGAGTGACACCCGTGTTTCTGGAGCAGGTGGCTCAAAAACAGCATGAGGACCCAGAGTTAGTGAAGATTGCCAGAACTGTTCAGTCAGGCAAAGATAGTGAGTTTAGATTAGACAGCAAGGGGATCCTCCGCTATAGGAGCAGACTATGTATACCAGATGACATAGGGCTAAAAGGAGACATTATGAGAGAGGCTCATAATGCAAGATACAGCGTTCACCCCGGAGCCACCAAGATGTATCAAGATCTGAAGAAGGTTTATTGGTGGCCAGCTATGAAGAGAAAAGTGGCACAGTTTGTGTCAGCCTGCGAAGTGTGTCAGAGGGTGAAGTTGGAACATCAGAAGCCGGCTGGAATGCTTAACCCGTTACCTATTCCAGAGTGGAAATGGGAGAATATAGTTATGGACTTCGTAGTGGGGTTACTGGCAATGTCCAACAGATTGGACTCCATATGGGTGATTGTGGATAGACTCACCAAATCTGCTCACTTCATCCCTGTCAGGAGTGGCTATTCTGTGGACAAGTTGGCGCAGGTGTATGTTGAGGAGATCGTCAGGCTGCATGGGGTTCCTGTTTCAATAGTGTCCGATAGGGGACCCCAGTTCACCTCCAGGTTTTGGCGGAGTTTGCAGAATGCTATGGGTACCAGGTTGGATTTTAGCACTGCTTTCCATCCACAGACGGACGAACAATCAGAAAGGACCATCCAGACAATAGAGGATATGCTCAGAATGTGTGTGCTGGACTTTGGCGGTTCTTGGAGGCAACATCTACCTTTGGTGGAGTTTGCCTACAATAACAGCCATCATGCTAGCATCGGGATGGCTCCATATGAAGCTTTGTATGGGAGGAAGTGCAGATCACCTGTTTGCTGGGAAGAGGTTGGAGAAAAGGCCTTGGCAGGGCCTGAGCTAGTAGAGATCACCAGTAGGGTACCCATAATCAGAGAAAGGATCAAGACTGCTGCAAGCAGACAGAAGAGTTATACAGACATCCGCAGAAGGCAAGTAGAGTTTCAGGAGGGGGATCTGGTATTGCTCAAGGTGTCTCCTATGAAAGGAGTGGTTCGCTTTGGAAAGAAAGGTAAACTAGCCCCACGATACATCGGACCCTTTGAAATCTTGCAAAAGATTGGGAATGTGTCGTACAAGCTGGATTTACCTGCTTCAATGGAAAGAATCCATTCGGTTTTCCATGTTTCCATGTTGAGGAAGTTTGTGTCAGATCCGAGCAAGGTTCTTAGTGAGCCTGATGTGGAGATCCAAGAAGATCTCACTTATGTTGAGCAGCCAGTACGGATCATAGACACCCAGATCAGGAAGCTGAGAAATAAGGAAATCCCGATGGTGAAAGTCCTGTGGAACCACCACAATTTGGAAGAATGCACTTGGGAGACACGGGAGTCCATGCTCCAGCAGTACCCTTATCTCTTCTGAGGTTAGTTTTATGTGTGTTTTATGTGTATGATGTATGTTATGCCTTGCTAGTACTAGTTGAGGAACATTCGGGGATGAATGTTCTTAAGGGGGGAGAATGTAATACCCGGCTAGACTCCGGTATCGGAATTCCTACCGTCCGGTGGAATCTTGGGTGTTGAAGACCTTTAGAAGGGTAAAACCATGTTTTTATAAAATGTTTTAATGTGTTTTATGTTTTTAATCAAGAAAGAAATGAGTTTTTGCATGAAAATAGCCTTGGAGGAAAACTCAGGTTCGGCCGCCGAACCTCAAGTTCGGCCGCCGAACATGCATGCCTTCGGGAGTGCTATTAGGCCCCGAAAGCATAAGTGAGGGAAGTCCAGGTTCGGCCGCCGAACATGGCATGCATGCGGAGGCACGTTTGACTCCTGAATGTGGCCTGGCCAGCCACCTATAAAGGGGTCCCTTAGCCGAAAACGGGCGAGCTCTTCCCCCATTTTCGGCCAAGGTGAGCTCTCCGCCGCCCCTCACCGATCTTGAGTTTCTTCCTTCAAATCTTTCACGATTTTCACTAGTTTTCACTTTGTTTTGAAGATTTTCGTGTATAAAACAAGTTTTGGAGCTTTGAGGTTCAAGGAACTCAATCTCTCCCATCTCCGAGCTAGGGTCATTTTCCTCTCGATCTTCAAGAGGTAAGGGCCGATCTTGAGCTCACTATGTGTTTTAAACAAGTTTTAAGTTGATTCATGGAGTAGAAATGCATGTTTAGGTTGTTTTGAGTTTATGGGTTTAATGTGGGTTCATGAACAATGTGGGTATGTTTGTTGTGTTGTAGTTGGGGTTTAGGCTAGTTTGAGACCCCTATGAACTTGTATGCTTGATTGTGTATGATTGGGAGTGTTGTGGAATAGGTTTATGCATGTTTGAAAGGTTTGGGAGGCGTTTGTGCATGTTGGAGCTCAGTTTCTGCCACTTTGGAGAAACTCAGGTTCGGCCGCCGAAGGAACTTTCGGCCGCCGAACCTGCTTGTGGAGGCAGCCTTCGGCTGCCGAAGCCTGCCCCCCGAAAGAGGACTTTCGTCTTTGGAGGGCAGTTTCGGCCGCCGAAAGTGCCGCCGAACATGCATGAGTTTCGTCTTTGTCTGGGAGTTTCGGCCGCCGAAGGTGCCGCCGAACCTGCCTGACTTTCGGCTCTGGAGGGACTTTCGACAGCCGAACCTGCCGCCGAAAGTGCCCTGTCCAGCCCTCCTTTGCATGTTTTTCTATGATTGTTTCATATTGTCCTAGAGGGTTTTTGGGGAGTAGTTTAGAGTTATGTTCATGTATGTTTGGTCCCTCATTTGAGTCCACCTGTGTAGGTTCGGACCCGAGGAATCGAGGACCCTAGCAGTGAGTCAGCTGCCCCAGTGTCTGGTCAGAGCTATCCAGAGGTGAGTGGAATAACTCATTACATTTTAAAGTAAATAATGGACATTTTAGCATGATTCACGCATCATTAATACCATGAGATATACTAGATTGTTTGCATTAGAATTCACGAATATGTTGCATTGCATATTTTATTGTTGATGTGGATGAACGTTGGATGATCTATAGCCCTCGACCTATGATGTGACGATATGATATGTACGGTATGGAATGAAAGACCAGTGGGACCCATTCTACGTTCGCTGGCACTATGTAAGAGAAAGACCAGGACCCATTCTACGTTCTGGCACATTGGAATGTTATGTTATGCTATGTAAGAGAAAGACCAGGACCCATTCTACGTTCTGGCACTATTGGATATGTAGAGGGCTACTGGTGACAAGTTCATCCTTGATGTGATATGTTTGTGATGTGATGCATTCCATGAAAGCATGAAATATTAATATAATGTTTTTATTATTCTGCTCACTGGGCTCTTGTAGCTCACCCCTCTCCCTAATCCCCCAGGTTTGCAGGTACGGACTAGGCAGAGAAGTCGAGATGAATGAAGTCATGTGTATGTAATAGATAGAATGTGGACATGATAAATTGTAAAATGATATATAGTTATGTCATGTAAATGTTGTTTTTGAGATTGAGATTTAGAAGTTGTGCTTGACCGAGTTTGTATAGAAATCCCTTTTGTAAACATGATCTATGTTTTATGATGTTATGTTTCTCCAAGCTTGTGTATGATGAGATGCCCCATTGGAGCATTGGATGAGAACTCCAGTGTGGGGTTTATGTTTATGTATATATTTATGGGCATGCACAGGTTGAGCTTGGTAAAAGAAAAATTTAAAATTTTATGTATGCTGTTGATCATGTATGGGATTAAACAGGTTTACAGGTTGTATGTCAGGCTTGCTACGGGTCCCGGCGGCCTTAAGCCGACCTGGATCCTAGCGCCGATAGCGGTCCGATTTTCGGGTCGTTACATAACCCCACCACAAAGTCCATAGCTATATTTTCCCATTTCCACTCTGGAATAGGTAGTGGGTTAAGCATTCCAGCCGGCTTCTGATGTTTCAGCTTCACCCTCTAACATACTTCGCAGGCTGACACGAACTGTGCCACTTCTCTCTTCATAGCTGGCCACCAATAAACTCTCTTCAGATCTTGATACATTTTGGTGGCTCCAGGGTGAACACTGTACCTGGCATTATGAGCTTCCCTCATGATGTCTCCTTGCAGACCTACGTCATCTGGTACACACAATCTATTCCCATAGCGGAGGATCCCCTTGCTGTTAAATCTGAACTCCTCATTCTTGCCTGACTAAACAGTCCTGGCAATCTTCACTAATTTTGGGTCCTCGTGCTGTTTTTGATCCACCTGCTCCAGAAACACGAGTGCCACTCTCATCTGGGCTATCAAAGCACCTGTACCAGACAACTCCAACTGCAAACCTTCATTGATGAGCTCGAAGAACTGCCTAACTACTGGTCTTCTCTCTGCTGAAATATGGGACAAACTGCCAAGTGATTTCCGGCTTAAGGCGTCTGCCACAACATTCGCCTTACCCGGATGGTACTGAATTTTGCAATCATAGTCACTAAGCAGTTCTACCCATCTTCTCTGTCTCAGGTTCAACTCTCTCTGACTCAAGATGTACTGCAACTTTTTATGATCTGTGAAGATCTCACATTTTACCCCATAAAGGTAATGCCTTCACATCTTGAGTGCAAAGATCACCGCTGCTATTTCTAGCTAGGTCATGTGTAGGGTAATTCAACTCGTGCTTCTTCAGCTGCCTAGAAGCATAAGCAATTTCCCTTTCATTCTGCATCAGTACAAAACCCAGTCCCACACGGGACGCATCACAGTACACTGTGAAGTCTTCATTACTAGTTAGCAGAGCTAACACCGGTGCCGACGTCAACCTCCTCTTTAGCTCTTCAAAGCTCTCCTCACATTGGTCGGTCCACACAAACCTCTGGTTCTTCTTAGTCAGTTTGGTCATAGGAGCTGCAATTTTAGAGAAGTCCTGAATGAACCTCCTGTAGTAACCTGTAAACCCAAGAAACTCTTGATCTCTGTCACTGTAGTGGGTCTAGGCCAGTTAGCTACAGCTTCCACTTTCTTGGGGTCCACCTCGATTCCATTTTCTGACACAACGTGCCCCAAGAATGAAATGCTCCTCAACCAGAACTCACACTTGGAGAACTTGGCATACAAGCCGTGTTCCCTCAAGGTCTGCAGAACTAACCTCAGATGATGGGCATGCTCCTCTGCATTCCTGGAATACACTAAGATATCATCAATGAAGACAATAACAAAGTGGTCCAGGTATTGGCTAAACACTCTGTTCATGAGATCCATGAATGCTGCAGGGGCATTGGTTAATCCGAACGGCATCACAAGAAACTCATAGTGCCCATATCTGGTTCTGAACGCCGTCTTCGGCACATCCTCTTCCCTTATTCTTAGCTGATGGTACCCTGATCTCAGATCTATCTTGGAGAAACAACCTGCTCCTGCTAGCTGGTCGAATAGATCGTCGATCCTAGGCAATGGATATTTATTCTTGGTAGTGACCTTGTTCAACTGCCTGTAGTCGATACAAAGTCTAAGGGATCCATCTTTCTTTTTCACAAACAGCACTGGAGCACCCCAAGGTGAGGTACTCGGTCGGATGAAGCCCTTATCTACCAGCTCTTGCAACTGCTCTTTAAGCTCCTTCAATTCTATTGGTGCCATCCTGTAGGGAGGGATAGAGATCGGTCTGGTTCCAAACATTAACTCAATTTCGAACTCTATCTCCCTAGCAAGCGGTAGACCTGGCAGCTTGTCTGGGAAAACATCTAAAAACTCTCTGACCACGGGCACTGAGGTGGGCTCTCTGACATGACTATCCAGCTCTCTCACATGAGCTAGAAAACCCTGACAACCCCTTTTGAGCAGCCTACGAGCCTGTAGGGCTGATATCAAACCTCTAGGTGTACCCCTCCTGTCTCCTCTGAAGACAACCTCTGACCCATCCTAACATCTGAACCTGACTACCTTGTCTCTGCAGTCCAAGGTAGCACCATGGGTAGATAGCCAATCCATCCCTAGAATGACGTCAAAATCTGTCAAATCTAGAACTACAAGGTCGGCAGAAAGGCATCTTCCCTCCACAAAAACTGGACTACACTGGCAGACTGACTCTGCCACTGACGGGTCACACTTGGGTCCACTGACCCATAGGGGACACTCTAACCCAGAGACCATCAACCCCAACCTCTCGACGGCCCTCGAAGCAATAAAAGAATGCGATGCACCAGGGTCCATTAAGGCATAAACATCAGAACAACCAATGATGAGATTACCTGACACCACTATGTTTGATGCATTTGCCTCCTGCTGTGTCATGGTGAAGATCCGTGCTGGAATTGATAGACCTTCACCCCTGAAACCCGCTGAAGAAGAGGCTGCCCCTCTCCCTCTGCCTCTGCCACTGGCCTGAGTCGCTGCTGGAGCTGCTGGCTGAGCCACACTACCAGAAGCTGTCTGCTGGGACTGCGCCACAAAAGCTGCTCTAGGACACTCCCGTGCCATGTGTCCCTGACTCGCGGTTGTCGTAGCCGGTCAAAAATAACCTTTCTGGTTATCAACAATTTACAACTGCAGATAGTGGTGAAGGATCGAATCCACAGGGAATTGATTACCTATTTATTTTTCTCAACAAGACCAATAAAATAAACTGAAACAATGAGATAAACCAAAAATGAGATAAACTGAAAGCGGAATAAAAATAAATTGCAGTAAAAGTAAAATGGGGGGGTTTGAGATTGATTTGATTAATAAACTACTAAAAGCAATTAAAATAAGCGAATAATAAAATAAAAGAAAAATAAATAATAAGAAAGTTCTAGTTGAAGTATTGGATCCACTTTAGTCATTGGGATTGATCACAGACACTTTGTTCTTTTGGGTTGATTCAATAGATTAGTTATGGGTTGATTCAATAGATTAGTTATGGGAATGGAAGACGCTTCTTATCACCATTATCTCTCCTTATGATTAAACCAATTAGGGAACGTCCTCTAATTAATTACTAATTAACAAATTGCCAAGGAACGTCCTTGGACCTTAGGCATCAAAACAATTGTCAATTGCATTAAGAAATAGAGAGATCCAATCCTAGCTACCCAAACGTATGGAGATAACGCTAGATCAAACAATTTCCTTGGGTTTTATCCCAAGTGTTCTCATGTAAGAATAACCCAAGCAATTATGGACTTAAATTATTCAAACTAATAAATAATTATTTTGCAATAAAAAATCAACGTAGATTTCAATAACAAAATAATATGAGAATTAAATATGAAATTGCATGAATATTGAATTCCCAAAATTAAACAATATTTGATCAAGTTTCACAACCCATTAAACAACTAAAGTTTCAATCAATATTCAACTAGATGAAAGAAATCAGCCACTCATTGGCTGAATTAAAAATAAAAAAAAATAAAAGAAAAAGAAAGAAAGAAGAACCGAAGAGAGCTGCGCCGAACTTGCGAAATTGCCGAGTATTGAATTGTGTCTTTTATTCGGCCACTGAAGGCTCTATTTATAAGTGCAGAGGGGTGCACTATTTTGGAAGATTGCTGGCCTGGGAGTGGATCGAGTGCGCGAGTGTACACGTGAAGGAATGGCGAGGTGGCGCTGGTGGTCCATGTTGCGCTGAATGTGCGGTGGGAGCATGCATTTGTGGGCTGGCCATGCGTGCATGTGGATGTGCATGGTAAATTGCCGGCCATGTATGCATCCATGGGCTAGTCCATGTGAAGTGGATCACGGTGAAATGCTGAGCACGTGAATGCTTGGTCCACGTGAAGTGTGCGGGCCCAAGTTGCGCATGAAGAGATCGTGGGTGTGAATTGAGTTTGGCGTTGAATGTGCTTTGGCGTGGGAATTGAAGTGCCTTGGTCCACGAGTGCATGTGCGGGAATGGGCCACGTTTGCAAGCTGGGCGCGGTCCTCATTCATGAGTGGACCGCCCACGGTGGAGTGCTGGTCCTGGGCTGGAATCTGGGCTGTCCGAGTGCCTAGGCCCAAGTGCTTGAATATTAAGCTTCAACATATCTTTCCCATATTTGACTTGAATCCGGCTTGGCAGGCTTGCTCTCTTTTGCTCCAAATAAGGCAGTTTTAGGGGGATTTTCTCCAAATTGTCCTTTTTATACTATTTTCTGTAAAATAATATTAAAGGCACTAAATTAAGCAGAAATCATGTAAATATTTATCAATAATATTAATATAAAATGGACTAAATTATGCTCTATCAGTCCCTCCTGCCCACATCTGAAGCAGGCTGTCGTCCCAAACCGACATACTCCTTTGTGCGGCTTCCCACATTTCACACATGCTGCATTATCTGCACCTAAGCTTGAGCCACTTCCTAATCCCAGACTTGACTTGATCTTATTCCAGAACTTGTTCTTCTTCGGCTTTTTGGTGGTACTGCTCCACCTCTTACTAGCTGAACTCAGAGAAGAAGGGTCCAATCTTCCCCCACCTGGGGTCTTGGAACCAGAAGGCTGTGCTACTGACTGCTTAACTTTCCCTTCGATGATTGCACTAGCCTCCATTCTCTGAGCCATATCCACAATGGCATGGAAGCTCTCCCTCTCTGCTGACTGGATCAAGGAGGAATACCTGGAATGGAGCCTCATGATATACCTCCTTGACTTCTTCTGATCTGTGTCCAGATTTTGCCCGGCAAACGGCAACAGCTCCAAGAATTGATCTGTATACTCATTCATACTCATCTAATCCGTCTGCCTCAACTGCTCAAATTCAATCATCTTCAACTCTCTTGAACTGTCAGGGAAAGCCCATCCTGCAAACTCATTAGCAAATTCCTCCCATGATAGGCTATCCAACTTCGGGTTCACATAGTTTTTAAACCACTCTCAGGCCTTCTTGCACTTTAGTGTGAACCCAGCCATCTGAATGGCTCTACTATCATCAGCTCCTATCTCATCTGTAATCATCTTGACCCTCTCAAGGTACACAAATGGGTCATCACCTGATTCAAACTGGGGAGCATCCAGCTTCATGTAATCGGTCATCTTGACCTTGCTCCCTCCAGATGAGTTAGGTTTAGGCACTTGAGTTTCTGGGACAGTAGGTTCTGCTGATGGTGGAGGAGGTGCAACATCCCCTGGGGTAGGGTTTGCTGTACCTGGATAGAATGATGGGGGAGGGTACATAGGGTACTGTGGGTATGGTGGGTAGAAAGATGGGTATGGCATGTGTGAGTGGTAAGGGTTAAAACTGGGGTAATCTGATGTACCTCCCATCGAATACCCGGGATTCTGTGAAAAGGGCGGGTACTGGGGTGGCTGAACAAATCCCGAGGCCTGAGTGCCTCCTTGGGACTCTCCCATGCCCTCTTTCGACATACTCACTCCAAGACTGCCATCCCTCCTCTGATCCACATCCATTTCATCCCCCACATCCTCTGACATTCCTCCTTGCACTGTTCCCCTTCTGCTCACATCAAAAGACCTTCTAGGGTCCCTTGATGTTCTCTCCCTACCAGACCTGCAGGACATTGCCCTAGGCAATGCTGGAGGACAGGCATCTGTGCCCTCATCCTGGGGTGGTACTCCAGTCAATCGTGCAGATCGATGAGTTCCTCTCATCTTGCTTACTGAAAAACAATACCCATCACATAAACATTAGCATCAAATGGTTCATGTGTAAACACATGAACCCGCATTACATACATCACATACATAGCATATCATCAATGCACATGCATAAAATCATGGCATTTCACATCATCATTCAAGACAGGACTCTGCATCCTATCCTAGTGGACATGATTTTCCTATTGTGCTTGACCTTCTAGAACATCTATGAGCCCGACACTCTCTAGGTCCGACCATATGAACCTAGGGCTTTGATACCAATCTGTAACGACCCGGAACTTGGACCGCTACCGGCGCTAGGATCTAGATCGGCATAAGGCCGCCGGGACCCGTAGCAAGCCTAATATACATCCTGTAAACCTGTTTAATCTCATACATGATCAACAATTACATAAAAATTTGAATTTTCTCATTCGTTTACCAAACTCAACCTGTGCATGCACTATTCATATACATAATCATCAACCCCACACTGGAGTCCTCAACAAATACTCCAATGGGGTAACATAACATCATTAAAAATCATGTACTCAAAGGGGATTAACAACATACTAGGGTCAAGCACAATTCTAAACCTCAATACTCATCATTACATTACATAGCTGTACTATACATTACATTTCAATATTTATCATGTCCACCACTAGCTATTACATAACCATGACTTTACTCTAACTGACCTCCTGGTCTATCCCGTACCTGCATACCTGGGGGATTAGGGAAATAGGGTGAGCTACTAGAGCCCAATGAGCAGAATAATAAAACATTTAAAACATATGCTATAATGGAATGCATCACATCACAGACAAATCACATCAAGGATGAATTTGTCACCAACAGCCCTCTACACATTCCAATAGTGCCAGGGGCGTAGAATGGGCCTCACTGGTCTTTCTCTTACATAACATAACATAACATAACGTTCCAAAATGCCAGGGGCGTAGAATGGGCCTCACTGGTCTTTCTCTTACATAGTGCCAAGGGCGTAGAATGGGCCTCACTGGTCTTCCATACCGTATCATCATCATATCATGGGAGGGCTAAAGGATCATTCAACATTCATCCACATCATCAACATATTATGCAATGCAGCATATTCGTGAATTCTAATGCAAACAACCTAATATATCACATGGCATTCATGATGCGTGAATCATGCTAAACTTTCATTATTTGCTTTAAAACATAAGGAGTCATTCTACTCACCTTAGGCTAGCTCTGACAAGACACTGAAGCAACTGACTCACTGCTGGGGTCCTCGGTTCCTCAGGTCTGAACCTACACAGGTGGACTCAAATGAGGGACCAAACATACGTGAACATGACTCTAAAATACTCCCCAAAAACCCCCTAAAATACCTTAAAACAATCCTAGAAATCATGCAAAGAAAGGTTGGACAGGGCACTTTCGGTGGCAGGTTCGGCGTCTGAAAGTCCCTCCAGAGACGAAAGTCATGCACCTTCGGCGGCACTTTCGGCGGCCGAAGGTTCCTTCCAGAGACGAAACTCATGCAAGTTCGGCGGCACCTTCGGCGGCCGAAACTCCCTTCTAGAGCCGAAAGTCCACCTTCGGGGGCAGGGTTCGGCAGCCAAAGGCTGGCCTCCACAGGCAGGTTCGGCGGCCGAAAGTCCCTTCGGCTGCCGAACCTGAGTTCTTTCAAAGGGCAGAACTCAGCCTCATTCATGCACAAATGCCTCCAAAATCATTCAACTCAAACAAAACACTTCCAAAGCATGCATACACACATACATAAGCCCCTAGGGGCTTCAAACTATCCTAAACCCCAACTACAACACATCAAACATACATAAACAACACACATTGCTCAAAACTCAACATAACCCATAAACTCAATAATAACCTAACATGCATTTCTACCCCATAAACTTTCACAAAACTAGTTTAAAACATAAAATGAGCTAAGGATCTACTCTTACCTCTTGGAAAACGAGGGGAGAGACGATCTAACTCGGAGATGGGAGAGAACTCAACTCTTTAGTCTCCAAGTTGCAAAACTTGCTCTTTTGCTCAAATATCTTCAAATCAAGATAAAACTTGTTAAAACATGAAAGATTGGAGGAAAAACATCAAAAATCAACCATGGGAGAGCATGGACTCACCGTGGTCGAAAATGGGGAGAAAACTCGCCCGTTTCGGCCATGGAGCCCTTATATAGGGGCTGCCAGACCACCTTTCGGCAGCCTAAAGTGCCTCCAAAACTCATGCAAGTTCGGCGGCCGAACCTTTGCCTCTTTCGGAAGCCTAACTTGCCCCCCTAAACCATCCAATGTTCGGCGGCCGAACTTGAGGTTCGGCGGCCGAACTTGGAAATGCCTCCATAGTCTTTTTCATTCAAAACTCAAGTTTAGCGGCCGAACATGAGGTTCAGCGGCCGAACCTTTGCCTCTTTCGGAAGCCTAACTTGCCCCCCTAAACCATCCAATGTTCGGCGGCCGAACTTGGAAATGCCTCCATAGTCTTTTTCATTCAAAACTCAATTCCTTTCTTACTTAAAACTATAAAATACATTAAAACATTTTATGAAAACATGATTTTACCCTTCTAGAGGTTTTCGGCATTCGAGATTCCACCGGACGGTAGGAATTCCGATACCGGAGTCTAGCCGGGTATTACATCGGCGGCCGAACCTAGAAATGTCTCCTTGGACTTTTTCATTCAAAACTCAATTTCCTTCTTTCTTAAAATCATAAAACACATTAAAACATTTTATGAAAACATGATTTTACCTGTAATACCAGGCTAGACTCCGGTATCGGAATTCCTACCGTCCGGTGGAATCTCGGATGTCGGAGACCTCTAGAAGGGTAAAACCATGTTTTCATAAAATGTTTTAATGTATTTGATGATTTTAAGTAAAAAGGAAAATGAGTTTTGTATGAAAACAACCTTGGAGGAAAAACCCAGGTTCGGCCGCCGAACCTCAAGTTCGGCTGCCGAACATGCGGGCATTTCGGGTGTGCCTTAGGCCCCCGAAGGCATAAGTGAGGGAAGTCCAGGTTCGGCCGCCGAACCTCAAGTTCGGCCGCCGAACATGGCATGCATGCGGAGGCACGTTCGGCCCCCGAACGTGGCCTGGCCAGCCACTATAAAAGGGTCCCTTAGCCGAAAATGGGCGAGCTTTTTTCCCATTTTCGGCCAAGGTGAGTTCTCCGCCGTCCCTCACCAATCTGGAGTCCTTTCCTTCAGATCTTTCAAGATTTTCACAAGTTTTTGCTTTGTTTTGAAGATTTTCGAGTTTAAAGCAAGTTTTGGAGCTTTGAGGTTCAAGAACTCAAATCTCTCCCATCTTCGAGCTAGGGTCATTTTCCTCTCGATCTTCAAGAGGTAAGAGCCGATCTTGAGCTCACTATATGTTTTTAACAAGTTTTAAGTTGATTCTTGAAGTAGAAATGCATGTGTAGGGTTTTGTGAGTTTTTGGGTTTTTGTTGGTTTATGGGCAATGTATGTTGGATTTGTGTTGTTTGATGTGTTGTAGATGGGGTTTTAGATGGTTTGAAGCCCCTAGGAGCTTGTATGCTTGAGTATGTGTGTTGTAGAATAGGTTTATACATGATTGGAAGTTTTGGAGGCAAATATGCATAGAGGAGCCAAGTTTCTGCCCTTTGGCAGAAACCAGGTTCGGCAGCCGAAGGACTTTCGGCCGCCGAACATGGCTGGGGAGGCAAGCCTTTCGGCTGCCGAAGCCTGCCCCCGAAAAGAGACTTTCGTCTCTGTCTGGGACTTTCGGCCGCCGAAGGTGCCGCCGAACCTGCCCTGTTCAGCCTTCCTTTGCATGTTTTTGCATGATTATTTTGAGGTGTTTTAAGGGGTTTTTGGGGGATGTTTTTAGAGTTATGTTCTAGTTGTTTGGTCCCTCATTTGAGTCCACCTGTGTAGGTTCGGACTCGAGGAACCGAGGACCCCAGCAATGAGTTCAGCTGCTTCTGAGTCAGTAGAGCTTCAGCCAGAGGTGAGTAGAATAAACCTTTACGTTTTAAAGCGAATAAATTATAAAGTTTTTAGCATGTTCATGCATCATGAATGCCATGTGATGAATTAGGTTGTTTGCATTAGAATTCACGAATATGTTGCATTGCATTTATGATGTTGATGTGGATTGGTTATTGGATGATCCTTTAGTCCTCATATGGTATGATGATGGTACGGCATGATATGGTATGGAAGTCCAGGTTGTACCCATTCTACGTCCCTGGCACTATGTAAGAGAAAGTCCAGGTTGTACCCATTCTACGTCCCTGGCACTATGTTAGAGAAAGTCCAGGTTGTACCCATTCTACGTCCCTGGCACATTGGAATGTTATGATATGTTATGTTAAGAGAAAGACCGGTTGTACCCATTCTACGTCCCGGCACATTGGAATGTAGAGGACTATTGGTGACAATACCATCCGAGATGTGATTTGTTGTGATGTGTTGCATTACATGATGGCATGAGAATTTAAATGTTGTTTTTCATTATTCTGCTCACTGGGCTCTAGTAGCTCACCCCTTTTCCCTAATCCCCCAGGATTGCAGGTACGGTAGCGACAGAGAAGTCAAGAAGAGTAAAGTCATGTGTTTGTAATAGATAGAAAGTGGACATGATCAATTGTAAGATGATGTAAAGTTGAATAGTCACGTTATGTATAATTGTAATACCCGGCTAGACTCCGGTATCGGGATTCCTACCGTCCGGTGGAAATCTCGGTTGTCGGAAACCTCTAGAAGGGTAAAACTATGATTTTATGAAATGTTTTCATGTATTTCATGTTTTTAAGTAAGAAATTTAATGAGTTTTTACATGAAAAGTCTTTGGAGGAAAACCCAGGTTCGGCCGCCTAAAGTCAAGTTCGGCCGCCGAACATGCATGCGTTTTGGAGGCACGTTAGGCCCCCGAAAGCATGAGTGAGGGAAGTCAAGGTTCGGCCGCCGAACCTCATGTTCGGCCGCCGAACATTTGCATGGATGCGGAGGCACATTCGGCCCCCGAACGTGGTCTGGCCAGCCACTATAAAAGGGTCCCTTAGCCGAAAATGGGCGAGCTTTTTCTCCCCATTTCGGCCAAGGTGAGCATTCCGCCATCCTTCCCCAATCTCGAGTTTTTCCTTCCTTTTTCCCTGATCTTTACAAGTTTATAACTTTGTTTTTGAAGATCTTGGAGCTTAAAACGAATTTTGGAGTTTGGAGACCAAAAGTTGGAACTTCTCCCATCTCCAAGTTTAGATCTCCTCAACCCTCGATCTTCAAGAGGTAAGAGCCGATCTTAAGCTCAATGTATGATTTAAACAAGTTTTATGAAGTTTTAAAGGGTAGAATGCATGTTAGGGTATATGTTAAACCTATGGGTTTTTGATGACTTTTTGAACAATGTAGCTTGATTGTGTGTGATTGAAGTGTTGTAGATGGGGTATATGCATGTTTGAGGCCCCTAGGAACTTGTATGCATGCTTTGGTTGAACTATATGCATGTTTGGAAGGTTTGGAGGCGAAATGTGCTAAGGGAGCCAAGTTTCTGCCCTTTGGCAGAAACCAGGTTCGGCAGCCGAAGGTACTTTCGGCCGCCGAACATGGCTGGGGAGGCAGGCCTTTCGGCTGCCGAAGTTGCCCCCGAAAAGAGACTTTCGTCTCTGTCTGGCACTTTCGGCCGCCGAAGGTGCCGCCGAACCTACCTGAGTTTCGTCTCTGTCCAGGACTTTCGGCCGCCGAAGGTGCCGCCGAAAGTGCCCTGTTCAGCCATTTCTTGCATGTTTCATGTGATGTTTTCAGGATGTTTTAGGGGGTTTTTGGGGAGTACTTTAGAGTCATGTTCATGTATGTTTGGTGCCTCATTTGAGTCCACCTGTGTAGGTTCGGACCCGAGGAACCGAGACCCCCGATTGTGAGATAGTCGTTCAGAGCTCGTTGTTAAAGCTTCAGTTACCATGTGAGTGGAACAACCCCTTAAGCTTTAAAGTAAATGAATAAATGAATGAATCATAAAGCATTGCCCATGCATCATTATGCCATGCAATATTAGGTTGTTTGCATTAGAATTCACGAATATGTTGCATTGCATACTTTGTTGTTGATGTGGATGAATGTTGAATGATCCATTAGCCCTTGTATGTCATGATAGCCTATGTGAGTCCAGGTGTGCCTGCTACGGCTCTACGCCCCTGGCACTATGACTGATTATGGAAGTCCGGGTGTGCCTGCTACGGCTCTACGCCCCCGACATGTATAAGTAAGAAAGATTGGGGCTAAATGGTGACAAGTTCATCCTTGTTGTGAAATGTTTGTGTTATGGCGCATACATGAAAGCATGAATAAGAAAAAGAAAGAAAAAGTTATATGATAATAATAATAATAAAATGAATAACAATATACCTAAAAATGGAGGAATTAAAACAAATGTTTTTAGTTTCTGCTCACTGAGCTCTAGTAGCTCACCCCACTCCCTTTATCCCCAGAGTTGCAGGTACAGGATAGATCAAGAAGTCGGCTAGAGTGAAGTCAAGTCATGTATGTTGTAATAGATAGTAGTGGACATGAACATGATGTAATGAGTATTTATGACCATGTAATGTAATGAATGATTTGATGATGTATTGAGGATTATAGTAGTGCTTGACCTAGAGGTGTGTGAATCCCCATTATGTACAGAGTGTTTAATGAGTAATGATGTTAATGACCATGATTATCCAAGCTGTTATGTATGATGATGATACCCCTTTGGAGTATTTGATGAGGACTCCAGTGTGGGGTTTATGTATGATTTTGTGCATGCACAGGTTTTGCTTGGATAAGAGAAAAGAAAAATTTTTACAGATCATGTATATGTTGTTATGTATGGGATTCCACAGGTTTACAGGAGGTATGTAGGCTTGCTACGGGTCCCGGCGGCCTTAAGCCGATCTGGATCCTAGCGCCGGTAACGGGTCGGATTCCCGGGTCGTTACAATAATGATGTTGAGGATTAGAAGTTGTGCTTGACTCTATGGGTATTGTTATCCCTTTTAATACATGATCTTAGATGTCTTATGATGTTTATGTAAACCAACTCAACTTATGTTGTATATCGCCCATTGGGGCATTGATGGGATCCCAAAGAGGGGTCAATATTTACAGTATGTCTATGTTCAGTGCATGCACAGGTTGAGTTTAGTGTATGAGAGAATGTATGAAAGAAAAGTTTTAATTTTTATGTATGATTGTTGATCATGTATGGAATTAAACAGGTTTACAGGTTACATGTCAGGCTTGCTACAGGTCCCGGCGGCCTTAAGCCGATCTGGATCCTAGCGCCGGTAGCGGTCCAATTTTCGGGTCGTTACATTACCCTTCTAGAGATTTTCGACATCCGAGATTCCGCCGGACGGTAGGAATTCTGATACCGGAGTCTAGCCGGGTATTACAGAAAATATAACCCCTAGTGGATTTGATCTCATCTGAATCTGAAATCCAATTTGCATCGCTATACCCTTCTAGCACAGCGGGAAATCCACTATATATAATACCATAATTTATGGTACCTCTCAAATATTTCATTAAACGTACCAAAGCATTCTAATGATCATGGTTAGGACTTTGAGTATACCTGCTCAGTCTACACACTGCGTAAGCTATATCTGGTCGAGTAAAATTCATCAAATGAATTAAACTTCCAATAATTTGAGCATATTTAGACTGGGATACAACATCTCCAACATTTTGCTTTAACTGACTGTTAGCATCAAATGGAGTGTTTACAGGTTTCACATCAAAATTCTCAAATTTCTTTAGAAGTTTTTCAACATAATGTTCTTAAGTCAACATCAACTCACCCATTTTCGGACAAGAGACCTTTTATAGGTGGCTGGCCAGACCACCTTCGGGGGCCAAAAGAGCTCTCGCAAGTCCACCATGTTCGGCGGCCGAACATGAGGTTCAGCGGCCGAACCTGGACTTTTCCTCCTTGGTCTTTTCTTTCAAAACTCAATTTCTTTCTTCATTAAAAATATAAAAACATGTAAAAACATTTTATAAAAACATATTTTACCCTTCTAGAGGGTTTCGACATTCGAGATTTCACCGGAAAGTAGGAATTCCGATGTCGGGGTCTAGCCGGGTACTACAATACTAGAGCCCTCATCAAATGCTCTGGTAGGGTTAACATCTCATACATTAAGCTTGGTTCAACACATCTCATCATTAAAACATTTACATAAAGATCATGTACAAAAGGAATTACAATCTATTAATAGGGCCAAGCATAATACTATCCACAATACATTACATGCCCACTACTAATCTATTACATAGCATATACCATCAAACTTGGTGACTTCCTGTGCTATCTTTGACCTGCAAACCTGGGAGTTAGGGGAAAGGGGTGAGCTACTAAAGCCCAGTGAGTAGAACAGTAAAAACAATTTAATTAAACATATGCTTTCATGAAATGCATCACAACACAAACAATTCACATCACGGATGGACTTGTCACCAGTAACCCTCTACATAATCTAATACATGCCCGGCCCTCGACGGAGCTCCTCAGGACTTCCTCTTAAACATAACATAACATATCCAACTGTGCCAGGGGCGTAGAATGGGCCTCGACCTGGACTTTCTCTTACATCGTGCCAGGGGCATAGAATGGGCTTCGACCTAGACTTCCATATCATATCATATCATATCATATCGAGGGCTAGTGGGTCATCCAATATCCATCCACATCAACAACAAATTATGCAATGCATCATATTCGTGAATTCTAATGCAAACAACCTATTATATAACATGGCATTCATGATGCATGAACATGCTTAAAAATTTAGTACTTTAAAATTTAGAGTTCAGTTCTACTCACCTCTGGCTGACACTGGAACAACTAACTCACTGCAAATTAAACATACCAAAACATGCACATAAAACAAGCAAAGGAAGGCTGAACAGGGCACTTTTAACGGCAGGTTCGGCGATCGAAGGTCCCTCACAGATCCGAAAGTCAGGGACTTTCAGAGGCTGGTTCGGCGGCCTAAACTCCACATAGATTCGAAAGTCAGCAACCTTCGGGGGCGGGTTCGGCGGCCGAAACCCCATTACAGATTCGAAAGTCATGCTTTCGAGGGCAGGTTAAGCGGCCAAAAGGGTGCCTCCACAAGCAGGTTCGGTGGCCGAACCTTGCTTCGACGGCCGAACCTTGCTTCGATGGCCGAACCTTGCTTCGACGGCCGAACCTAGGTTCTCCAGCAAGGCAGAACCTGATTCTGCCCTATGCACACAGTCACCAAAACACTCCAATCCTCACACCCAACAACTTAAACGCATGCATACTCACTCATCAAGCATAAGGGGTATAAAAACTAGCCTAAAGCCCAACAAACAACAATAAAAACTCATAAGAGCAAACATTCATTAATAATCCAACTCAAACCCTAAAACTTTAGATCTATCTATTTCATGCATTTTTGACCCTTTACCCCTTCTTAAAACTTGATTAAAACATAAGAAAAACAAAGATCTAGACTTACCTCTTGGAGATCTAAGGGTAGCAGCAACCCAAACTTGGAGATGAGAGAAAAACATTCTCTGGAGGTCTCCAAGGTTTAAAAACTTGGATTCAAACTTAAATCTTCAAAAACAAAAGGAAACTCGTGATTTTCTTAAGAGATTTAAAGGAAAAACCACAAAAGCATCAAAGGGTGGCAAGAGCTCACATCTGCCCGAAAATGGAGAGAAAAACTCTCTCATTTTAGGGCTGAAGGCCTCTTATAAATGGCTGGATAAACCACCTTCGACGGTCGAAAGGGGAGGTCCCGCGGCGGCACCACCTTCGGCGGCCAAATCTGGTTTTTCCCCACCAAAACTATTTTCTTCAAAACTCTTTTCTTTCTTTCTTAAAACCTTAAAATTTTCAAAATTTATTTTATAAAAACCTTATTTTGCCCTTCTTAAGGAGATTCCAACTTCGAGATTCCGGGTTCTAACGGAGATTCCATCGGAAGATTGGAATTCCGACTCCGGAGTCTAGCCGGGTATTACAAAGAAAGGTTTTTATGAAGATTCAACTTTGTCATGATGGATTTGCTATGTATTTTTATTCAAACACTTATTTTATCTTAGCTTTGTTTAAGCTTATATTCTACCCATAATTTTTTCTTCTAAGTTTTAGAGTACTGGGTCATGTTTTAAGCTTATATTTTATTACTTATGAGTTGAGGTGTTATTTTAGTATATGAATGGGCTTGAGCCTAGTGTGTGGTTCGGCCAAGTCTAAAGAAGAGTATCTTATGGTTTTATTTTTCTCCTTACTATATAAGGATAAGGAACACTTGTAGGCGGCAATTTTTAGTCAAAATTTTTAAAATTTTTTTCATGCCTTTGGTGTATATTGCTTTGAGTAAAAGTGAGGATTTGCTTTCATCAATTGTATTAAGAATCTCGGCTAAATTATCAACTATTCATTATGGCGTTGTCGAATTCTCATCTATATCCTTCTATCATTGGTGTTTCAGTTTCTTTAGGTATTGAGTGCTATCGGAGATGGGTTTATCAAATTTTTGGATTCCATATCTAGTTGTGCGTGTGGGTTTGAGACTTGTGTCATAGGGTTCCACCAATTTTTTCGCAAACAAAAATATGATACCTGAAGGAGCCCTCTTCCACAGCAAAAATTTTATTAAAATTTTCCAAATGATCCACAAGAACAAGGATTCTTGCAACTTCCATATTTGTCTTTGAGATGGTTGCACCATCAATATCCACAAAGCACCCATTTCCTTAGCAAACCATTTAAAGAAATGAGCATACCAAAGTCTAAACCATGCCAATCTTTTATCTTGAGCAAAAACAGCCTTGCATGGCCTTATCTTCGAGAACCAGCTTTTCAATCATTCTGCATCATTACTCAAAAAACTTTCCATGACTTCTTGACTATCAAAGTTCAACAATATAGTTTTCCTTCCCAAGGGGATAGCTTTAATAGGGAGAACCCCTTCTCTGGAGAAATGAACATTCATGTATAACATTGAATTGATATTTAGGGCAGTTGAAATAGCAGACTCTGCCAACCAATCATCATCATCATTTTTAACATTGTCAGGAATAGCATAACTACCATAAGACATGTATGGAACTTTAAAAAGCGATAAACCATGGCACAAGTTAAAACCTTCTCCTATATTCGTTGTTTGCTCTCCATGTAAATGCTCTTTACCTGCATTTTGGGGCTTTCCCCACCTTTCGGATACAGAATGGCACTCCAAAGGCTTAGAGACTTCATACCTTTTATTCCTTGCATCACCTTTAAGGAAATGTGACTTTGTTGCCTTTAGTTGAGCTTTTTTTCATATCATGCATAATTTAAAAACTTATTATCAAATCATGCAGGATCCGAAAATATTTTCGGATTCTGTGTGTCAAAGGAGTCTGTTCGGCAATGTGACTGCCAAACAAGTATGTTCGACATTCATAGTGCCGAACAAAGCGTAGTTCGATACTATGAGTGTCGAACTGCATATTTTGGTGCAAGCTGGACATGTTCGGCACTCAAAGTGCCGAACATAGCTAGCCTGCATGCATGACCACAGACTCCTTTCACACACAGAATCCGAAAATATTTTCGGACCCTACATGATTTGATAATAAGTTTTTAAATTATGCATGATATGAAAAAAAGCTCCCTTTAGTTTGAAGGATCCAATCCACAGCAAATTTAGCGCCTTGATGAGATTAACCATTACAAGAACAGTACTCACACGAATGAAAGCGAAGTACTTCCCTTACTTAGATAACTTCCTCGGAATAAACACATCAATAACCCTTACGAACTTAGATATTATCCTCTTAAGAAATCCAGCATTAGAATTAAAGGGAAAGTTTTCAAGGTACACCGTTAGATAACTTTGGTGATAGGATGGAAGTGGTTGACGGTTTAAAAGGGGAGGTAACAGGGACGGGATGGGTCACTGTGATTGTTTGATATGGGTGCCTGGTTGGGGAGAGATGGACCCGGAGCTGGGGGTGGCAGAGGAGGGGGAGGCCTAAGGGGTTGGGTGTAACGCCCCGGAAATCCGGACCGCTACCGGCGCTAGGATTCAGGTCGGCTTAAGGCCGCCGGAACCCGTAGCAAGCCTACATACATCCTGTTTACCTGTTTAATCCCATACATGATCAACAAACATACATAAGAATTAAAAACTTTTCTTTTTCTTCATTCACCAAACTCAACCCGTGCATGCACTATGTTCATCATATACATAAACATTAATCCCTCTGTGGGATTTCATCAAAGCCTCAATGGGCAATATATATATCCTGTGTTGAGTTGGTTCACATATACATCATAAAATAAGATCATGTACATACCAAGGGATTAACATATACTATGGTCAAGCACAACTCTATCCTCAATAACGTAATTACATAAACATAACTGTTCAAAACTTCACATTACATTCTTATCATTTGTCATGTCCACATACTCTAGCTATTACATACATATGACTTTTCTCTTCTTTTCTTCTCTATCAATCCCGTACCTGCAAACCTGGGGTTAGGGGAGAGGGGTGAGCTAGATGCCCAGTGAGTAGAACTATATAAAAAAAATATTTAAAACATGCTATAATGGAATGCATCATTGCACAAACATTTCACATCATGGACGGACCGACCCAAAAATCCCTCAGCTCCATGCCCGGCCCTATTATGGGCACCACAGGACTTCGTATTGCCCGGCCCTATTATGGGCACCACAGGACTTCGTAAATCGGAGCTATTGCCCGGCCCTATTATGGGCACCACAGGACTTCGTACACAGGACTAGTGAGTCGTGCAATGTCCCTCCTCATCAACCACAATATAATAATGCAATGTAGCATATTCGTGATTCTAATGCAAACATCCTATATTATAGTCATGATGCATGAAACATGATAAAATATTCACTTTCTTAATTTAAAAGATTAAGTATAGTTCCACTCACCTCTGGCTGACTCTGTCAAACTCTCAGCAGCTGGCTCACTGCTGGGGTCCTTGGTTCCTCGGGTCCGAACCTCTTGAAGATCGAGAGTGGAGGCGATCTAACTTGGAGTTGGGAGAGATTGAGCTCCTTGGGTCTCTAAGTTCAAAACTTGTTCAAAACTCGTTTCAAAAGCTTAAAAACTTCAAAGCAAGATGAAGACTTGTTAAAACCATGAAAGATCTAAAGGAAACACTCAAGATCGAGGGAGGAGCGGCGGAGACTCACCTTGGCCGACAATGGGAGAGAAAAAGCTCGCCCGTGCGGACCAAGGGGACCCTTTTATAGTGGCTGGCCAGACCACGTTCGGGGGCCGAATGTGCCTCCGCATTCATGCAATGTTCGGCGGCCGAACATAAGGTTCGGCGGCCGAACCTGCACTTCCCTCACTTAGACTTTCGGGGGCCTAACGTGCCTCCCAAAGTCCATGCATGTTCGGCGGCCAAAAGTAAGTTTCGGCGGCCGAACCTGGGTTTTTCCTTAAAGAATTTTCATGCTAAAACTTATTTAAAATCATACTTAAAAACATTAAAAACATGAAAACATTTTATAAAAACATGCTTTTACCCTTCTAGAGGTTTCCGACACCCAAATTCCATCGGACCGTGGGAATTCCGATACCGGAGTCTAGTCGGGTATTACATTCTCCCCCCCTTAAGAACATTCGTCCCCGAATGTTCCTCAACTAGTACATGCATAGCAAAACAACATAACATACATATAAAACACATAGAGACTAACCTTAAAAGAGATAGGGATATTGCTGGAGCATGGACTCCCGTGTCTCCCAAGTACATTCTTCCATATTGTGGTGGTTCCAAAGGACTTTCACCATCGGGATTTCCTTGTTCCTTAGCTTTTTGATCTGAGTGTCAAGAATCCGCACTGGTTGTTCAACATAAGTGAGATCCTCTTGGATCTCCACATCAGGCTCACTAAGAACCTTGCCCGGATCTGACACGAACTTCCTCAACATGGAAACATGGAAAACCGGATGGATTCTCTCCATAGAAGCAGGCAAGTCCAGCTTGTACGATACGTTCCCAACTTTTTGCAAGACCTCAAAGGGTCCGATGTACCGCGGAGCTAGCTTACCCTTCTTTCCGAACCGAACCACCCCTTTCATTGGGGACACCTTGAGCAATACTAGATCCCCCTCCTGAAACTCTATCTGTCTCCTGCGGATGTCTGCATAACTCTTCTGCCTGCTTGTAGCAGTCTTGATTCTTTCTCTGATCATGGGTACCACTCTGCTGGTGATCTCTACAAGCTCAGGCCCTGCTAAGGACCTCTCTCCAACCTCTTCCCAGCAAACAGGTGACCTGCACTTCCTCCCATACAAAGCTTCATATGGAGCCATCCCAATGCTAGCATGATAGCTGTTATTGTAGGCGAACTCTACCAAGGGTAGATGTTGCCTCCAAGAACCGCCAAAATCTAGCACACACATCCTGAGCATATCCTCTATTGTCTGGATGGTCCTCTCTGATTGTCCATCAGTCTGGGGATGGAAGGCAGTACTGAAATCCAACCTGGTACCCATAGCATTCTGCAGACTCCGCCAAAACCTGGAGGTGAACTGGGGCCCTCTATCTGACACTATAGAAACTGGGACCCCATGCAGCCTGACAACTTCATCCACATAAACCTGCGCTAACTTATCCACAGAGTAGTTGCTCCTAACAGGGATGAAGTGAGCAGATTTGGTGAGTCTGTCCACAATCACCCATATGGAGTCTAGTCTGTTGGATGTTGCCGGTAACCCCACTACAAAATCCATAGCGATATTCTCCCATTTCCACTCTGGAATCGGCAGTGGGTTAAGCATTCCAGCCGGCTTCTGATGTTCCAGCTTCACCCTCTGACATATTTCGCAGGCTGACACGAACTGTGCCACTTCCCTCTTCATAGCTGGCCACCAATACACTCCCTTCAGATCCTGGTACATCTTGGTGGCTCCAGGGTGAACACTGTACCTTGCATTATGAGCCTCTCTCATAATGTCTCCTTTTAGCCCGATGTCATCTGGTACACATAGTCTATTCCCATAGCGGAGGATCCCCTTACTATCGAACCTGAACTCACTGTTTTTGCCTGACTGAACAGTCCTGGCAATCTTTACTAACTCTGGGTCCTCATGCTGTTTCTGAGCCACCTGCTCCAGAAACACGGGTGTTACTTTCATCTGCGCAATCAAAGCACCTGTACCAGACAACTCCATCAGTAGACCCTCATTGATGAGTTTATAAAATTCCTTCACCACCGGTCTCCTCTCTGCCGTGATGTGGGATAGACTGCCAAGTGATTTCCGGCTTAAGGCATCAGCTACTACATTAGCCTTACCCGGATGGTACTGGATCTTGCAATCATAGTCACTCAACAGTTCTACCCATCTCCTCTGCCTCAAGTTCAGCTCTCTCTGGTTCAAGATGTGCTGCAGGCTCTTATGATCTGTGAAGATCTCACATTTTACCCCATAGAGGTAATGCCTCCACATCTTGAGGGCAAAGATAACTGCTGCCATTTCCAGGTCGTGTGTGGGGTAATTCAACTCATGCCTCTTCAGCTGTCTAGAAGCATAAGCGATCACCTTACCATTCTGCATCAACACACAACCCAGGCCTACTCTGGATGCATCACAGAACACTGTGAAATCCTCATTGCTGTTTGGCAGAGCTAACACTGGTGCTGAAGTCAACCTCTTCTTGAGCTCCTCAAAGTTTTCTTCACACTGATCGGTCCACTCGAATCTCTGATTCTTTCTGGTTAATCTGGTTAAAGGAGCTGCAATCTTAGAGAAGTCCTGAACGAACCTCCTGTAGTAGCCAGCCAAACCCAAGAAGCTTCTGATCTCTGTCACTGAGGTGGGTCTTGGCCAGTTAGTCACAGCTTCAACCTTCTTGGGGTCCACTTCTATCCCATTCTCTGACACTATATGCCCCAAGAATGATATGCTCCTTAACCAGAACTCACACTTGGAGAACTTGGCATACAAGCCATGTTCCCTCAAGGTCTGTAATACAATCCTCAGATGCTGGGCATGCTCCTCTGCATTCCTGGAATACACTAGGATATCATCTATAAAGACAATAACGAAGTGATCCAGGTATGGTCTGAATACTCTGTTCATGAGGTCCATGAATGCTGCAGGGGCGTTAGTTAACCCAAACGGCATTACAAGGAACTCATAGTGCCCATATCTGGTCCTGAAAGCTGTCTTTGGTATGTCTTCTTCCCTTATCCTCAGCTGATGGTACCCTGATCTCAGATCTATCTTGGAGAAACAACCCGCTCCTGCTAGCTGGTCGAATAGATCATCGATCCTTGGCAATGGGTACTTGTTCTTGGTAGTGACCTTGTTCAACTGCCTGTAGTCGATACAAAGTCTGAGGGATCCATCCTTCTTTCTCACAAAAAGCACTGGAGCACCCCAAGGTGAGGTACTCGGTCGGATGAAGCCCTTGTCTACCAGATCTTGCAACTGTTCTTTCAGTTCCTTCAATTCTGCTGGTGCCATCCTGTAGGGAGGGATAGAGATCGGTCTAGTTCCAGGCATCAATTCAATCTCGAACTCTATCTCCCTAGCAGGTGGTAGTCCTGGAAGCTCTTCTGGAAAGACATCCAGAAATTCTCTGACAACTGGCACTGAGGCTGGCTCCCTGACCTGACTATCTAGCTCTCTCACGTGAGCTACATACCCCTGACATCCCTTCCTAAGCAGCCTACGAGCCTGTAGGGCCGATATCAGACCTCTAGGCGTACCCCTCTTGTCTCCTCTGAAGACAACCTCTGACCCGTTCTGATCTCTGAACTTGACTACCTTGTCCCTGCAGTCCAAGGTAGCACCATGGGTAGATAGCCAATCCATCCCTAGAATGACGTCAAAGTCTGTCAAGTCTAGAACCACAAGGTCGGCGGAGAGGCATCTTCCCTCAACAAACACTGGACAGTACCGGCAGACTGACTCTGCCACCGTCGGATCACACTTGGGTCCACTGACCCATAGGGGACACTCTAACCCAGAGACCATCAACCCTAACCTCTCAACTGCCCTCGGAGAAATAAAGGAATGAGATGCACCCGGGTCCATTAATGCATACACATCAGAACACCCAATGATGAGATTACCTGACACCACGGTGTTGGATGTGTTCGCCTCCTGCTGAGTCATTGTGAAGATCCTGGCTGGAGCTGATGGACCTTCACCTCGGGAACCAGAAGAAGAGGCTGCCCCTCTCCCTCTACCTCTGCCACTGCCCTGTGTTGTGGCTGGAGCTGCTGGTTGTGCCACACTACCCGAAGCTGTCTGTTGGGGCTGGCCCATGAAAGGTGCTCTAGGACAATCCCGAGCTATGTGTCCCTCCTGGCCACATCTGAAACATGCATTGGTCCCCCATCGACACGCTCCCTTGTGTGGCCTCCCACACCTTTGGCATTCTGCACCATCTGAGCCTGAACTCGAGCCACCGCCAAATCCTAGACCGGATTTCAGCTTGTTCCAGAACTTGTTCTTCTTGGGCTTCTTAGTGCTACTCCATCTCTTACTACCTGAACTCTGAGTAGAGGGTCCTGGCCCTCCTCTGCCTGGGGTCTTAACCCCTGAAGACTGGGTCACTGACTGCTTCACTGACCCCTCAACTATGGCACTGGCCTCCATTCTTCGAGCCATGTCTACCACTGTGTGAAAACTCTCCCTCTCAGCTGATTGAATCAATGAGGAGTACCTGGACTGTAATTTCATGACAAATCTCCTGGCCTTCTTCACATCTGTATCTAGAGCTTGCCCTGAGAAGGGTAATAGCTCCAGAAATCTGTCTGTGTACTCCTCTATGCTCATGTCTTCTGTCTGTCTCAGTTGTTCAAACTCAATCATCTTCAACTCTCTGGAACTATCTGGAAATGCCCATCCAGCAAACTCATTGGCAAATTCCTCCCATGTCATACTGTCTAGTCTCGGGTCCACATAGCACTTGAACCATTCCTTTGCCTTTTTGCACTTCAGGGTGAACCCTGCCATCTCAATGGCTCTTCTATCATCTGCCCCTAGCTCATCAGTGATCGTCTTCACTGCTCTCAGGTATTCAAAGGGATCATCCCCTGACTTATATTTAGGAGCATCCAGCTTAAGGTAAGCTGTCATTTTCACCTTACTCCCACTGGCTGAGCTAGGTCTAGGAGGTTGAGTAACTGGGGCTACTGGTTCTGTAGGAGGTGGAGGTGGGGATGCAGCATTCCCCGAGGTGGGGTTTGCTGGGTGAGGATGGAAGGATGAGGGTGGATAGGCTGGGTACTGTGGGTACGGTGGATAGAAAGGTGGATAAGGCATGTGGGTAGGGTAGGGATTAAAGCTGGAGTAATCCGTCGTACTTCCCATCGGATACCCGGGACTCTGTGCATAGGGTGGGTAATAGGGTGGAAAACCATACCCCGAGGCCTGAGTGCCTCCTTGTGACTCCCCTGTCCCTTCTTCTGACATGCCAACATCCAGATTCCCATCCCTTCTCTGATCTTCTTCCATAACCTCCCTCACATCTGAAGAACTTCCTCCTCTTTCTGTCCCCCTTCTGCTAGTATCAAAAGACCTTCTAGGGTCCCTTGATACTCTTTCTCTGTTTGTTCTGCATGACATTGCCCTAGGCAATGTGGGAGGACGGGCGCTTGTGCCCTCATCCTCTGGTGGGACTCCTGTCAATCGTGCAGATCGACGAGTTCCTCTCATTCTGTTTCTGAAAAACAGCACATAACTCACAAGCATTAGCATCATATGGTTCATGTGGAGTCACATGAACCTACATCACATACATGGCAAACATAGCATAGCATATCATCAATGCACATGTACAAAATCATGGCATTTCACATTATCATGCAAGACAGGACTCAACATCCTATCCTAGTGGACATGACCTTCCTACTGTGCTTGACCTTCTAGAACATCTATGAGCCCGACACTCTAGGTCCGACCATATGAACCTAGGGCTCTGATACCACTCTGTAACGCCCCGGAAATCCGGACCGCTACCGGCGCTAGGATTCAGGTCGGCTTAAGGCCGCCGGAACCCGTAGCAAGCCTACATACATCCTGTTTACCTGTTTAATCCCATACATGATCAACAAACATACATAAGAATTAAAAACTTTTCTTTTTCTTCATTCACCAAACTCAACCCGTGCATGCACTATGTTCATCATATACATAAACATTAATCCCTCTGTGGGATTTCATCAAAGTCTCAATGGGCAATATATATATCCTGTGTTGAGTTGGTTCACATATACATCATAAAATAAGATCATGTACATACCAAGGGATTAACATATACTATGGTCAAGCACAACTCTATCCTCAATAACGTAATTACATAAACATAACTGTTCAAAACTTCACATTACATTCTTATCATTTGTCATGTCCACATACTCTAGCTATTACATACATATGACTTTTCTCTTCTTTTCTTCTCTATCAATCCCGTACCTGCAAACCTGGGGTTAGGGGAGAGGGGTGAGCTAGATGCCCAGTGAGTAGAACTATATAAAAAAAATATTTAAAACATGCTATAATGGAATGCATCATTGCACAAACATTTCACATCATGGACGGACCGACCCAAAAATCCCTCAGCTCCATGCCCGGCCCTATTATGGGCACCACAGGACTTCGTATTGCCCGGCCCTATTATGGGCACCACAGGACTTCGTAAATCGGAGCTATTGCCCGGCCCTATTATGGGCACCACAGGACTTCGTACACAGGACTAGTGAGTCGTGCAATGTCCCTCCTCATCAACCACAATATAATAATGCAATGTAGCATATTCGTGATTCTAATGCAAACATCCTATATTATAGTCATGATGCATGAAACATGATAAAATATTCACTTTCTTAATTTAAAAGATTAAGTATAGTTCCACTCACCTCTGGCTGACTCTGTCAAACTCTCAGCAGCTGGCTCACTGCTGGGGTCCTTGGTTCCTCGGGTCCGAACCTCTTGAAGATCGAGAGTGGAGGCGATCTAACTTGGAGTTGGGAGAGATTGAGCTCCTTGGGTCTCCAAGTTCAAAACTTGTTCAAAACTCGTTTCAAAAGCTTAAAAACTTCAAAGCAAGATGAAGACTTGTTAAAACCATGAAAGATCTAAAGGAAACACTCAAGATCGAGGGAGGAGCGGCGGAGACTCACCTTGGCCGACAATGGGAGAGAAAAAGCTCGCCCGTGCGGACCAAGGGGACCCTTTTATAGTGGCTGGCCAGACCACGTTCGGGGGCCGAATGTGCCTCCGCATTCATGCAATGTTCGGCGGCCGAACATAAGGTTCGGCGGCCGAACCTGCACTTCCCTCACTTAGACTTTCGGGGGCCTAACGTGCCTCCCAAAGTCCATGCATGTTCGGCGGCCAAAAGTAAGTTTCGGCGGCCGAACCTGGGTTTTTCCTTAAAGAATTTTCATGCTAAAACTTATTTAAAATCATACTTAAAAACATTAAAAACATGAAAACATTTTATAAAAACATGCTTTTACCCTTCTAGAGGTTTCCGACACCCAAATTCCATCGGACGGTGGGAATTCCGATACCGGAGTCTAGTCGGGTATTACATTTAAAAAGGCGCCTTTTTATGTAACAGCCCGGCCCTCTCTCTTTGCCGGCACTGTTACCACTCACGGCCCAGGGCTATCCCTCGCCTGGCCTCTTGCCACCTCGGGCTTTCCACTGGCGTCGTGAGCAGCTCTTAACATCCCTTCACCCTCACGGGTTCCAGGCAGGATTTGTCCCCTTGGGTTCTCGTCAAACGCATCCTTCCCCAAGTGGATTTGGCCCAAATTTCCCTTAGGAAATTAGGTCGCCTCCCCCACTACTCGAACCCTTGACCTCCCACTTTAAGGGAATAGTCTGGTGAGAGTGAGTACCAATTGTGCCATTGGTACAATTGGTACTCACTCTCACCAGACTATTCCCTTAAAGTGGGAGGTCAAGGGTTCGAGTAGTGGGGGAGGCGACCTAATTTCCTAAGGGAAATTTGGGCCAAATCCACTTGGGGAAGGATGCGTTTGACGAGAACCCAAGGGGACAAATCCTGCCTGGAACCCGTGAGGGTGAAGGGATGTTAAGAGCTGCTCACGACGCCAGTGGAAAGCCCGAGGTGGCAAGAGGCCAGGCGAGGGATAGCCCTGGGCCGTGAGTGGTAACAGTGCCGGCAAAGAGAGAGGGCCGGGCTGTTACATTGGGAGGATATTTGGCGACTCATTTTTCGTATGTAGTTCCTCTGGGACTTATTTGTTTCTCTATTTCTTAAATTTTCTTTAGATCTTGATTTTCTTCTTTTTTTTTTTTCCATAAAAAACAGCTATAAGTGGCAATCATCAGGCATAATTATTTAACTTTCATGGGGCTTTCGCATCAGTTGTTATCAATCTTTGAAAATGGATCCTTGGTTTACATGGGTTTAATCTTAGCTTCTTATGCTGGGGTTTGCTTTGTGTTATAGCTCAAGAATGAAGAGAAATGCAGGAGCTTGCATATTAAAGGAGATAAACACTGAACAGCTCAGGAATTGCTGGAACTACTGATATTATCATTCCAACCTCAAAATATATGCTCAGGTGACAGGCATGTCATCCAACTGTAATGTGACTATTGAATAATTAGAACTTATATCTCCCACAAAAGAAGATAGGAAACTGAACAAAATGTACATGTACCTTTCTTTTAATAGAATCAACCTCAGTTTTAGTCAAGATTGAACCTTCAAAAGCGCTTTTGTTTCTTGCAAGTGTACGATCTGGGGATTCAAGATTCTAATCCTAAAACATCTAGCTGCTTCTTAAATAAAGCTTAAGATGTCTGTGGAATGTCTACAGCATATATGATTTCATTACAAGTGATGGGAAAGGGACTGAAATGGTAGAACCATTCCCAGCTTCATGTCCCGGTTTGCTTCACCAAAGTTGGTTACCCTAACATATGGCGTCCAGGATGAGGAATTTCTGCGGCTTGAACTCCGTTTTCGTACGAGCCATATAAAGAGCTTTTCCTGCTTGCTGAGAGTTTAAAAAACTCCCTTCTTCAGTCAGCATTTTTCTCAGCGAAGGCCTCTTGTGAGAAAATTGCTCCAGTCTTTTCAAATGCCGCAATGAGTTTGACTAACCAGAATTTTGGCCATCTGTCTCAGAACTGAAAATGGAAATGGACTTAACAGGGCCAAAGTGAAAAGGAAATTGAACAGAAAGATATTGGCAATCAGAGATCCAACAACAATCCAATACAAAATAAGCTTCATGGAAAATTCCACGAGCAACTCAATTTGTTTTCGAAAAATAATTTTGAGAAAATATTTTCTAAAAATTAATTTATTTGTAATTGTTTAATTTTAATTTAAAAAATAAAATATATTAACTAACTTATATATAGGGTGTTAATAAAATTATAATAATACAAAGAATGATTTTTCTTTTTAAAAGTTAAATTATTTTTTAAAAAATAATTTAATTTTTCCTTTAACAATAAAAATATCTTTTGTCGATTACTTTTGAATATTCTAAATATTAAAAAATATGAAAAATAATTTTGTTAAAATATTTTCCGTGAAATGAAAGAGCTTTCAAGAAAATTTATCTCGACTCAACATATAAACAAATGGTTGTTCAATTTAAATGAGACTCATTTAGTTTTATTCTTACATGTCTTTGCGATTAAGATATAAATTAATTATTATAATTTTATTTTATTTTTAATGCAACTTCAAATTAATATTTTATTTTTTAAAATAATAATTTAAACTATCATGAACCTTTAATTCAAATCATTACTAATGATTTATTATTTATATAAAATTTAGTATCCTTTTTATATTAAAGATGGATATTATTTGAAATTAGTAAAAAAATTATTTTACAAACTAAAATAATTAGCATTGCTGAATCTATATGAAAAAGTAAAGTAGATAAAAAATTATATAATAAAAAAAGTGGATTCATGGTGTACTAACGGAGGCCAAAATTGTCTTCGGGACAGTAACTCTAAAACTCTTAAATTTTATGTTAAATTAGAGGATAAATTTTATATAGACTTGATTTACAATTAATCATAATATAAAAATTAAATGAGATTTACTTATTTATATTTCGACATTCATAAATTGAATTAATACAAGAATAAGCAGTTGAATTAGTAAGAAATTGCAACAATAGAATTTCCGCATAATAGTTAATTTGATTGATCATGTTTTTTTCTTTTTGAAAAGTAAAAATAAAGTGAGAAGCAGAGAGAGAGGAAAGCATGGAGTCGAGCTCCTTCATAGTTCGATGAAGAGTGCCCGATCATGTGAATATATTATTTTGTTTTTTTTTTTTTTGGTTTTTAAGGGTGATGTTCATGTTGGTTGTTTGTTCAACTTAGTTTTTTGCGTTTATTTTTGGCCTTGCTATGACTGGTTTCATCAAAAGGTGCAGGAGTTTGGTGATTATCAGTATCGATACTCTTTATTTGCTCTAATGGTGGCTCCATGACTATGCTAGACTGAAAATATCATGGACTAACTCTTTTTCTGGTAGAAGTTGCTACTTAATCATCATGGAATCAATTGGTTTTTATGGTGCCCTTCTTCTTGGGTCGATATAGTTGTTGATTTCTTGGTCGATATGGTTGATCATGAAGGCTTTGGATAGATGGACTGGATTTAAGACCATTCTTATTTTCTTATTTGAGTGATGCTCTCACCGATGCAATTAGGAAAGGTGTATATTAATGTTGTTGTAGGGATGCTAAGGAGAAGCTAGTTTGGTTCGGTGCAATGTGAGTGTCGGGCGGTGGGTGTGTGTTATCCAATGGTCCTTCAAGTTAGAGTTTATGGGCTTTTTATTTTAAATTTTTTGGATTCTTATGATTTTGAGTTATAATTTAGTTTTCTGAATATTTTGATATCTACTCTTAATTCATTGAACATTATCAAAGGCAATGGCTTTTAATGTTTAATTTTCTTGTCCAAACTTCAAAGAATAGTAATAAAAAAAAATTCATGTTATAGTTTGAAAAAGTGTTTTCTCTCGTTATTCTTTCTTCTTCTTTTTTTTTCCTAAGAGCTTAGTCTCTTTGTTTACTGTCGCGCCATCGATCTCCTCTGCTCCATCCGGCAGTGAGACCTCATTTTCGACTAACTAGAGAGTGGATTTTCCACCTTTGGGTGGTTTTTCTTTTTTTTTTTTCTTCTTTGTTCTTGCTTTTCTTTGCTTCTTTTGTTCTAAGATTTTTAGATTGGATGTGCTTGTTGGATATTTAACAATTATTTCAAAACAATCATAAATAATTCAAAATATTTTGAAATAAGTTACAGATTTTTAGTTGGTTAAAAAATTTTTTTCCACTTTAAGTTATCTTAATATTTATCCTAACTGAACTATATTTTTAGCTGATATTATGGATATCTTAATCTTTATTTTAACTGAACCATATTTTTAGCTGATATTGTGGATTTGAATAACGTTAAACACTATAAATAGCAGTGCATTTACGTTATTTAGGATCACACAAAAAATAAATATTTCTCTTTTTCTCTATTGCTTTTTCTCTATTTCTGGGTAATTAATAATTGCTGCTATTCTTGCTCCTGGGTTACTTGTAATTCAGAAGGCTTATTGAATCCAGGAGAATGCTTTAAGTGACTTATTTGTTTCAATGTTATGAGTTTTTCCCTTTCTTTTAAAACTAAGCATGCAATCAAGTTTTACTCCTTAGAGTTTTTCTAGTGTACCCAAGTTAATAAGGATAAAGCTAATGAATTAATAAAAGTGACTCTAAATGTCCATGAATGATATGCATTTTAACCTTCAAGATGAAAAAAAAAAAAACAAGTTAGAAGCCTTTCATTAACATTTGCAACAAGTATATCAAGCTTATATATAGACATGCCTTCAATTTATTACACATGTTTATTTTCATCTTCTTAGGCCTCAGTGTCTTCATATAGGCCTTTATTCTCTATCATATATTTTTTGCATCAATCAGCTATTTGGTCCATGACGAGAAAGAGAAGGTGTTAGGCACCTTTCTCGCTTAGACATTACATGAGAACAAGTACCAGCCCCCTATATTGATTCTTATATCTTGTCTTTAAGTATTTATTGAGATATCAATTTTAGGCAACATGCAATCTAATTATTGTATGCTCCATCTCATATGCATCTATTACACCTAACATGCAAAGTTTTTACTTGAATTAAAGTGGGGGAGTTGCCAAGTTGCACTAATGTCATGGTTTCTATATTCTTATTTAGCATATAGCAAAAATGTCTCACCAAATTTATAGGCATGCATCTTTAAAGTCCAATTTTATGGTTATCTTGCTCTATGGTCATTTCTATACTAAAGTAAAAATCAACCCCAAGGCATATATAACCACGTGTCTATCATACTAAAGTTGCTTTTAGATTACCAAGTACATTACCTAATTTACTAATTTAATTACTTTCATATTAGATGAAGTGCATAAAATAAACCATATGAAGTAACAAAATCAAGTAACTTGTAAACTAAAGAAAAAGAGAGAAAAATTAATTAACAGCAAAAGGCCATAAGAAAGAGGAAAGGAAAAAAATTAATTACAAACCGAACATAAAAAGTAATTAAAATTCACTAACTAAATCTAAATTATTACAAGACCTTTAGGCCTGTCTCCGATTACAAAGGGCCTTTAAGATATGCCAATGGATCTTCATGTCCAAATAGTCTTCCACAATATGTTCCATAGGTCCAATAAAGAAAATACTTGCACACCAAAAAGGGAAGTGCTATCAGCTAAAATAGAAAAATTAAGAGTGTTGGACTTTCTTTTCTTCAAATGTACTTACCAAATTCCATCTTACTATAGTGGAAAAAACAAAAGAAAGAAAAGGAAGAAATTAAAAAGAAAAGAAAGAAATTAAAAAGAAAAGGAAGTCATATAAGGAAAGTAAATAAATTCAAATATGGAAAGAAATATTTTCAAACAAGAAAAAGAAATTAATTTATTAAGGAAAGAAATATTTTTAATTAAGGAAAGAAATTTATTCTAATATGGAAAGAAATTTATTCTAATATTAAAAGAAATATTTTAATTAAGGAAAGAAATTTATTCTAACATGGAAAGAAATATTCACAAATATGGCAAGAAAATAAATTCAATAAAGGAAGAAAATCAAACAAATATATAAATAAAAGAATTCAAATATGGCATGTAAAAATTAAAATATGTTAAGAGATAAATTAAAATATGGCAAGGAACAAAAATTAAATGAAGAAAAAAATGATAAAAAAAAACTAAATTATAGCAATTAACAAATCCATTCAAATATGAAACTTGTGGAAATTAAATCTAAAATATAAAAAACATGAGACAAGATCTTGCTAAGTTGAGAGAGGCAAAATTCGGTCCACCTAATTTCCAATAAGGAATTCTAGCTGCTATCTACCATCTATTTTAATGCCTAAATGCAATTTAACAATATGAAATCAAATATCAAAGTACAAAAAAAAATAGAAACAAATAACCAAGATTACAAAAAACATTAAAATTAGATTTATAAAAGATCGTCACCTGATTATTGATAATTTTGGCATCATAAATAAAAATTCAATGAAATATAGTAAAGTGTTCTGAAAATTATGGAATTTTATGGAAATATTTTAAACATAATAGGACAAAAAGACACAAAAGGAATAATTGAATTTTTTGAGATATTTTCATCGCAATAGTATTGTTCCAATACAGTTTAAAATTTACACACTAATTTTTTTTTGTGATTTGACACTATACTAGAGGCAAAAACATAAAAAAAACCAAACCATCAAAATTGTAGTATACTTCACAAAATTTATTTTAGGTGCAAGAATCACCTCATTTGGTGATCTAAAGTTCAGGTTATAGGTCCTTGAAATTTTAGATATCGCATTATAATTAACTAAATTTCTAAATTTGCCTCTATAATTTTCAAAATTCTTAACTAATTCAATAAGAAATAAAGAAAAATACAAAAAATATATATGCAAATTGAAGATAATTTCATTAAGAATAACAAAAAAAATATTTAGAGTGTCATACTCCTTCATGATCAGTATGAAGAACTTGAATAGATCTAATTGCTCACCTAGTTCATGCTCAAAATTTGTATTGCCTTCAAATTACACATCAAAATTAATGTGGAAGGTGTCCAACACACTCAAATTAATCAGTTATAATTTATTTCAGTAGACTACCTTGTGAAAAATAAAAGAAAATAAAAGAAGAAGAATTTGAATGGGGCAGTGACTTCAATTGAGAAAAGGGTGGCTTTTTGAATTTTCTTGAAGCAAAATGAGAGAATTTGGAGAGTAAGGGAGAGAGAGATGACTTATAAAGAATAGTTGAGAGAAAATAAAGCTACATATGGTTTTCACTACAAAAAATAGAGATTTAGCGACCAATTACTTTCACTACAAACAATTAGTCTGAATTTTCCCATTCGCTATAGAATTAGCGGCCAATTATGATTTGGTCGTTAATATTACGACCAATCAGAGATGAAAAAGCTGTCGCTATTTAGGTGCCGAGACAAGATGCCATTCTAAATGTCGGTCCCTAACTTTGTTGCGAATTGGTCTCTACAATTTGGTCTCTAATTGTGTTACAAAAGGTCGCTAAAGTTGGTTTAAATGATCGATACAGTTTGGTTGATAATATTGTTGTAAAATGGTCCCTATGATGTGGATGCCAATTGGACGCTAACATGTCGTTATTTTGGTTGCTATTTAAAGCTGATTTTTTCCTTTTTATAGTCGCGGAATGATCGCTAAATATTGGACGCTAAACAGTCATCAAAATATCGTCATCTAGTCGCTAATTAGTAGCTAAATTGAAACAATTTGTTTTATTTGAGTCGTTGATTGATCATTGCTCCAAAACTAATTAACCATTATTTGTTACCTAATATATTCATAAACCTATTGTAACAACAATATGTGCATATATATTTTCAATCCATAGTTCTTCAATCTAAAACAGTAAAAATAAAACTAGTTAAATAACAATATGTACATATATAATTCAATCCATAATTCCGTAATCTAAAATACCAAAAAATAAAACCTGTTATAATAATAATTTCTACACATTTTAATCTACCATTATGCAATCTAAAATAGCAAAAACAATAATATTATCCAATAATAACAGTTTAAATATTGAAAATACACAATAAATACAAATAGTAGTATTCAAAGTTTAAGTAATTAAAAAGTACTGATAATTTATTAATGTAGCTTAATAGCATACTTATAACCAATATCAGGCTAGGAGTGAGTCTCATCCTTTTCCATGTGTGAAGTATTAGAGGATGCATGAGCTGGATAGATATCAAATGATGACGGCACCAATGAAGAAGCATGTTGTCACGTCTTTGATGCCCGTAGTTCTTCATACATTTCAGCTAAGATGCGATTTTGTTCCTCCATGATTTTTTGCAAAGAATTATACTTCTCTCATATCCTTCTTCCATTCTGGTTATTGGGATGATGGCATATTTATTAATGTATCCCTGATCCTGACTGGGAGAAGGCAGAGGAGGCAGCATTGCCTAACCTATAAACTTAATTCCTTTCCACCCTCCCGCTGCTTGAATGGGCAACTCATTACCATCAGTTGTTGCTGCAACTCCTTTTGTATTTGAGGCCATATATTGGCTCACCTATTTTTCTTTTAGTTTCAAATAATTTTTCTGAAAAATCACATAGTAATAATATTAGTTATTTATGGATATTTATTTATTTACCTGGTCCCATGAGCTAACTTAATAAAAAACCGTCTTTAAAAGAGCAACAATATACACATCACATAATAATATTCTTTGACTTTCAATTAAAATATAATATCTACAAAAATCAGACTCAATCTCAATATCTTCAATACAAGTACAAAGATATCATACGTAATTCCCAATACAAATGTAATTTAAATAATTCTTATTTAGTTAGAAACTTATATAAACAATCTCAGCTCGTTTATCAACAAATTAGATCAAGGTCACTCTTCTTCGTATGGGTATGGAGAAATAGTTCAGTTGTTGTTGGAGGAACTTTGTCTATGGATGCATTTTGCATGCGCTTTACATGCTCCTCGTGTGTGATAGGCCCACCTGTATGCTTAGATGAACCAACTCCTTTACCTCCCTTCTTAGTTAGGTGGTTTTTTTAGTACTTCATCGACTATGCCACAAATTCTATAGTACTCCAATCTAAGTTCCATTTGTCCCAAACTTCAACTAATATATAAGAACTCCTTTTCTTTTTATTCTTTTCATTAGTGAGAAAGTCTTTGTACCGAGTTTCTACTTTTTTATTCGATACTTTTCTTAATATAACATCACTTACGCCATCCCAATAAAACTCTTTTTGGAAATTTATTGAAAAAAAATGCACATAATACAATGTAAATTGTAAGGTATATAATGTTTACTAGAATGCATAATAAATACACTTCTTTTTAACATACCTGAAACTCTTTAAAATAAAAATCTTTTATAGATTATCAAAAACTTGACAAGTTGTACGCCGTGCAATATCCACAAGTGTATGGAATCGTCTCAAGTAATACAGAGGGAGTATAGTATCGTATTCACAAGGATTGAAAATTAAGTACCAAAAGATGAAAAACCCAGTTCTATATGGATTTATGTGCACAACCTAATATTTAAAGGGTTTGAAAATTAAAACTTGTAATAGATTGGAAATAGCTCCTTTGGGCAACTTGTAAAAAAAAAATTTATAACTTAAGTTAAGATGATCATAATTGTATGAATAATATCTTATTTTTTGCTAAGGCATAAATATACATTTTTTATGTAGAAACTAAAGTGTAATTCTATCCATAAGATTCTTGAATAATTGATGCAAATTTATGTAGAATGCAGCCCTTTTTTAAAATAAATTGTACAAGATTGAGTTGCTTACTTAATTGGTAAGAATTACGCAGGTGCATACTTGATGTGCTTGCTTTACGCACGTACTAGCTTGTGAATTAGAAATTTTTATACATCAAGAGATAAAGAAAAACTTGTCGTTCTATACTTATTGACGATTTGAAATGCAAAAGTCGAATTTATTTAATGTACTAATTTAAATGTCAAGCCTATGAAATTATGCACTACTTGATATGAGTTTGTAGTATTGTTATTAATGACAATTGATATTTACATTTAGAAAATGACTTGAAATGGTATCAAATGACATATGTTTCTACCTACACAATATGATATACTAAAATTAAATGTACTTGCCCTAGTAAAATCAGTAGGAGTCAAAGTTAGTTTAAGAGTATGGCATGCCATATATACATACAAAGTCTGTTGTACTACTACCTTTATGTTATCCCAAACTAAGAGACCAACAGGGAGTGAATTCATCACTTTTATCAATTTTTTAGCTCTTACTCAAAACTTAATGAAAAATTGTAGATGATAATTCTAGTATGAATAAGTGCTATTTTAAAACAGATAATTTAAATATTTTCTTGAAAAACATGCAATCAATTTCAGCAAACATAACTAGCACATATCAAATATTGATACGACAAGGTAAAGATAGAATTAGCAAACTACTTTTGATATATTTCTATCACCTACATTTCAACATTCAATCATAAATCAGAGTTAAAGATTAAGTGTTGAATGTAAAAGGATTATGGATGAGAGAATCAAACACTAGATATTTATAGTGGTTCGACTAACTCAACTTTCATCCACTATCTTGAGGACTTCCTTTGAGTCTTCACTCCATTAAGCTCTTTTACACAGACAAGAGAATAACCTTTCTTACAACAACAAGCTTTTTAGATACTTGTAAACCTTTATAAGTTTGAACCACTTCTTAAACTCCTACCTAAGTTTCAATAGGTTCTTAAAACTTATACCAATTGAACACACTCACTCCAAGATATCTCAACGACTCACAACAATGCAACAAAAAGTTATTAAGAAGAGAGAGAAAATTTGCCAATAAAGATCAAATTCTTAAATGAAAGCAGGTAGACAGGTTTGTAAATGTACTTAGAATTTCAAGTCCATTAAGAATTTATAAAAAGAATAAATCTCTTATATATAGGTGTCTGAAAATTTACATCTCAGTTGTAATAGTTGTTCAACAGTAATAAATTTTAAAAAAACTAGTCATTTTTATGTTGAAATTCATACAGATTGAAATCAGTTAACTCACAATTTAAAATTAGTTAACTAGAATAAAAGGAAGTAGAAATTAAATATCTAAATTTAAAATGTATCCAAAATTAAATGTCTAATTTTAGCCTTTGAAAATTTTAGATCAGCTAAAAATCTGTATACTTTAAACACTTGTTTTCTCAAGCTTTAGGAGTTAAATTCATTTTTCAGCAAACATTTAAATTTAATGAAAATAGATTTTATGACTCAAAACTCATTCATTCTTTTATATAATTTCTAAAGATAAATTTATCTTATATTTTCCTCCTTTAATTCATCTTGAGTTATCTTTAGAGTTCTCTTCTTTTCTATATGAGGTGCTTTCTCAATTCTTAAATTTTTTAATATTCTAATTTCAACTTTTAAACAACTAAAAATAGTTAGATAAAAAAAGGTTTTGATATCATCAAAACTAAGCTCTTTCAAATCTTATAGGGCCAACACTTTAGACGACCTATATATGAGGTTACATAATAGGTACCTCATAGATACAAACCTATAGCCTTACTATCATAGTTTCAGCTTCTAGCCTACTGTTTGACACCCTATTCCTACTGTTGTAATTTCTTATCTACCTAGTCAATTCTACTATGTGTTTATAGGGGATGAGAACTTAATTAACACTTAATACTTGATTTTATGAATTTTCAATATATGTTGACACATTTGGATATATCACATATTTTTTTATCATGATAAATTGCTATGGACATAATATGTACAAATATAGTAAAAGATAATAGTCTATACATATTGAAAGAATTCTAGTTATGCACAAAGGTGCACACTTACACTTACACTTAATGCTAGAATTCTAATATAGTATGTTATGTTCCATGTTTAATACGTCTTACATGCTTATAAGTATTGTGTTAATTATAAATATACTTTTTCTATGTTATTATTTGTTAGCAATCACCCACTAGACACAAGCTCAACATATTGTTTTCTACCTCACACAGGTTGTAGATAAAGCATTCATTACAAAGTTGACCATAGATTAACATCAAACATCAAGTCTTTCATTATAGCGGTTGTTTAGAGTCTCTAAGTCATTGTATAGTTTGGGATGTAAATATTAAGTAGAGATGGTTTTAAAATTATGGAAGTTGAAGTAACATAATCATGTATGAAAACAAAAAGAATAAACATATGCATATAATAGTAGCCATGGAAGAATGGGAGATGTTGTTATTTTGAAATGCTTGATAAACTAATGGATCATATCACATCAAATGGAAAATGAAAGTATAACAATAAATGCATTTTCCAATATGTTTCACAAGTTAGGATGTTGATAAAATAGATGAAATTCTGCCAAACTTCTTAGTTCAATATCTTTCACATATACCTTAAATACATTATGATGAGACTTACATGAATCATATAATAACTTGATAACTACTCATATTAAGTAAATGGTTTAATTTTGAAATGTATGAGGAAATATAGCTTGTGGCAATCCTTACTCGGTTTGCACCTAGACAGGGTAATGGGTTTTATATTTAGTGGTATTAAAGGAAAGGCTTACGAAGTTCTACATCATCACATATATGTGCAGATGTGTTAGTATATATACATGCCAAAATAAGTTACAATTATGATATATTTTTGATACAGATCTCTTTTTTGTGACTTTAGATCTATTAAATGATATATTTTGAGTCACAAATAGTTGTAGATGAAGAGGTAGAGAATTATGCCCCCTCTAAGATAGCTACACTTACTGCTACTCCTCCACCTATAGGTGGTGGCAGACCAAGGTAGGATGCACAATTCTAACAAATAGCTGAGTTGCTTAGGAGGGTCACACAGTGAGTACTAGAGGTACCACCACCACCACCACCACTACTGTAATATCCGGCTAAACTCCGATTGTAATACCCGGCTAAACTCCGGTTGTAATACCCGGCTAGAGTCCAGCATCGACATTCTACTTTCTGGTGGACTCTCGGATGTCGAAATCCTCTGGAAGGGGACGATTTATGTTTTTGTAAAGGATTTGAGTATGTTTTAATGTTTTAAGTACAAAAGGAAATGAGTTTTTGAAAGAAAAGAGCCAAGGAAGAAATGCAAGGTTCGGCCGCCGAAGGTGAAGTTCGGCCGCCGAACATGCATGCGTTTTGGTTTCACGTTAGACCGCCGAAGGTGGTCTGGCCAGCCACCTATAAAAGGCCCTAGGTCGATGAATGGATAAGCTTTTCTTTCCATTCACAGACAGAGGTGAGACCATGATCTTCCTTGGGTGATTTTCATGTTTTCTTCAAATCTTGCAAAGTTGTGATGGGTTTTATGTTGTTCTGAAGCTTTTGAGCAAATTAACCAAAAGTTTGGAAGTTGGAGACTTTGAGGGAGAGTTTCTCCATATCTCCACGTTGGGATCATTTATCTTCTTGTTTGTAAGAGGTAAGTGAAGATCCTGAACTGCTTTTCATGTTTTTTGAAGGTTTGATGAAGGTTTTGGGTAGAGATGCATGTTTAGGGTAAGTTGAGGTTTTGGTTAATTTGTGGTCAAAGCATGCTTATGGGTTTAGTTGTGTTGTTTGTTGGGGTTTTAAGTTAGTTTTGGACCCCTTTGTGCCTATACTTGAGTATATGCAGGTTGGGAATTTGTTGGTTGCATGTTTGAGTGAAGATTAGGTTGGTTTGCATGAAGCAGAACACGTTTCTGCCTGACTGAAGAATCCAGTTTCGGCCGTCGAAAGAGGGTTCGGCCGCCGAACATGCAAGGAGGTGGTTTCGGCTGCCGAAGCTTGCCCAAGCTTGCCTTCGAAAGTTTGGACTTTCGGCTCTGGAGGAGGGTTTCGGCCGCCGAAGGTGCCGTCGAAGGTTAGGGACTTTCGTCTCTAGAGAGGACTTTCGGCAGCCGAAGTGCCGCCGAAAGTGCTTGAGGTTCGGCTCTGGAAGGGACTTTTGGCCGCTGAACCTGCCGCCGAAAGTGCCCTGTCCAGCCTTCTTTTGCATGTTTTGCTTGATTCTTTTAGGATGTTTTAGGGGGGGTTTTGGGGAGTTTTCTAGAGTTGTTCTTGAGTTAGTTTGGTCCCTCATTTGAGTCCACCTGTGTAGGAACGGACCAGAGGAACCGAAGAGAGCAGCAGTGAGCACTGCTTCAGAGTAGTCAGAGTCAGCTCAGAGTCAGCCAGAGGTGAGTGGAACTAAACTAAATCTTTTAATATGAGCAATTAAATGCTTTGAGCATGTTCCATGCATCATGATATGTAATAGGTTGCGTGCACTAGTATACACTAATGTGATGCATTATGCTTTGCTTGTACGGATCGGACATAGTTTGGATTCATTAGCCCTCCGAGTAAAGTCCTGAGGAGTCCTGAGAGGGTCGGGCACAGAGCACCATAGGGTGCGGATAAAGTCTTGAGGAGCTCCTTCGCGGGCCGGGCACAGTACAGAGGGATTTTTGAATCTGTCCGTCTGAGATGGGTGATTTACTTGTGATGTGATGCATTCCATGTGAGCATGTTTTAGTACCATGTTTTATCTGTTCTACTCACTGGGCTAGTATAGCTCATCCCTCTCCTTTAACCCCAGTCTTGCAGGATCAGAGTCAGAGGGAAGTCAGCAGGGTACAGGCAGAGTAAAGAAAGAGTTTTGTAATAGCATAGTGTGGACATGTAATATTATAAAGACATGGTTTAGTATTGTATAGTGTAGAGTATTGTGTTTGACCCATGTTGTAAATCCTTTTTGTATACATGGTCTATTTATGTGCTGTGAATGTTTTTATCAGTATGTGAAAAAACCAGGCTTAACAGAGTATGAGTTGAACCCGTCTGGAGCAAGCTCTAGTAAGGGGTTTTATAGTACAGAGATAGTGCATGCACAGGTTGAGCCTTGGTTCAGAGCACCAGTTTTATGTTTTTATAGAAAATGTATAATCATGTATGGGATTTGACAGGGACACAGAGAGTATAGCAGGCTTGCTACGGGTCCCGGCAACCTTAAGTCGACCTGGATCCTAGCGCCGGTAGTGGTCCGATTTTCGGGTCGTTACAGATTGGTATCAGAGCCCTAGGTTCATATGGTCGGACCTAGATAGAGAGTGTCGGGCTCATAGAGGTTATAGTAGGTCAAGCACCATAGGAAAGCATGTCCACTAGGATAGGATGTTGAGTCCTGTCTATTTGCTGCGGTGTAATGCCATGAGTTATGCATGTGCAGTGTTGTTATGTGATGTTTATATGCTGATGTGTGCTGTTATGTACTGTTTTCCAGAAAGTTAAGATGAGAGGAACTCGTCGATCTGCACGATTGACTGGAGTCCCACCAGTGAATGAGGGTTCAGATGCTCGTCCTCCTGCGTTGCCAAGGGCAAGGTCTCAGAGGTCTAGCAGGGAGGATATGTCAAGGGACCCTAGAAGGTCTGTTGATGAGAGCAGAAGAGGAACAGATAGAGGAGGAAGGTCAGAGGAAGTGAGGGAGGCTATGGATGTGGATCAGCAGCCAAGAGAGGAAAGTATAGGTATGGGCAGGTTTGAAGAGGATATGGAAGAGTCTCAGGGAGGCGCTCAGGCCTCGGGGTTTGGTTATCCACCCCATTATCCACCCTTTCCACAGGGCCCAGGGTATCCGATGGGGGGTACGTCGGATTACTCTAGCTTTACCCTATATCCTACCTACATGCCTTACATGCCTTATACTCCTTTTTACCCACCATATCCCATGTATCCACCCACACCTTTTCATCCCAGTTCAGCATACCCAGAGTCAAGTTCAGCACCTTCTGCTCTATCACCAGAACCAGAACCAGTAGCCCCTGTTGTCCAAGCACCGCAACCTAGCTCAGCTGAGGGAAGCAAAGTGAAAATGACAGAGTACCTGAAGTTGGATGCTCCCAAATTCAATACGGGAGATGATCCATTTGAGTACCTCAGAACGGTTAAGCTGATAACCGATGAGTTAGGAGCTGATGATAGTAGAGCCATCGAGATGGCAGGGTTCACACTCAAATGTAAGAAGGCTCGAGAGTGGTTCAAGAATTATGTGGACCCCAGGTTGGACAGCATGTCATGGGGAGAGTTCGCCAATGAGTTTGCAGGGTGGGCTTTTCCTGACAGTTCCAGGGAGATGAAAGTTATAGAATTTGAACAGCTGAGGCAGACTGAAGAGATGAGTGTAGATGAATACACAGACAAGTTCCTGGATCTGCTTCAGTATGTGGGTCAGGCTTATGACACTGACCAGAAGAAGGCAAGGAGATATACCATGAGACTACATCCCAGGTATTCCTCTTTGATTCTTCCAGCAGAGAAAGAGAGTTTCCACTCTATAGTGGATGCCGCCAGGAAAATGGAGGCGAGTGCCATTATTCAGGGAACAGTAAAATAGCATATGGCACAGTCTTTGGGTTCGAAGACCCCCAGTGCAGTAGCTTCTGGCAGCAAGAAAGGAGACAAGTTTAAGGCCAAGAAAGGCAAGTTCTGGAACAAGATCAAATCTAGTTTGGGAATGGGTAGTGGCTCAAGCTCTGGCACAGGCAGTACAATATGCATGAGATGTGTGAGACAGCACAGAGGAGTTTGTCGGTTGGGATCTTCAGCCTATTATAAATGTGGGCAGGAGGGACATTTTGCTCGAGAATGTCCTCAGGTGATCTTTATGGCACCATCCCAGCAGATGAGCTAAGGCAGTGTAGTACAGCCAGCAACTCCAGCCATACCGCAGAGCAGTGGCAGAGGGAGAGGGAGAGGGTCAGCCTCTTCTTCAGCAGCAGGTTCCCAAGGTGAAGGTCCGGTAGCCCCAGCACGAATCTTCACTGTGACTCAGGAGGAGGCGAACACGTCGAACACAGTGGTGTCAGGTAATCTCATCATTGGGTGTTCTAATGTGTATGCTTTGATGGACCCCGGTGCTTCTCACTCTTTTATTGCTTCGAGAGCCGTGGAGAGATTGGGTCTGCTCATTTCTGAGTTAGCGTGTCCTCTCTGGGTCAGTGGACCCAAATGTGATCCATCAGTGGCAGTGTCAGTCTGTCGCTTCAGTCCCGTGTTCATAGAGGGTAGATGCCTTCCAGCTGACCTAGTGGTTCTAGATTTGACGGATTTTGATGTCATTCTAGGGATAGATTGGCTATCTACATATGGAGCTACCTTGGACTGCAGAGACAAGGTAGTTAGTCTTAGAGACCAGGATGGGTCAGAGTGTGTCTTCAGAGGAGACATAAGGGAGACACCTAGAGGTTTGATCTCAGCCCTTCAGGCTCGTCGTTTGCTTAGGAGGGGTTGTCAAGGGTTTCTAGCGCATATGAGAGAGCTAGATAGTCAGGTTAGGGAACCAGCCTCAGTTCCAGTAGTCCAAGAGTTTCTAGTCGTCTTCCTAGATGAGCTTCCAGGACTACCACCTGATAGGGATATAGAGTTTGCAATAGAATTGCTGCCTGGTACCAGACCTATCTCTATTCCTCCCTACAGGATGGCGCCAGCAGAGTTAAAAGAGTTGAAAGAGTAGCTGCAAGAGTTGGTAGATAAGGGTTTCATCCGCCCTAGTACCTCACCATAGGGTGCTCCAGTGTTGTTTGTCAGAAAGAAGGATGGATCCCTCAGACTTTGTATCGACTACAGGCAGTTGAATAAGGTCACTACCAAGAATAAGTATCCCCTGCCTAGGATCGACGATCTATTTGACCAGCTAGTTGGAGCAGGTTATTTTTCTAAAATAGATATAAGGTTCGGGTATCATCAGTTGAGAGTCAGAGAAGCAGATGTGCCAAAGACAGCTTTCAGGACTAGATATGGGCATTATGAGTTCTTAGTAATGTCGTTCGGGTTGACTAACGCCCCTGCAGCATTGATGGATCTCATGAACAGAGTTTTCAGTGAGTATCTGGATCACTTTGTTATTGTCTTCATCGATGATATCTTAGTGTACTCTAGAGATGCAGAGGAGCATGCCCAGCATTTGTCTGGATGGTCCTCTCTGACTGTCCGTCAGTCTGTGGATGGAAAGCAGTGCTGAAATCCAACCTTGTACCCATAGCACTTTGCAGACTCCACCAAAATCTGGAGGTGAACTGAGGTCCTCTGTCTGACACTATAGACACTGGGACTCCATGCAACCTTACTATCTCCTCCAAATAAACCTGTGCTAACTTGTCCACAGAATAAGTACTCCTCACAGGGATGAAATGAGCAGATTTCGTGAGTCTGTCCACAATCACCCATATGAAGTCTAACCTGTTGGACACTGCCGGTAAGCCCACTACAAAATCCATAGCTATATTCTCTCATTTTCACTCTGGAATCAGCAGTGGGTTAAGCATTCCAGCCGGCTTTTGATGTTCTAGTTTCACCCTCTGGCAAACCTCACAGGCGGACACAAACTGTGCCACTTCTTTCTTCATAGCTGGCCACCAATACACCCTTTTTAGATCCTGATACATCTTGGTGGCTCCAGGGTGAACATTGTACCTTGCATTATGAGCTTCCCTCATAATGTCTCCCTTCAGACTGATGTCATCTGGTACACATAGGCGATTTCCATAGCGGAGGATCCCTTTGCTGTCGAATCTGAACTCTACATTATTGCCTGACTGAACAGTCCTGGCAATTTTAACTAACTCAGGGTCCTCATGCTATTTCTGAGCCACCTACTCCAGAAACACTGGTGTCACTCGCATCTGTGCTATCAACGCACCTGTACCAGACAACTCTAGCTGTAGCCCTTCGTCAATGAGCTTATAAAACTCCATCACCACTGGTCTTCGCTCTGCTGCTATATGGGACAAACTGCCAAGTGATTTCTGGCTTAGGGCGTCTGCCACAACATTCACCTTACCCGGATGATACTGAATCGTGCAATCATAGTCACTGAGCAGTTCTACCCATCTTCTTTGAGAGAGCATGGTTTATATGCCAAGTTCTCTAAGAGTGAGTTTTGGTTGAGGAGCATTTCATTCTTGGGGCATGTTGTATCAGCCGAAGGTATTCAGGTAGACCCCAAGAAGATAGCAGCTGTAGCTAACTGGCCTAAACCCACCACAGTGACTGAGATTAAAAGCTTTTTGGGTTTGGCAGGTTACTACAGGAGGTTCGTACAGGACTTCTCAAAGATAGCTGCTCCTATGACCAAACTGACGCAGAAGAACCAGAGGTTCGTGTGGTCGGACCAATGTGAAGAGAGCTTTGCTTCGAATGTGTGTGTTAGATTTTGGCGGTTCTTGGAGGCAGCATCTACCTTTGGTGGAGTTTGCTTACAACAATAGCCATCATGCTAGCATAGGGATGGCCCCTTATGAAGCTTTGTATGGGAGAAAGTGCAGATCACCTGTTTGCTAGGAAGAAGTAGGAGAGGCGGCTCTTGCAGGGCCGGAGTTAGTTGAGATCACCAGCAGAATGGTGCCCATGATCAGAGAGAGAATCAGGACTGCTCAGAGCAGACAGAAAAGCTATGCAGATGTCCGTAGGAAGCAGTTAGAGTTTCAAGAGGGTGATATGGTCTTGCTGAAGGTGTCTCCAATGAAAGGAGTGGTTCGGTTTGGGAAAAAAGGGTAAGCTAGCCCCACGATACATTGGACCCTTTGAGATCTTGCAGAAGATCGAGAATGTGTCGTAAAAGCTGGATTTACCTGCTTCTATGGAGAGAATTCACCCGGTTTTCCATGTTTCTATGCTCCGAAAGTTCATGTCAGATCCGAGTAAGGTTCTTAGTGAGCCTGAAGTGGAGATCCTTGGAGATCTCACCTATGTAGAGCAGCCAGTAAGGATCCTAGACACACAGATCAGAAAGTTAAGGAACAAGGAAATTCTAATGGTGAAAGTCCTTTGGAACCACCACAATCGAGAAGAGTGCACCTGGGAGACACGGGAGTCTATGCTTCAGCAATATCCATATCTGTTTTGAGGTTAGTTTTCCTCCTTGTTATGTGTTTCATTGTTTGTGGAACATTCGGGGATGAATGTTCTTAAGGGGGGAGAATGTAATACCCGGCTAGAGTCCGGCATCGGCATTCTACTTTTCGGTGGACTCTCGGATGTCAGAATCCTCTGGAAGGGGACGATTTATGTTTTTGTAAAGGATTTGAGTATGTTTTAATGTTTTAAGTACAAAAGGAAATGAGTTTTTGAAAGAAAAGAGCCAAGGAAGAAATGCAAGGTTCGGCCGCCGAAGGCGAAGTTCGGCCGCTGAACATGCATGCGTTTTGGTTTCACGTTAGGCCGCCGAAGGTGGTCTGGCCAGCCACCTATAAAAGGCCCTAGGTCGGTGAATGGATAAGCTTTTCTTTCCATTCACAGACAGAGGTGAGACCATGATCTTCCTTGGGTGATTTTCATGTTTTCTTCAAATCTTGCAAAGTTGTGATGGGTTTTATGTTGTTTTGAAGCTTTTGAGCAAATTAACCAAAAGTTTGGAAGTTGGAGACTTTGAGGGAGAGTTTCTCCATATCTCCACGTTGGGATCATTTATCTTCTTGTTTGTAAGAGGTAAGTGAAGATCCTGAACTGCTTTTCATGTTTTATGAAGGTTTGATGAAGGTTTTGGGGAGAGATGCATGTTTAGGGTAAGTTGAGGTTTTGGTTGATTTGTGGTCAAAGCATGCTTATGGGTTTAGTTGTGTTGTTTGTTGGGGTTTTAAGTTAGTTTTGGACCCCTTTGTGCCTATACTTGAGTATATGCAGGTTGGGACTTTGTTGGTTGCATGTTTGAGTGAAGTTTGGGTTGGTTTGCATGAAGCAGAACACGTTTCTGCCTGACTGGAGAATCCAGTTTCGGCCGCCGAAAGAGGGTTCGGCCGCCGAACATGCAAGGAGGTGGTTTCGGCTGCCGAAGCTTGCCCAAGCTTGCCCCCGAAAGTTTGGACTTTTGGCTCTGGAGGAGGGTTTCGGCTGCCGAAGGTTAGAGACTTTCGTCTCTGGAGAGGACTTTCGACAGCTGAAGTGCCGCCGAAAGTGCTTGAGGTTCGGCTCTGGAAGGGACTTTCGGCCGCCGAACATGCCGCTGAAAGTGCCCTGTCCAGCCTTCTTTTGCATGTTTTGCTTGATTCTTTTAGGATGTTTTAGGGGGGGTTTTGGGGAGTTTTCTAGAGTTGTTCTTAAGCTAGTTTGGTCCCTCATTTGAGTCCACCTATGTAGGAACAGACCAGAGGAACCGAAGAGAGCAGCAGTGAGCACTGCTTCAGAGTAGTGAGAGTCAGCTCAGAGTCAGCCAGAGGTGAGTGGAACTAAACTAAATCTTTTAATATGAGCAATTAAATGCTTTGAGCATGTTCCATGCATCATGATATGTAATAGGTTGCGTGCACTAGTAATACACTAATGTGATGCATTATGCTTTGCTTGTACGGATTGGACATAGTTTGGATTCATTAGCCCTCCGAGTAAAGTCCTGAGGAGCCCTGAGAGGGCCGGGCACAGAGCACCATAGGGTGCGGATAAAGTCCTGAGGAGCTCCTTCGCGAGCCAGGCACAGTACAGAGGGATTTTTGAATCTGTCCGTCTGAGATGGGTGATTTACTTGTGATGTGATGCATTCCATGTGAGCATGTTTTAGTACCATGTTTTATCTGTTCTACTCACTGGGCTAGTATAGCTCATCCCTCTCCTTTAACCCCAGTCTTGCAGGATCAGAGTCAGAAGGAAGTCAGCAGGGTACAGGCAGAGTAAAGAAAGAGTTTTATAATAGCATAGTGTGGACATATAATATTGTAAAGACATGGTTTAGTATTGTATAGTGTACAGTATTGTGCTTGACCCATGTTGTAAATCCTTTTTGTATACATGGTCTATTTATGTGCTATGAATATTTTTATCAGTATGTGAAAAAACCAGGCTTAACAGAGTATGAGTTGAACCCGTCTGGAGCAAGCTCTAGTAAGAGATTTTATAGTACAGAGATAGTGCATGCACAGGTTGAGCCTTGGTTCAGAGCACCAGTTTTATGTTTTTACAGAAAATGTATAATCATGTATGGGATTTGACAGAGACACAGAGAGTATAGCAGGCTTGCTACGGGTCCCGGCGACCTTAAGTCAATCTGGATCCTAGCGCCGGTAGTGGTCCGATTTTCGGGTCGTTACACCGGTATCAGAATTCCTACCGTCCGGTGGAATCTCAGATGTCGAAAATCTTTAGAAGGGTAAAATCATGTTTTTATAAAATGTTTTCATGTATTTTATGGTTTTAAATAAGAAAGAAATTGAGTTTTGAATGAAAATGACCATAGAGGAAAATCCAGGTTCGGCCGCCGATCCTCATGTTCGGCCGCCGAACATGGTGGAGTTTTGGAGTCGCCTTTGACTTCCGAAGGTGGTCTGGCCAAAAATGGGCGAGTTTTCTCCCCTATTTTCGGTCAACGGTGAGTCCATGCCCTCCCATGGTTGGTTTTGATGATTTTCCTCAAATCTTTCAAGTTTTAACGAGTCTTAACTTGGTTTTTGAAGTTTTTGGAGCTAAGATCAAGATTTGAAGCTTGGAGACCCCGGAGCTCTCTTCCTCCATTTCTCCAAGTGTAGGTCGCTTCCCCTCTCAATCTTCAAGAGGTAAGAGTAGATCTTTAGCTCATTCCATGTTTTAAACAAGTTTTATGAGGTTTATGGGGTAGAAATGCAAGTTGGAGTTAGTTGATTGTTGTTAGGGTTCATGTGAGTTTTGTTGAAAATATGTGTAATGTGTATATGCATTGTGTTGTTGTTGAGGTTTAGGATAGTGTAAGACCCCTATATGCTTGTTTGCTTGTGTATGCATGTTGTAGAATAGAAAAATGCATGTTTGAAAGTTTTGGGAGGCAAAATGTGTATGTGGAGGCTGAGTTCTGCCACTTTGGAAGAACTCAGGTTCGGCAGCCGAAGGACTTTCGGCTGCCGAACCTGCCTGTGGAGGCAAGCTTTTGGCTGCCGAACCCTGCCCCAGAAAGTTGGACTTTCGGCTCTGAAAGGGAGTTTCGGCCGCCGAAGGTGCCGCCGAAAGTGGCTGAGTTTCGACTCTGGAGGGACTTTCGGCTGTCAAACCTGCCGTCGAAAGTGCCCTGTTCAGCCTTCCTTTGCATGATTTCTATGATTGTTTTATGATATTTTAGGGGGTTTTTGGGGAGTTGTTTAGAGTCATGTTCATGTATGTTTGGTCCCTCATTTGAGTCCACCTGTGTAGGTTCGGACTCAAGGAACCAAGGATCCCAGCAGTGAGATAGCTGCTTCAGAGTCTTGTCAGAGCTAGCCTGAGGTGAGTAGAATGACTCTTTATATTGCAAAGCAAATAAATAAATTTTGAGCATGTTCATGCATCATGAATACCATGAGATATATATTAGGTTGTTTGCATTAGAATTCACGAATATGTTGCATTGCATAATATGATGTTGATGTGGATGAACATTGGATGATCCATTAGCCCTCGTATGGTATGATACGATATGATGATGATACGGTATGGAAGTCCAGGAAGACCCATTCTACGTCCCTGGCACTATGTAAGAGAAAGTTCAGGAAGACCCATTCTACGTCCCTGGCACATTGGAATGTTATGATATGTTATGTAAGGGAAAGACTAGGACCCATTCTACGTTCTGGCACTATTGGATATGTAGAGGGCTATTGGTGACAAGTTCATCCTTAATGTGATTTGTTTGTGATGTGATGCATTTCATGAAAGCATGAATTTTAATATAATGTTTTACTATTCTGCTCACTGGGCTCTAGTAGCTCACCCCATTCCCTTAACTCCTAGGTTTGCAGGTACGGGATAGGCCAAGAAGTCAGTAAGAGTAAAGAAGTCATGTTTTATGTAATAGTTAGATGTGGACATGTATTGTAAAGTGTTATAATGTGATGTAATGTAAATAATTGTATTGAGGATAGAATTGTGCTTGGCCCTAGTATATGTAAATCCCTTTTTGGTACATGATCTTTTTAATGAAATGTTTTAATGATGTTTATGTAAACCAAGCTTAATGTATGATATGTTACCCCATTGGAGCATTTGATGAGGGCTCCAGTGTGGGGTTTTATGTTTATGAGTTTATGAATTTATGAATGCACAGATTAAGCTTGGTAAATGAAAGAAAAAGTTTAAAGTTTTATGTATTTGTATGATCATGTATGGGATTTAACAGGCATACAGGATGTATGTTAGGCTTGCTACGGGTCCCGGTGACCTTAAGTCGATCTGGATCCTAGTGCCAGTAGCGGTCCGGTTTTCGGGTCGTTACAACTACTATCACCTGTAACAATCTAGATACTACCACCAATTATAGCCTAGGCACCACCTAGACCCCAAATAGAAAAACTTAAGTATGGTGCTATAGAGTTTAGAGATATAAAGAAAGATGATCCTTTACCTGTAGAATTTTGTTTAAAAAGTATAGACAATGTCTTACAGTAGCTAAAGTGTTCACTAATAGATAGTTTGATGTGTGCAGTATCTCTACTGGAAGATGAAGTCTACAAATGGAGGACCATATTAATACGAATAGTTAGACTAGAGTGGAAGATTAAGAAATTCTTTTTGACAGAGTTTAAGAAAAAATATCTTAGGGCCATATAAATAGACGAAAGGAGGGAGTTTTTGTACCTTAGACAAGGCAGAGTTACAATAAGTGAATATGAGCAAGAGTTTGTCAAACTTAGTAAATATGCCATATAGATAGTCCCTACAGAAAAGGAGAGATGTAAGTGCTTTAAGCAAGGTTTGCATGCTGAGATTAGGATGTATCTCAAAGTTATTCGGAGAATTTTCAATTTTAATAAAAATAGCCAACAACTTGGAGCGAATTAGAGAGGAAGAGCATAGTAGAAAATAGAAATGGCAATAGAAGAGGATTAGAGTCAGTTTCAAGGAAAGTCCTTTGCATTTTAGACAATTACTAGGAGACAAAGGGGTTTTCAGTAGGAGTATAGAGACGACCAATTAAATAGAGCCAAAGACATGGATAGAGTTTAGTAATGAGGTCTGAACAATAAACTATCACAATATCTAGTACATGAGGACTAGGTAGAGAATTGCCACCAGTTAATGAGCATTATGGTAGGAGACGTGATGGAGCATATAGGATGTTAACTGGGGCTCGCTTCTTGCATAGGACTACATATTAATTTATGAGGGATTGTCTTAGAGGCGAACCAGTACAACTTCTATAGATAGAGAGATCTATGCCAACAGGGCTTAGAGGCAAAGGTGAGTCTAGCAGTGCACCGAGTCAAAGAGTATCAGAGACAATAGATATACCAAACACGAGGGCACCTACTATGGAGTATGCTATATGAGCAAAAGAAGACTAGAACAAACCAGATGTTATAGCGGATAAATTCTCCATCTTTGATAAATTTATTTATGCATTAATTAATCTTGGTTCCACATAATATGCATCAACATTCCCATCACTAGTGAGAAGGGAGTCTAGGTAGAACCCTTAGAATATGACATAGTAGTGACCAATCCTTAACTATAATTAAGATTAATAATTAACTGATTTATTAATTTTTTTTAGATAATTAACTAGATAATAGAAAAATAACATGCAAAAATTAAATATAAAGCTTAATTAATTTATTTCATAAATTACTTTTAATATTAATGTAAACTTTGAAGCAAATGGAGTTTGTATTGTTTATTATTTACCCTTTTGATCCATTATTTATTGCTATATGAATGAAATTAATACTTAGGAGAATAAACAACTAAATTAATATGGGTCACAATTTTCACTTCTTCTAATTAGGACACTAATTCAAAAAGAGGAAATTAATACCTAAAAAGCTTGATCCATCAAGGTCTTGCTATTAAAATAGTAGAACTTTTGTCACTTCCTCATGCATGGCATCAATAGAGACTTTTAGAACACTAAAAGCCTTAGTAAGTACACTATGGTTCTTTTCAAAAGCCATTAATAACTTCTAAACTGATAACGATGGAGGTAAAGATAATTTTCAAGAGTTGCTCTATCACACTCCTAATTAACATATATAACAAGAAACGAAGATTATGGAGTGATAAAAATTTAGATTAGAAAGTCATAAGATTGAACCTTGATAAGTAATTAAATATGGAGACACAAAGAATTAATCATCTTTATCACGGATAAAAAAACCAAAGTTTTAAGAATAAGTTTTCATTGTTAATAGCATGATTCTCTCCATATGTACAAATAAAGGATATTTATAGCCAAATATTTTTAATTCTAGCTGGAGTAAGAAAACAGAATAAGTCCTAATTGAAATAAGAAGTAAGAAAATAAAATAAATCCTAATTAAAATAGAAAATAAAACAAATCCTAGTTAAAATAGGAAAATATATGTGATATTGCACTAGCTCCTTCGTCGAATTTGAATCAACAAAACAAATAGAGCACTGGGTTGTTTGATAGGTAAACCTTTGATGTTTAAGTCAATAGCTTGTTCAAAGGCATATTTAATGAAAATGATGAATAATGAGATAAGATTGTGTACCTGAAGGTTGCCCTTATATATAATTGTTGGAAGTTTTATCCTCACAATGTTTGGAGAATAGTTTCAATAGCATAAACACTTGCTTGTTGGTCTTCTCCTGATAAGGATTGGAGTTTCCTTGGGATAATGGCTTCATGTTTTACTCCCCTTGGGTCTCTTAATAGTTTCGGTATTCAAAACGTCAGATCTTGAGTCTCGAGTTTCGGATCTCGGACTTTGAGTTTCAGGTTTCGATAGTTATACTATATCAATAAGGTAATCTTATTAGATCAAAGGAAATTAAATCTCATCCTACTAATATAAAAATAATAATAATAATCTTCGTAAAATAAGGAAAATTAAATTATAACCTAATTAGATTGCAAATAAAAGTCCACTTCCTTCCATAATGCTACTTTTTGAAGGATAAGTAATATTGTTAGTCTTCTGCTTCATTTAGAAATATAAAATTTATCCATCCTTCTACTAGACCAAAATCTCTCTTCATATAGGAGAATTCAATTTGTCAATAGTATCAATTTGACTCCTAATTCATATAGGACTATAAAAGACATTAAAAATTATTAAAATATCTCATATATGAGTTTTTAAAAGTGAATTAATTATAATTGAAATTGGATCCACAAATTTTTAAAAACAACATGGTTGATTTTTTTTTCTTATCTTCCGAGCATGATATTCAGTATAAATAAAATTCTTTCAACACAAATTGAACTCTTATGTTCCAGACTTCTCCATTTGATTCCTCAAAAAAAGTTTAAATTTTTATACACAACTTGTTGCTGCTGAAAAATCTTGTCATTGTCATGCTCACGGCAACCGAAGATGTTAGATTCGCATTTTTGGGTATTATACTGTACTCCCAGAATATGTGCTCCCTTAGTATTAATGCAAGAATCGCCTCCAATATGTAAGGAAAAGCCGTAATGCGCATCTTAAGAAACATTCTATTTTAGTGCTGTTGATGTATTGAATAATTGTTCAATATTTTAATGGTATTTTCATATAAAAATAGAAATTTTATACATAAGTCATATCATGACTTTAAAATTCTAAATTCAAGCAAGATAAATATATGTTTCCATATTGTACTACAGATGCAAAGCATCATGTTCAGTTCTTTATTCATAAAACTATAGATCATATAAAGATGCATATTTCAGAAATAGCATGCCAATCACCTTCCTTCCCCAATGAGATCACTGAGGCTAGGTGCAGTGAGGTTAACTGGAGTATGCATGGCCTCAACCTCAGCGTTATTATCATCATTTGGCTGGATAGTTTTAGCTTCAACGGATAGGGCAGAATCTTGATTTGAGAAGGCAGAGGTTAAATCCTTAAAATCCCAATCAGTCAAATAGCTTGGCTTTGATATCACATGATTCACTTCCATGTCTCCAGCAAGCATGCCTACAACACGTGACATAGTTGGTCTCATCAGTGGTGAGCCTTGAGTACACAAGAGTGCCACCCCTATGAGCTTAAGTGCTTCATTTTCGTCAAACTCGGTTAAGCTTGGATCCACTAGTGCCAAACTTTGGTTACTTTCATGCAAATTCCATGCCTACAAAACATAGGTGTAAAAACTTTATTGGGAAAAGAAAATATAACGATAGATAGGAAAGAGAGAATAAAATAGATTATTATTATTATTATCCTCACCAATTCAAGCAGATAAACTTGTTCCTCAGGCAAGCCATTATCAGAGTTTGGTCTTCCACTAAGAATCTCTAGAGCAACAACTCCAAAACTAAAAACATCAGCCTTCTCTGTTAAATGTCCACGCATTGCATATTCAGGTGCCAAATACCCTCTGAAATTAAGGAAATTAAAATGAAAATTGAATTTAAAAAAGAATGTTTTTCCACTAATAAAGTTGCTTTATATTCAAAGACAATGCAACTCCACATAACATAAATAAAAGAAAATAAACAAGCAAATAGAAAAGGTTGAAGAACAAGGATGGAGGATGTTACATGGTGCCCGCAATTCGAGTGCTGATATGGGTTTTCTTATCATCATATAGTTTTGCCAATCCAAAATCTGATATTTTAGGGCAGAGTTCTGCATCAATCAGAATATTACTTGCCTTTACATCTCTATGTACAATCCTTGGCATTGACTCTTCATGAAGATAAGCTAATCCTCTTGCGGTTCCCATACATATATTGAATCGGGTGGCCCAATCAAGTTGGAAACTATTTTTTGCTATACAAATGTGTGTCAAACATAAAGATTTTGTTAGTAATTTTGCTAATAAAAAATAAAAATTTATTATTTATTTCACACAAAATATTTTATTTATTTCACAAAAAATAATTACTTATCATTGGAAAATATTTTCCGTAGAAAATATTTTCTATGGAAAAATATCTTCCATAAAAAATATTGAAAATATTTTTTGTGGAAAATATTTTTTAATGAATAATTTATTTTTTATTATTTAATTTTAATTTATAAAATAAAATTTATTAAATATATATATATAGAGAAGCCTTGATAAAAATGTCAAAAGTGCAAAAAATGACTTTTTTTTTAAAAAGAAGTTATTATTCTTAAAATGACTTATTTTTTTTTTTTGACGAGTAAATATTTTCTGTTAACTAAATTTTTTGAATATTATAAACGCTAAAAGTTATGAAAAATATTTTTCAGTAAATTATTTCAAATTAATAAAACGGAGGCTTAGTCCTTAAATTTTATTTCTACTAATGATTTAGATTTAATATTCACGCTTGTATTTTACAAACTAAATTATTTAAGCTCCGTCTGTTTATGAAAAATAATTAATATTTAAAAAATATTTTTTATAAAATATATTTTATAAAAAATATTTTTCATGTAAAATATTTTTTAATAAAATATATACATAAAGATAGTAATAAAAACTTTAAAGTATGGAAAACGGATTAAAAAAGACGGTCATTTTTTTAAAAAAGACGGTCATTTGTTTTTAAAATGACTTAATTTTTATTTTAAATAAAAAAATATTTTTAATTAATTAAATTTTTTTATTAATTCAAACATACAAAATAGAAAAAATATATTTTCCGTCAAATAAACGAAGACTTAGACTCTTAATTTATGTTCATCATATATTTAGATTTTTTCATTTTTTTAATGTTAGTATTTTAAGATAAATTATTATCTAAGTCTCTAAATATTTTTAATTATTTAAAATTTTATCCTTTAATTTTGTAATTATTTATAATTTCATTCGTAAATTTATTTTTTCATTTTTCATCCATTTCAGATAAGAGAGATGGATATGAAAAATGAAATTGTTACTAATTATAAAATTGAGAATTGCAGTATTCAAGAATTAAATTAGTATTTTAATTTTAAAAACTGAAAAATAAGATTGATGGAAGGACTTAAAATGTATTATGAAAATAAAATGAGAGATTAAATAGTTTAATTCAAATCATTATTATTAGTGAAAAAATATAGGGATTAAATAGTCATTTTAAAGAAAAAAAAAAGATAATTAGTTAAAAAAATAAAGATAATTAGTTAAAAACTCGATGCAAAAAACAAAAAGTAATACCAAAGAGTGCTTTGTCAAGGCTTTTGTTTTGGAGATATTCATAGACCAAGAGGCGTCTATTTCCTTCAACGCAGCATCCATACAATTTGACAAGATTGCGATGTTGAACAGCAGAAATGGTAGCTATCTCTGCAATAAATTGACTGTTTCCTTGATTTGATTCTACTGAAAGTTGCTTTACTGCTACTTCTCTTCCATCAATAAGTTTACCCTGAATATAAAACAACCATAATCCTTAATTTGATTGTGCTGTGAGCTTCGAGTTCGAATCCATAATCCATTTTTTTATTAAAAAAAAAAAAAAAAAAGGAAAAGTCAAATTGAATTACCTTGTATACAGGTCCAAATCCTCCCTCCCCAAGCTTATTTGAAGGGTTAAAGTCTTCTGTGGCTGTTCTCAATTCAGCATAGCTAAATGTGTTGGGTTTAGGACCAATCCCAGCAAACACTGTACATTTGTGAACAATATGATAACTTAATTACTTATGGATCAGTAATCATAAGAATGGATCAGGAAACAAAAATCAAGGTTGAGTTTAAAATTTGAACTTATACTTAGTGATCAGTTGCATCTTAATTTAGACTTACATAAAAACTAAAAACTTACCATCCTCATCATCTTTTTCTCTCTTTCTGTTAAGATAAAGAAACAAAAATAACAAAACCAAGCCAACAATTCCAGCAGAGACAGTAACACCGACAATCAACCCTATATTTCTCTTCTTTTCACGAAGATCTGGCGGTATCCCACTAACATTAGGCGTAAAATCTGCAAAAGAATTTTGAATTAAGTTAAAAAAACATATTAAACATATATAAAAATCCGAGTGCAACCAACAAGCATTAGTGTTATCCGAAACCACTGTAAACCTAATAAATTAGTCATCTAATGTATGGTAAAAGGAAAAGCTCAACTAAAGAAAAAATAAAAGAAAAGAAAAAACACATATAAGATAAAATCATGGGCTACCTGGATTAACACTGAGTGCTGAAATAATTGGTCCATAATACCCTTGTTCAGGGGTACAACAAGTTCCTTTTCCAGCCCAAAATAGGTGAATTTCAAGATAGTTTTCTGATACAGTAACATTAAATTTCTTTATAATTGCCCTCTCAACACCTCCTGCTTCCTTTGATATTTCAAAATCCTTCTGTTGGAGACTTCCCTGAAAAACCAAGTATCATCCAAAGAATGAGGTTCTGCATCTGCAACTTTTCCAACCAACCTTTTATATTTTCTTTAAACTTGATCGTCAAAATAATTAAGGCCAATATTTGAACAAAAAAAAAAAAAAAAAGAAGCTAACTTAAAAGTTGCTACCAAACATGAACTTAATCCATATATATATATTTATAAGTGTGAAGTATACTTGAATATAGATGTCGAAAATGCGTCTTCCAAGACTCTCCCAAGTTTGTGAGCTCTCATCATCGAATTTGGTTTCTGCAAAGAACAAGCTAATTGTGTATTCTCCATTCTGAAGACCAAGGCCATAGTACCTTAGTGAACTCGGAGAGATCCTTGAAGTCTGATAAAGCTCTGGAACGTTGGTGCTTTTCACTTGTGCTAAGGTGGGTTCAAAATAATCTGGACTAGTTCTATCAGCATATATGCCCACATTACTCACTGCCCATTTTTCACTACTTGTCACATTGAAGGTTGCTCCTCCCAGAGATGAGTTCTCTGCTTCAAACACTGTTCCATCACTTGTTATCCTCTCTTTACCGCCGCACTTTATTGAAAATTTTGCATCTGTAACAATTCATATTTTCATTATCTTTGTACTTCCTAATGGATTATTTAAAAAAATGCAATTTTAAATCATTAGGTGTTTTATAAAAGAACTGTTAAATATTCAAATTCATCCCTTAAATTATTGAACATCTTCAATTCATCCCGTTTTATTTATTTTATTAAAATTTTAATTTAAGCTCAGTTTAACCTCAAACTTTTATATTAATTTAGAGAAAAAGTTGAAAAAGTGGGCTAAATTAATGGAACTCCCTTAACAAATACATGGTGAAATTGAACATTAAGCTAATAGAACAACTTACAAAGTGGAGGATTCCTATTGCAAGGAAAATTTCTCTGTAGGCAATTCAATCTTGGCAAAATGCTGCATTGTAAGAAAATAAGTATTATTATTTATTAAAATATGAAAAATGTAAAAGCATATATGTTAAATGTAATTTTGCAATAGCTTTTTACTTAACTTAATTTTACACAATTAATTTTAGATTCAATTATTAACTTATACAATCAAGGGGACAGTAATCCACCTTATGTTTGAGCTGTCAAATGTAAAATTGTTGGCCACTAAATTCCTGCAGATACAGTTTCATCATTAAGATAAAAAGATGACAAATCAAGACAATACGGTGTGTAGCCCTAATGCAATTCAAAGCAAATAGCTAATCCCAAAATATGAAGACAAAGGAGATAATACATACAGCTGTAGATTGGAGGATACCCATGAAGGAAAACTTCCTGAAAGATAATTGTAAGATAAATCTCTGCACGCAATTTTTATTACCAAGGGTGAGTAGGCTTGTAATTATATATAGCTAGAAGTTGTAAAAACAATCATTGAGTTTGTTTTCTAAGTAACTTATCATTAAATAACAAATCCATCCTCTTTTAGTGAAACTCGTTAAAATGTTTTTAAATTTTATTTTTGTCAAATACTTTCATTCTGCCATCCATTTGACCATTAATATTAAGAAAAATATCAAACCACCTTTATAGTATAAGGATGTTTAATTTGTTTTTAAAAAATAGATAGATAAGACTATTAAAAATGGCAAAATCCAAAGACTCAATATCCATCTATAGTTTGACTAACAGATTATTCTGTAATTTATTTAGAAAATAGATGGAATGACTAAAGTATCTAACAAAATCAAAACATAGAAATGTTTTAATGAGTTTCTCAAAATACATGGATTGAGTATTAATAATAGTGAGAGGGAGAGTGGGGATAGAGTGGAGATTGCAATGTCACCTACAGTTGAGAAGGGAGATGGAAGGAGGGGAGGGGGAAGGATGAGAATTTCCCTATTAAAGAGGTAGTGATTGGCTCCTGGAATATAAGGGGTCTTAATGACCTCAGAAAGTGGTCAAAGATCCACTATCTAATTGTTAGGTGTCATTTAAAAGTAGTAGCAATTTTGGGGACAAGAGTTAGAAAATGTAATAAAGAAAATGTTCAAAAAGGCTTGTAATTACCAAGATGCGGATCTGGGATGGATTTGGGTGTGTTTTGATATCCTTTGTGTAAAGCTGCATATAATTATGGCTACGGATCAGCTAGTTCCCACTCAAATTGAGGTGGAGAGTAAAAGGTTTTTCTGGACAGTTGTATATGCAAGTAATACTAGTATGGAGAGAAGAAGTTTATGGGATAGGATTGAGTATATTTCGAGTGGTATGGAAAGAATATGGTTAGTCTAAGGCAATTTTAATACCACCCTTTTTGCAAGCAAGAGGTTGGGAGGACAGGAACCTATGAATCCAGATGAGAATTTCAAAAACTGCATTGAGAATGTAGGGTTGGTAGAGGTGCACATGAAAGGATATTTTCTTACATGGACAAACAACCAAGCGGAAGAGAATAGAATCTGGCAAAGGCTTGACAGATGTATGGGTAATTTCCACTAGATGGATGAAATGGAGATTGTTGAATGTGAAGCTATGCCTGCAAATATCTCATACCACTCATCTTTAATCATCAGATTGCTAGGTGTTGTTAATAGTAGAAATGTCCCATTCAGATTCTTTAATATGTGGGTATCACATCCTGAGTATGATGGGATTATGGCAAGAGTATGGCAAGAGGAAAGGAGGGGAAATGTTAATATTAAGCTCCAGTGTAAGCTAAAGGAGCTCAAAAGGAAATTGAAAAGGTTGAATAGAAGGGAGTTTTCTGATATATCAGGGAAAGTTGATAACTGTAGGCAGGTGATGGAGCAACTACAAGAAAGCTTACAGAGTAACCTAATGAACCCTGTACTTTTGGATGAGGAGAGGGCTGTGATGAGTTATTTTAGAAATCTGTTAAAGTAGGAGGAAGAGTTTTACAAGTAAAGTCAACGCTCAATTGGGTGCAATCAGGAGATCTCAACAACAAATTATTTTGTAATTCAATGAAAATTAGGTGAGTAAGAAATTCAATTCCTAGTTTAATGGTTGAGAATGGATATGCTATTGAAGACTAAGATGCTATTAAACAAGCAACAATGAGTTATTATCAATGGGTTATAGGGGTTGAGATACCTAGTAGGGGGCATGCATATATTAGAATTATCTCTACGGGTCTGGTGGTTCACGAGAATGAAGCCTTGGTTTTGTGTGAGGAACGTTGTGAATGCGGATGTTAGAATTATCTTGATGAGGAAATCAAGACGGCCCTTTGATCAATTTGGAATAATAAGGTGCCAGGCATTGATGGGTATAATAGTTATTTTTTTCAAGAAGGTTTGGGGAACTATAGGAAGGGACATTGTGAATGCGATAAGAAAATTTTTTCAGACCAATAAGATTTTGAAGCAGTTCAATGTTTCCACTCTAACCATAATTCCTAAGGTCCTAGTAGCCTTGGGGATTATAGACCTATTGCTTGATATACTATCATTTACAATATTATTAGTAAAGTGTTGGCTGCAAGACTAGGGAAGGTTTTGGGCAGAATTATTAACCTCAACCAATCTACTTTTGTCCCATGAAGGAAAATTGTAGATAGTGTATTGATTGCACATGAGCTTATAAAGAATTACCATAAGGAAAATGGTACTCCTAGATGTGCATTAAAGGTAAACTTTGTTGGAAAAATATGATAAAATAATGAAATCTGAGTCGTGTTGAACACTGTCCTTAAAGATTTATTTTGTAATCCCCCACGATTAAACAGGTTCTTCTGGGATTTAATTTCCAAAATTAGGACAACAAGAATTTATCTCTAATTTATAATCCAGCAGAAAACATAGAGAAGAGAGAATAAAATAGAAATATAGGATTTCCCTTCTTTGTAAAATGTAGGCTATTTATAGTGGAAAAAATGGTCGTTGTAAGCGGTTGTAAAAATCTTGAGATAATATAATAAAATCATAACAGTCAGATTTAATATTAGATTTAAATATCGAATCTGTAACAGCAAAAAAATCTCATAAATAAAATCTTCAACGACCATAAAATCTTCAACGACCATAAAATCTTTAATGACTATAAAATCTTTTGAAATCTAAATTAATTTTACAACAAACTTAAGGAAAGCGTATGACTCTATGTGCTGGATTTAATTGAGGAGGTTTTATTAGGCTTAACCTTCCCTGGTAGATTTATTGATTGGGTACTGGAATATATTAGAACTCCTTGGCTTAAGCTTCTTTCTAGGAAAAAAGGGTTTAAGGTAGGGGGATCCTATGTCATCTCTCCTATTTGTGATTGCTATGAAATATTTGTCTAGGTATTTGGTGGTAAACTGCCCCTCTTCTTTTAAGATCCATAAGAACTAAAATATGTGAATTTAAACCACCTATGTTTTGCGGATGATTTATTCTTGTTCAGTTTTGATGAGGTGAAATTTGTGAGTTTTTTGGTTGCTGAACTACAACACTTTCAAAACGTGTCAAGCTTATAGGTTGACGAAGATAAAAGTCTTATTTTCTTTGCTAATGTTGATGATGAGGTTAAAGATCAAATTTTATAAGTGTCAAGCTTCAAAGAAGGCAGTTTGCATGTTAAATACTTAGGATTGCCTCTTATGTCTACTACCATTAAAAAGTGCATTGCCCGTAGTTGGTGGACAAAATAACTGCAAGAATTCAGTTTTGGGCTACAAAGCACCTATTATATGTAGGGAGAGCTCAACTGATTAATGCTATGTTGAAAAGTATGTTTGTGTACTGGTGCAGTGTATTCATTCTGCCTAAATTAGCGTTGTTAAAGAAATTGATCAGAGATGCAAAGCGTTCTTATGGTTGGGTATGGCTGAGAATAAAAAGGGAAGGGTGGTTGCTTGGAAGATGGTATATAAACTCAAAAATGAGGGTGGAGTATGAATAAAGGAACTTAAAACTTGAAATAAAGTGGTGATAGAGAAACTCATTTGGGAGTTGTTAACTTCCAAGGGTTCCTTGTGAGATATATGGTTGAGTAAGAATAAGTTGAAGCAATTGAGTTTTTGGGGGATTACTAAACCTTTGGATGCAAGCTGGGCTTAGAGACATATTGTGAAGATTAGTAGTGCTTTGAAGCAATTTTATGATGACAAACTGGGAAGGGGTGACATATCCTTCTGGTTTGACCCTTGGTTGAATGATACTAGTATTTCTGATAAGTTTTCTAACTTGAATTTTAAGGACGCAGATGTGCCTAAACATACGAAGACTAATGACTTATGGAGGCAAGGAGATAGGAGGCTATTTGATCCTAGTGACATGGTGACTATGGCAGCTTAGGAAGAGGTGAGGAACTACATGGTTGTTGAGAACCAGGATAATGCCATTTTATAAAAGGTTACTCCCTCAAGTAAGTTCTCTATTGCTAGTACTTGGAAGGCAATAGGGGAGCCAAATAATAAGGTGAGCTAGTGTCAGTTGATTTGAGGCAGGTTTGTTGTGCCGCGGCATAGTTTTATTGCATGGTTAGCTTTGATGAACAAGTTAGTTATTAAAATCATATTTATGAGATGAGGAGTTATTGACAACTCTATTTGCCAGCTATGCTTAAATGATGTTAAAACGGTTGAACATATTTTCTTTTATTATTCTTTCTCTAAGAAGGTGTGGACCATTATTTTATAAAAATATAATGTGAACAAACCTATTATGCGATGGAAGAGAGATGTAAGTTGGTTTGTGAGGAAAACTAAAGAGAGGAGTGAGCTGACCGTTTGTAGGAGAATGGTTTTCAATACGGCAGTTTATTTCATTTGGATGGAGAGAAATACTGTTATTTTTAAGTAACAATCTCCAAATGTAAATATAGTTATACAAAAGATTATTTTTACTATTAAACTGAAATTAGATGATACATATAGGTCTATTGACTAGCACAGATGGAGTAGCTGAGTTGAGTCTTGTCTAGTATGTTACTATATGTATATGGTGTTTTGAGGAGTTGTTACTTTTGGATAGTTGTATCTTGTTTTTACTTTGGTTTGCAATAAAATATATTACTTACGAAAAAAAATAGAAATTTTTAAAAATGTTTTTGTAAATCTATATATTATATGTATATGTTGAAATATTTGTTAAATATAAAAGGGCTACCATTCAATGCTTAAATTATTTACAACACAACAATAGATACAAGGTTCATACTTAAAGCAGTGTAAGAAATAAAAAAGAAAAAAATGAGAAATTATGTAAGATGAGTACTTACATGGTTTGAAGAGTATTACTTTTCTGACTAGAAAGGCTTCCAGAAAGGCTATTATTTCCAAGAATCCTGATGATTTAATAATATAATTAATTGTACAAAATATTAGAAAAAAAAATCAGAACAAGCTAGCCAAGTGTATATAAAGGGCTTCAGACATGAAAATAGACAGTATTTACAAGGATTCAAGAGAACTCATGTTGAACAAAGAACTTGGAATTGAGCCTGTTATGTTGTTGAAACTTAAATCCCTGCAACCATTTAGACAAAATGAAGTTTAAAAAAAATAATCATCCAAATAAATTTTTTAGCATTTATTTCAAAAAATTCTTTTAAAGAAAAGAATTTTTAAAGAAAAAATTCTTATACAATCATGAGTGACAATAATTTCTATTAACATGATTTGTTTAAATTAAAATGAATTTAATTTTTTTTCTTTCCAAACATGAGAATTAAAAAAAAAAACTTGAATTAAATTCTTATAAAATTCTTAATTTTGAACTAGAGAATAAAGACCTTTATGACTATAACTTACAGCCTTTGCAATCTTGTATACTCTGCAATGTCGGATGGGATAGTGTCACTAATCAATGCATTTCTTAGATTCCTGTGAAAAAAATATTGAAATTATAATAAAGAATAGCATTACGGTAATTGATATTGTTCTTATCTAAGCATGTGAATCGACTATCAAAACCTAAAACCTATCACCAATTTTAAAGGTTGAGCACCTTAAGGGTCAGAACCAAGACTCTTCCCTTACTTTTGAAGGTTCCGAACCCTCATATTTCAGGATCATGAAAACAAAAAAATTATGAAAGATCAAGTGGTTGACTTCCAACAGGACTTTTAACCTTAAAAATATTATGAATCCTTCTTAGATTAGATATCCTAACTCAGAAAAATTCCTAAATTCTATCAATTTATGTCTTTTAGACCAAAATAGATTTTAATAAGACACTTAGTTTGATGCCTACACATATATTACCTCAATTATGATTTCTCATCTTTCCTAGCTATCTCTATTTATGATTGTTTATTTTCCCTAGAGACTATTACTAACTTAAGCATCATAGGATTTTCCCATTAAACTGAACACTTGTTGTTCTTAACTATTTTGCAAATCCATAAATGAGGAGAAAATCAAGCAAAGCATCATTCGCACTATCTATGAGAAAAGACTTAAAATCTTTTTTCTCACTTAATTCATATTTGATTACCGTATTTTGATCCTTTTACTATACACCATAGCCTTTGACCCTGCGATGGAGATTATTTCTGTAAGAAATAATGTGAACCTAGCCATTATCAAAGGTTTTTGCATTGATGCCAATACTACTGCCAATGATGCCATCAATAGCAACCTAATGGGCATTGAAAATTTGTGAATAGATGAGTCTACCAAAGAGCAAATTTGGGAAAAGCTAAAATTGATGCAATCAAAATGACATAAGGGCTCTAATTCTCCTTAAGGAAGCCAAAACCTGAACAATCCATAGGAGTTAGAAAGGCAAACAGAGAGGTCAAGGGAAATTCTTGGAGCTAATATGGACTTGAAGAATCATATGAATATAGCGAACAACTTGATGCTAGGTTGTTAGAGGTCGTAAGAAAGATTCAAAAAGGAGCATTTTGATGACGATTTAAGGGATAAGGGATGGTTTCCTTATTAGTCAAAATATTGACTGAATCTTTTTCTTCAAGAATCAAACTTTCTATCTTTATAAACATTTGATGGAACAATTGATTTCATAGCCATTTAACTAACTTTTGCATTACTATGTTTCTCCACAATGTTAATAACTTGATACTCTATCAAGTATTCTCTTCCACTATCATTGTTCTTGTCTAAAAATGGTAACAACAACTCCATCCAAATTTCATACGTGATTTCAGCTAATCTGCTTACAACTTCAAGTAATGTTTCATCATATATCTACATAAAAAAAAACATTCCTAAGGATTGAGTCTCTTTGGAGCTACATTGAGAAGTTCAATGTTGAAGCTCTTCAAGTGGACAACCTCCATCATAAAACAACATGTGAGCCCTCAAAAAGAGATCTCAAAACACAATATTTGTTAAAATCCTAGTGAAAAACATAGTCATATACTATTACCAATTGATAGAAAAGGCCTAGAAATACATTTGATTAAATGATAAAAAGCAAGCATAGAAAATTCAAAAGCATTAGAAAGATGAGAGAAAGTTTAGTTTGAAGGGAAAGGGAGGAGGAAGTAAACCTAAAAGAAATCGTGATAGATTTAGGAACTATACCCCCTTAAATGAATTAAGATCTAAAGTGCTAATGTGAATTCAAAGAAATGGTGGACCAAAAAAAGAATGAATCTTACCACATCCACCAAAAAGGACAAAAATAAATTTTGCTAATTTCACGAAGATCATGCACATAAGATCAAAGAGTGTTGACAGCTAGAGGGTGAAATTGAAAGACTTATAAGGGACGAATCACTTAAATAATTCACTCGAAGTGGCCAACATTCAACAAAAGAAAATAAAGGAAGAAACTTTGTCTAAAAAGGAATATTCTTTGAAGAGAAGGGATGTCACTTAAAATGATGAATGTTTGGGAATAATTAATGTGATTGTTGAAGGCCCTAATCTGGTAAAAACAAAAAAAAAAGGAAAGAGGGAAATAAACTTGTGATTCGATAAAAATTATGCAGTAGAAGAGTTATGTTAGACTCTTACTTTTAGATTAAAGAAGGATAATACGATATTGCGTCCTCACTTAGACCTTTTGATAATCTCATTTTGACTAAATAAATATATGACAAAAAGAATTTTGGTTGATACTATAAGTTCTATCAATCTCATAAATCTTAATGAATCTGAGAAATTAAGGTTGCATAAGAAGGATATTTATAAGGTTTTGTATACCTTAGTGCAGTTAGGTGGCGAGTCAATACTAATAATGGGAGTAACCAACCTACTAATTGTGATTAGAGATGAAAAGTTCATGATGGATGTATATGTCAAATTTATAGGGTGATTGACATTCCCCTCTTATACAATATAGGATGCCCTATCCTTAACAAACATGAGATTGTCTTTGTCATGGAGCTATTAGGTTTAAAGATAGCTCTTGTTAAAGGGATTGCATTCGTAAAGGTAAGTTAGAAGTTAGCCCAAGACTATTATAGACAATCGATTAAAGTTGTCATCTAAATGTCTCTCCCTAATGATCTGTTGAAAAAATTTGGAGGAAATGCTTTTTCTATAATCAATTATAAAGAAGTTTAATAATACAGTTGGAGGATGGTAAAAGCTTAAAAATGAGTTTGGTTTTGAAGGGAGAACGGCAAAAAGCAATGATTTCAATATTAAAGGAGCAAATCACAATTTTTTCTTAGACACATGATAATATGAAAGGGATTGACCTAAAAGTAACAACTCATAAGTTGAATGTAGACTCTAAGGCTAACATGCTTAGCAAAAAAGAGAGAGAAACAGAGAGAGAGAGAAAGATTGCCCAAAAAGGCAAAAAAGTATTATGAAAGTTGAAAGATAAAAGATCATTAACGAAGTTCAATATCCTACCTAGGTTACCGACATTATTTTAATTAAAAGTGCTAATGGAAAGTGGAGAAAGTGCATTGATTTCATTAACTTAAATACATGTCCCAAATATCATTGTCCACTCCTTTCCATTGATCATCTAGTAAATGCAATCATTGAACACATAGTATCTGTAATACCCGGCTAGACTCCGGTATCGGAATTCCTACCGTCCGGTGGAATCTCGGATGTCGGAGACCTCTAGAAGGGTAGGACCGTGCTTTCATAAAATGTTTTCATGTTTTTAATGGTTTTAAAGTATGAAACTAAATGAGTTTTTGCATGAAAATAGCATTGGAGGAAAACCCAGGTTCGGCCACCGAAAGTCAAATTCGGCCGCCGAACATGCATGCGTTTTGGAGGCACGTTAGGCCCCCGAAAGCATGAGTTAGGGCAGTTCAGGTTCGGCCGCCGAAAGTCAAGTTCGGCCGCCGAACATTGCATGGATGCGGAGGCACATTCGGCCCCCGAACGTGGCCTGGCCAGCCACCTATAAAAGGGGCACTTAGCCGAAATGGGTGAGCTTTTTCCCATTTTCGGCCACAGCAAGCTTCCGACCTTCCTTTTGCAACTCTTGTGCTCTTCCTCCAAATCTCTACCATTTTTTCTTGAGTTTTAAGCTTGCATTGAAGGTTTTGAGCTTTTAAACCAAGTTTTGGAGCTTTGGGAACTCAGGAGCTCATTTTCGTGGATCTCCAAGTTTAGGTCGTCTTCCTCTCGATCTTCAAGAGGTAAGGGCCGATCTTAAGCTCCTTATGTGTTTTAAGTAAGTTTTAAGTGATTTTATGGGGTAGAATGGCATGTATAGGGTTGTATGAGTTTTTAAGCAAATGTTAGGTTTTATGTGATTTATGAACAATGTGGCATGTTTGAGTATGTTTGAAGTGTTGTAGTTGGGGTGTATGCTTGTTTGAGGCCCCTAGGAGCTTGTATGCATGTTTTGGTTGAGTGGTATGCATGATTGGTGAGTTTGGAGGTGAAAATGCACAAAGGAGCCAAGTTTCTGCCCTTTGGCAGAAACCAGGTTCGGCAGCCGAAGGCACTTTCGGCCGCCGAACATGGCTGGGGAGGCAGGCCTTCCGGCTGCCGAAGTTGCCCCCGAAAAGAGACTTTCGTCTCTGTCTGGCACTTTCGGCCGCCGAAGGTGCCGCCGAACCTACCTGAGTTTCGTCTCTGTCCAGGACTTTCGGCCGCCGAAGGTGCCGCCGAAAGTGCCCTGTTCAGCCACTTCATGCATATCTCTATGTGATATTTTCAGGATGTTTTAGGGGGTTTTTGGGGAATATATTAGAGTTATGTTTATGTATGTTTGGTCCCTCATTGGAGTCCACCTGTAGGTTCGGACCCGAGGAACCAAGGACCCCAGCAGTGAGCCAGCTGCTACAGAGTTTGTCAGAGTCAGCCAGAGGTGAGTGGAACTAACTTAACTTTTTTGAATTTAGAAATGAAATGCTTTTATCATGCTTCATGCATCATGATCATATTATAGGTTGTTTGCATTAGAATTCACGACTATGCCGCATTGTATTGTTGTGATAGATGATAGTGGATGGACCTTAGGATGATTCATTAGCCTTCTATATACGAAGTCCTGTGGTGCCCATAATAGGGCCGGGCAATACGAAGACCTGTGGTGCCCATAATAGGGCCGGGCAATAACTCCGAGTACGAAGTCCTGTGGTGCCCATAATAGGGCCGGGCATGGAGTTGAGGGATTTTTGAATCAGTCCATCCGTGGTGTGATTTATTTGTGCAGTGACGCATTCATGATAGCATGTTTTAAATATTCTTTTTACAGTTCTACTCACTGGGCATCTAGCTCACCCCTCTCCCCTAACCCCCAGGTTTGCAGGTACGGGATAGATAGAGAAGGCAAGAAGAGAAAAAGTCATATGTATGTAATAGTTAGTTTGTGGACATGACAACTGTATTATGATGAAATGTAAAAATATTCAGGATGTTATGTAATGAGGTCATTGAGGATAGAGTTGTGCTTGACCATAATATATTGTTAATCCCTTTTGTATATACATGATCTTATGTTATGATGTTTATGTAAACTAACTCAACACAGGTTGTTTTGCCTTTAAGGCTTGATGAGATCCCACAGAGGGACTATGTTATGTATATGATCAGAGTATGCACAGGTTGAGTTAGTTGATGACAGTATGTATGAGGAAAAGTTCTAATTTTATGCATGTTGTTGATCATGTATGGGATTATACAGGTTTACAGGTTATATGTCAGGCTTGCTACGGGTCCCGGCGGCCTTAAGTCGACCCGGATCCTAGCGCCGGTAGCGGTCCGGATTTCCGGGGCGTTACAGTATCTGTAATGGATATAATTTATAGTTACAACTAAATCATGAAAGATGATGTGGAGAAAACAAGTTTCTATCACGGATGAGGGGGAATTTTACTATCAGTAATACATTTCAAATTGAAGAATACAAGAGAAACTTATCAAAGGTTAGTCAATGGATGTTTAAGGACTTAATTAGCAATTAATTAAGGTAAATATGGATGACATGATAATCAAAAGCAAAAAGGTAAAAAACCATACAATAGACTTTTTTAAAAATTTTGATATCCCAAACAAAGTTGGAATGAAATTGAACCAAGAAAATGCACTTTACATATTTAAAGAAAAAAATTGCTTGGATATTTTGTTTTAGAAAGTGGGATATAAGAAAATTTAAAAAAAAAAAAAATTAAAGCAATCATAGATATGTAGCCACCAAAATCCATAAAAGGATTTCAAAGGTTGAATGGTAGAATCACAGTACTTGGACATTTCATGCTAAGCTAAAAGGTGTCTTCCCCTTCTATCATACATTAAAAGCAAAGAAACAATATAAATATTGGGAAGTTTATCGAATTGCTTTCAAATAGTTAAACCATTTTCTTATTTAGCAACCACTATTTAATATACCGAAACCTAGAAAATTTGTATATCTCTACCTTTATATAGTGAAGGAGATTGTCAATTTTAGTATAATGAAGAAAGTGGAGAGCAATTCCCGATCTACTAAGTGTTGAAAGTAGCTAAACTCAATTATCCAGCCTTGGAGAAACTCGCATATATCATACGTATCACAATAAGAAGTTGAGACCATATTGGGATCCCACAAAAATTGAGTTCAAAAGCAATTGTCTGCTCAAGAAAATATTATATCGACTAACATATTATAAAGGGTAACTGAGTAGTCAGTTCAATTTGGCACTTATAATATTCACTATTCACCAAGATTGGTATTAAAAGTGCAAGCATTGGTTGAATTTATAGCTAAACTTACTCCAACCAAACCTGTCGATTAAAAAGTCAAGAAAGAATGGAAAATATGGATAGATAAAGCATCCAACTCAATGTTCTAGAATTGGAATAATACTAGAAGGACCTTAGTGGATAAAATTGAAATATGTAGCCAAATTGAAATTTGGTGCAACAATCTATTGTCACTCTCAACTAGTGTTGAATTAGTATAAAGGAAACTTTCAAGTCATGGATCCTAATCACAACAAGTATGATAGAAATTAAAAATTATTGGCATAATACCAATTGGAGGATGGTGAAATTTCAATTTCTTGAATTTCTAAGGAAGGGAATGACGAAATGGACTCATTGGCTAATTTAGTTTTACATGGAGAGCATCATTTGACTCAATTTTTTTCTTATAAGAAGTTGATACTCCTATTATATAAAGCAAAGAAGTATTCCCAATGTAAATAAGAGAAGTTTGGATGCTCCCAATTCTTTTTTACCTCACCTAAGGGAGACTATTAGAAAATAGGTTTAAAGTCAAGAGAATAATTGAAAAATCCTTCAAGTATGGATTATTGGATGGATGGCTACATTGTGGATTTTATCTTTGAACTTAGTTGAAATGTATTTTGCAAGAGGATAGGGTGAAATTTCTTCATGAAATTCATGAAGGACTATACGAAAGCTACAAAGGTGGAAGAACAATAGCTAAAAAACCTTTCACTAAGGATTGTTTTGGCCTACAATTGCTGAAAATGCTCAAGAACTAGTTTAATATGGTATTTTATGAAACAACCCGGCCCAAACTAGTCCAAATAATTTTTAGACCCACTTTTCACTTGACCCAAAATGGTTAACCCATGTTATTTAGTAGTTTCGTGCTAGCTATTATATACAATTTAGATTTTTTATAATCTCCCGATGTGGGACGGCTTCCACAGCAGAAGCAGACAGCTGACCGTTACACTCGATCCCGCTAAATTTGCGACGTCCTCATCGCAACTGAATCGGTTACAATTGCTAACCAGGACCGGACCCTCGGGTATTGTGGTTCGCTAGTACCTCGTCTCACACGGGTAGCCCTTTCCTCGCAGGCCCACTAGCTCCGCACAATTTGTCTGACCCAGGGTGGCTCTGATACCAATTGAAACAGCCCGGTCCAAACTGGCCCAAATAACTTTTGGACCCACTTTTCACTTGGTCTAAAGTGGTTAACCCAAGTTATTTAGTAGTTTCATGCTAGCTATTATATACAATTCAGATTTTCTATAATCTCCCAATGTGAGATGGCTTCCACAGCGGAAAAAGACAGCTGACCGTTATATTTTACACTAGCAAAATGATTTTGTTCCTCATATCTTTGCTAAAAAAAAAATTAAGAATTCACAGTCCATGGCCTATCTTCTAATAGGATATTGACATTCTAAGTCCATTTCTGAAAGCCTAATATCAATGTAGATATGTGATTATTGCAATTGAACACTTCATAAAAGGGGGTTAAAGTTGAAACAACATCAAATTTCATCATAGATAACCCCATTTCCTTCGGCAAAAGAAGTATATTCAGTATATTCAGCATTCTATGAGTATTGAAATGGATAATGGGAGATAATTCACGAAACAAGTTTAACATATTTTACACTAGATGGATCATTAACTTTAAATTCATCTCTATTTACCATCCTTAATCCAATGGAATAAGCGAAAAGTCATAAATAAAATAATTTTCTGTTTACTAAAAAAATGTCTCAATGAAGCACAAGAAAATTGGTTGGAAGAGCTACCAAACATATTGCAGGCATATCGCACTACACATAGAGTTGGTACTCGAGAAATATTTTTCTCTAACATATGGTTCTAACGCAATAATTCTAACAAAAATTCAAGTCCTTAGTTCCAAAACAGCTAACCTAGAATAATCTAGCAAGGAAGAGGTCTTCATTTCATATTGGATCAAGTCAAAAGTCTAAGGGACAACTTTCATCCACATAGTAGCCTATTATCAAAAGATGGTCAGATATTCAATTTCAAAGTAATGGGAAGAGTTCTCATCGTGGTAGACTTGGTTCTTAGAAAAACATAATTGAAGAAAGAAAATGCAAGACCAAGTAAATTCGAAAAAACAATTATAGAAAGCTTTGTATCAACTTGTAAAGGTAATCGGACCTTGTACATCAAAGCTTTTTAACTTAGAAGGAAAAGCCATTCTCAAATCCTAAAGCATCCCCAATTTTAAGAAGTTTTATCAGTGGAAACACATTTCAATCTTTCATAATGTATTCCACCTTTCAATACTTCATTTTCATTTTTGAATGAAACATTATGAAAGTAATGAAAATGTCATTTATAGGCTTCAAAAAGCAAGCAGTCTTTAAGGCGATTTTTTTCATTGAAAGGTGAATCTTCATTACTCCTTAAGGTGAGTTTTCATCATTGAAAGGCAACTCTTTGACACCCTTTAAGGTGAGATTTCATCATAAAAGGCAATATTTATCACTGGAAGATGAGTTTTTATCATTTATAGGTGAATCCACGTTATTATTAAAAGTAAGTTTAGGTTATTGGGAGATGAATCTTCAGCACTCTTAAATGCTAATTTTCATAATTGGAAAATGAATCTTTGTTAACTTTCAAAGGCAAGTTTTCATATTGGAAGGTGATCTTTGACACCCTTGAAGGTGAGCTTTCATCATTTGAAGAAAGACACTTCAAGGGTTCCCTCCACATCCACATATCCTTCACATTATTGAAATATTTATTTCAAATTCTAAAAGTTTTTACTCAACAAAATTCTTTAGTGATCTTCCAAAAAAAAAAAAATGGAGACAGAAAAAAACACATAAAAAGCAAAGGCTTCATATATTTCAAAGAACAAGACAAAAAAGTTTCAAGTGCAAAGGTTCAGGATTCAATTTCCATCCTATACATCTCCACTCTCACCATTCTCTGAAACATTCTCCCCAACTCTATCTTGCTTCCTTCTAGTTTCGATCACATGATCATTAGTTTGGCCAAGAAGAATATCATCAACCCAATTAAAATCACCTCCAAGATTTAATTCAAATAATTTATAATAAATAAATAATATAAATAATTAAAGTATAATAAAAAATAAAATAGTGTTTGCAATATTTTAAATTAAGTATTACAAACTTGGAACAATCAAGTTATTAAATCTAAATTATTATAATTTACTACATTAATTATTGTGATAATTTTAGTTTTTTCATTTTCTATAAAAGATGTAACCTCTATAGGTCCATCCTGTACAAAACCCTATAGCATAATCTCTTTCACACATTCTATTTCTTTCATTTTTTTATTGTTCTTTGAATTTAACATGGGATGTGTATTTGTATAACTCTTACATGTCAAACTCAATATTCTTGAATAAATAGAAGTTGGATAAGAGTTATTCAAGTATTTGGATTCTTTGATTCTAGTATTCTACTCTTCCACTGCTGCTGTTATTATCTACCACTATTGAAGTTTAGTAAATTTTATTTTCTTAAAGATATAGTTTCTTGAATGAAATATGTTATTGGATATTAATATTATATGACAGTAAGTACTATAATTTTTAATTTTTATTGATATAATTAAATTTATTGATTCATGGTTTTGTATTTGATTAATATTTGAAATCTTTAAATTTCTTATTCTATAATTGGAAATCATGCATAGTAATTGAATTTCTAATTCTCTTCTATAATTATTTTCTTTGTTTTATGACAATATATTGCATATAAAATATTTTTAATACTCGCACAAAGTGCGAGCAAACTACTGGTTTAGTTTAATAATAATAGTCCCCTGTAAGCTAATGAACATATCTGCTTGACAGCCATCTAAGACCTCAAGTTTAGTTTCACCTTTCTAGAGTTGCTGATCAAATCAACCTTTTCAAAAGTATGTTTTTCCCTTTTTAAATCAAGCTCTTTATACAAGGCAAAAGCACAAACTTCTGATCTGTTAGGTTTCTTTAAGTTGGCAGTTTTTGCCTTCTGTAGACCCTAAGGATATCTTCTTCATCATATTTTTAGTATGAAGTTCCTCATATAAGCCTTAATATTGGTAATATCTTTCACATACCACCTACATGGTAGAAATCGCATCCATGTTCAATGACGTTGCTCGAGCAAAAACAACTTCATCATTCTCGTTCTTCAATTAGTCTCTATCCCATGGAAGCATGGTTTTCTAGGTAATTTTATCCACCAAGTGGTAGTTATCTGCAATAGAACAATGCCATCGCTAACTAACATCAAAAAATTTTGCAAAAGGGTGAAATTAATGTCTCTAGAGCCAGAGGTAGGATGATGTTCTTCTCCAAAACTAAAACTTTTCCTAATATTTCAACTCTTGAACGAAACTAGACTTTGTGAAATCATATTGAGTATTTGACAATATATTTTGTTTCTTGCTAAAAAACAGATCATTGTTTACCAACCATATCTTATCTAACTAAATCCACTTCTCTCTCCATATATTTCTCAAGAAATCTGATTGGTGCAGATTATTGCCCCAACTAATAAAGAGATTTTGGCAAAATTGCCACATAAAATTGAACACAATTTTGCAAAGAAATAGCCCATTTGTTTCTGGAGAAGTTTAGTTCCTAATGATGAAGTGAATAAAATCTTATACATAAATTGGTTAATAGAAAAATGGAAAATTTTTTTATTGTATCGCTTAAGTTATATAGGAATTTTTGAGCCAAGAATTAAGAATGATAAATTTTTTATTATTTAAAATAGGATAATCATTTAGAATAATGACAAATTATATTTGTCAAGAAGTGTAATATCGTATGGATACGATCCTTTGAAGGAAATAAGCTTGTTATGCCAGCTGTAGTGTCCACAGTTGCACGTACCCACTTTGCACCCACTTTGCACGTTGTTCTGTTTCTGCCCACTTTGCACGTTGTTCTGTTTCTGCATGTTTTGTTTAATTGTTCAGCATCCGTTTTTCCCTCAATCCATGATTTATGCAATATGGCGTGATGCTCGGATTGAAACTTGTTTTTCAGTTGTAATTCTAGTATAAATAAGGCAATATCTCAATGAAAGAAGATGTGTTGAGTTCTCAAGAAATTTAGCTACAGCTTGATTTCTCTGTCCTTAGCTACACTGCTCTTTTCTTAAAAATTCTGCAGAAACTTCAAATTTTGAAGTAATATCAACAGTTGCAGCAACCTCATAAAGTTCAGGTCCACTGCTTCGCTTCCATCTTTGGGTGATCATATTCACAGTTTACACTTGGTATTAGAGCCCGGGACCTAGTTTATGCCCAAATACATGCCACGACACGAAGCTTCATCGTCCAGTGCTGTCCGTAGTGGTAACGGCGGCAATGGTGGTCAGACGATAGAAACTGGACAGACGGTAGAAACGATAGTGAGAGCACCCGTAAGAGAAGGGGGTGTCTCTCTGCAGTATCCGCTCCTAACAAAGACAAATTATGCAGCTTGGGCAATCAAGATGCAAGTATATATGCAAGCTCAAGGTGTTTGGGATGTCGTTGAGTCAGAAGATCCAGTTGATCCTCGTTCAGACCGGATTGCATTGGTGGCAATCTTTCAAGGGATCACCGAAGATACCCTATTACAGTTGGGGGGTAAAGAAATCAGCTAAAGAGGCATGGGACGCTCTCAAGGTTATGAACCTCAGTGCAGAGAGGGTCAAAGAAGTACGGGCACAAGCTCTCAGATGGGAGCTCAAAAGCATGAAGATGGAGGTTGGTGAATCCGTTGATGAATTTACTGGAAAGATTTCGACAGTTGTCAACAAGCTCCGAGCTCTTGGTGAAAGGGTTGATGAAACGTATGTAGTGAAGAAAATGCTACGTTCAGTGTCCCCTAAATACCTTCAGATTGCCTCAACCATAGAAGAATTCGGGAACTTGTCTGTTAAGACAATTGAAGATATAACTGGTTCTCTCAAAGCTCACGAGGAGAGGTTGCGGAGCTACGATTCCAGAGGAGACGAATATGTGCTACTCACTAAAGGAGAGTGGAAAGCACGAGCGGAGTCCTCAAGATCCAACGAGAAGCACCCACAGGACGTGAGCAGAGGCCGGGGACACGGACGTGGTAGAGGACGCGGCAGAGGTAGAGGAGGTGGTCGCGGCAGGGGTCGTGGCCTTCCTGGAACAAGTCAAGGTCAGGATGATGAAGGACAACACCGTCAGAAGTTTGACATTAAAAAGGTCAGGTGTTACAATTGCAATGAATATGGCCATTTTCAATCTGATTGCAAAGCTGAAAGAAAGGAAAAAAATGAGGCACATTTAGTGGAGCAATTTGAAGAGGAGTCGACGTTGTTAATGCTAGAAACCAGTGAGCTGATTCACATTGGTGAAGAGAAAGAAAAAGAGCTAATGTTGAATGAAGAACAGATCATGATTTTGAAGGTGTAGAAACAAAAGGAACCATGTGGTACTATGATACGGGGGCAAGCAACCATATGACCGGCAACAAGCAGGCCTTAACCGATCTCGATGAAACAATCAAAGGGAATGTCAAGTTTGGTGATGGTTCCATCGTCAAGGTAGAAGGTCGAGGCACTTTAGTGTTTCAGTGCAAGAATGGAGATCATTTTAAACTAACAAATGTGTACTACATTCCTTGATTAAGATCCAATATTATAAGTCTTGATCAACTCGACGAATCAGGAGCAAAAGTGGTGGTGAATGGAGGAATTCTCAGAGTATATGATGCAAAGGGTAGATTGATAGCCAAGGTGCAGAGATCTAAAAATCGTCTGTATACGATGAAGATGATACAAGCTAAATCGGAGTGCCACTTGACAAGGTTGTCAGAAAAATCTTGCTTATGGCATGCACGCTTTGGGCACTTGAACTATCAAGCTTTACGCAAGCTTGCACAAGAAAGCTTGGTGAAAGGTTTGCCGGAGATAGAAACAGTGAAGTACATTTGTGAACCTTGTGTGATCAGCAAGCAGCATCGCACAAGTTTCCCGAAAGCAGGAGAGTATCAAGCAACTAAACCTCTAGAACTCATGCATGGTGATTTGTGTGGGCCGATATCACCTACCACATGCGGCGGAAATAGGTATTTTCTTTTGCTTGTGGATGACTACAGTCGTTATATGTGGATTGAAATGCTTAGAAGTAAAGATGAAGCTTTTAATGCTTTCAAAAAAGTGAAAGCTCAGATCGAAGTCCAGTCCAAATGTAAGCTTAAAATGTTTAGAACAGATAGAGGAGGTGAGTTTACATCGAATGAGTTCGAAGAGTACTGCAAGTTACATGGCATCAAACGCCAGCTCACTGCACCTTAGTCCCCACAACAAAACGGTGTAGTAGAATGGAGAAACCAAACCGTAGTGGAGATGATGAGGTGTCTATTAAACAGCTCCGGGGTGCCAGCTACATACTGGGGAGAAGCTGCACGTATTGCAGTATACATATTGAACAGATCACCTACAAAAAGTGTCTAAGGCATGACTCCGTATCAAGCGTGGCATGGAAGACTCCCAAGTGTTCATCATATGCGTGTTTTTGGTTGCATTGCATATGCCAAAAACACAGCTCCTCACTTGAGAAAATTAGATGACAGGAGCATGAAGCTGGTTTTATTGGGATATGAACCAGGGTCCAAAGCATATCGATTATTGAATCCAAATTCTAACCAAATTGTGGTAAGTCGGGATGTTGTGTTTTAGGAAGAAGAGAAGTGGAAATGGCAAGGCCAGACGACATCAAACTCCACAACAGAAGGACCACTTGTCATCACATACAAGGAAGCACAAATGCAAGAAGACAAAAACCTCCGAAGTCAGGAACTGACGCCAGCTTCCTTATCACCTATAGCCGAGTCAAATCTAGAACATTCAGAGACAGGAGAAAGCAGCTCGGAGGGACCAAGGAGGTTCAGGACTCTTCAAGAAATTTATGACAACACAGTGGAGGTCGACCAAGACTACGGTCTTTACCTGATGTCAATTGAAGAACCAGCATCTTACCATGAAGCTGCCTGCAGTGAACATTGGCGACAAGCAATGATAGAAGAAATGGAGGCTATCCGGAGAAACGGAACATGGGAACTAGCAGAACTCCCAAAGGACCAGAGAGCTATTGGTCTGAAATGGATCTTCAAAGTAAAGAAGAATCCAGAAGGGGAGATCATTAAATATAAAGCAAGACTTGTTGCAAAGGGGTATGTGCAGAAACAAGGCATAGACTTTGAAGAAGTCTTTGCTCCCGTAGCCAGGCTGGAGACTGTGAGAGTATTACTTGCTGTAGCCGCTCAAGAAGGCTGGATAGTGCATCATATGGATGTCAAATCTGCATTCTTGAATGGTGAGATAGAAGAAGAGGTTTATGTGACACAACCAGACGGATTCATTGAACAAGGAGAGGAAGGAAAGGTTTTGAAACTACGAAAGGCCCTGTATGGTCTTAAACAGGCGCCTCGGGCATGGAATATAAAGCTAGACAAATGTTTCCGAGAGCTGGGGTTTCAAAGATGTATGATCGAACATGCAGTCTACAAGAAACACGAAGGAGATGAAGTGCAGATTGTAGGAGTGTACGTAGATGATCTGATAATCATGGGCTCAAAGCCGAGAGGAGTGGAGAATTTCAAAGCCAAGATGAGAAAGATCTTCGAGATGAGTGATCTTGGGATGCTAAGCTACTACCTGGGTATAGAAGTCAAGCAAAAGCCATATAGCATCACCCTTAACCAGTCAGGGTATGCTGAGAAGATGCTCGAGAAGCTTGGCCTGGCTGAGTGCAAGCCATGTCGGGTTCCAATGGATACACGGGTGAAGCTGAGCAAGTCAGATGGAAGTCCTCCGGTAGATGCAACACTATACAGGAGTGCAATCGGAAGTTTGAGGTATTTGGTGAACACTCGACCCGATCTTGCATATTCAGTTGGAATTGTAAGTCGTTTCATGGAAGCCCCAACAACGAAACATCTAGCAGCCGTAAAATAGATATTGCGTTATGTGAAAGGCACCTTACATCATGGGTGCATATACAACAAGGTGGAAGAGGAGGAGTTCAAGCTAGTAGGCTATAGCGACAGTGACTTAGCCGGAGACGTAGATGATCGAAAAAGCACGACAGGAGTAATCTACTTCCTCGGCCAAAGCCCTGTCACTTGGATTTCTCAGAAACAGAAAGTTGTAGCCTTATCCTCTTGTGAAGCCGAGTATATTGCTGCAACAGCAGGAGCTTGTCAAGGCGTATGGATTAGTAGGCTGTTACATGAATTGATCGGTTGGAAGACAAACAAGTTTGTGTTAAGAGTTGACAACAAGTCTGTAATAGCTCTCTCAAAGACTTCCGTCCACCATAACAGAAGCAAGCACATAGATATTAAGTTTCATTTCATTCGGGAGTGTGTCCAAAGAGAAGAAGTCGAAATCGAGTATGTAAAAACTGAATCACAACTCGCTGATATTCTGACAAAGCCACTGTCCCGAGACAAGATCGACGAGTTGAGCATGATGATTGGGATCAAAGATGTGAAGAACAAGCTTACGGGGGAGAAATGAAGGAAATAAGCTTGTTATGCCAACTGTAGTGTCCACAGTTGCACGTACCCACTTTGCACCCACTTTGCACATTGTTCTGTTTCTGCCCACTTTGCACGTTGTTCTGTTTCTACATGTTTTGTTTAATTGTTCAGCATCCGTTTTTCCCTCAATCCATGATTTATGCAATATGGCGTGATGCTCGGATTGAAACTTGTTTTTCAGTTGTAATTCTAGTATAAATAAGGCAATATCTCAATGAAAGAAGATGTGTTGAGTTCTACAACTTGATTTCTCTGTCCTTAGCTACACTGCTCTTTTCTTAAAAATTCTGCAGAAACTTCAAATTTTGAAGTAATATCAACAGTTGCAGCAACCTCATAAAGTTCAGGTCCACTGCTTCACTTCCATCTTTGGGTGATCATATTCACAGTTTACATCCTTATTATCCATACGATACTCATTGTGCATCTTGATCAATTGAATGGTTTCTTTGGGAGGAGGCTATGAGGTTATTCTAATCTCATTCTTCCGACGTTTCACTTGTTGTGTCATCTCAACAACTTTTCTCTTTTTTTTTTTTCAACAACTTTGCTTGCCAGAGAAGGATATTTTCCAACCATCTGTGAATAGAAAAAATTCAAGAATTCTAAAAAATATTCAAAAACAAGTTTTAGTTTTACCTTCAGGAAAGCCCTAACATCCTACCCACTACGTTCACTATAAAGTATCAAAATTTCCTCTTGAATCAGCCTTTTCTACTCCATATTTTCTGAATTCGGTTATAATTTTCAACTCTCAAAATGCTAACATTTAGGCTTAGTAATTTGAAGTGCTCTTTTGAATTTTTGGACTTAGACTGTCTCGTTAAAAGGGAAACCAATCTATCCTTCAAGATTCATATGATGGATCATGGAGAAGTAGGATTTCCAATTCTTACAAAAATAAGGCAACTCATCAAAAGGTTGCAACCCCTTGTTGATGCAAAGTAGTAAAAATCGTCTGCTTTTTTCAGTTTCACAGCTTGTACATCAATCGGAAAACTTGAGGAAAGATTTCAATATTCTAGATTCATTTAAGAGATTGGAAAGCCTCTAATATCCTATAGCAGTTTGGATGAAGTTGTGCATACTAGTTTGGGACAAATTCAAACCTTTATTACTTCACTTCTTTCTTTTGAGCACTTCTTTTGCTAAAATTTGTTCTCAAATTTTCATCCTAAAACTCTACAGGAGTTCTTATTTCCTCATTAGATAATCGTTGCCAACGTGCTTTTGTAAGGTAATATAGTTTCTAGTTTCAAAATGGTTTCTTCATCTCTCCCCCAACTATTTTGTCTATTTATTCGGATATGAATATTGATTGGTTAGATGTAGAAGATACCATATTAAAAAAATCAACACATTGATAAGGTAGAAGACATTGCGCCTCACTAGAAATTGATGAAACCCAAATAAAATGTCGCTAAATGTCTCGAGCCAGAATATATTATTCCTTTGGGAAAAATCAAAGAACCAAATCTTCAACAATTGGTCATCAATATTGCACCTTCATTGTCCAAGACTGATTTTGGTGTATTGGATTCAAATATCATGTTTTAAGGACTATTTGGTTTTTACATGTTTCATGGTAGATGGTCGATGATATGGTACTGAAAGAAAGATCTTTGGTTATTGTTTAAAAGCACTTCAAAGTTGGATATTCACTCCAACTTGTTTTATTTTCGTCACCCTCTTATATAGAGAAAGCATAGGCAGGAAAAAGGCATATTAATTTCCAAATTATTGCTTGTTATTCTCCAAAAAAATTAATCATCGATTCTCTTCATTTTTGGAATGATGCCAAGTGTCCAATGCCCAGTGTCCCTACTAGATCTTTCTAGAAGTTGAACGTAAAGATTCAAATCCTAGAATGGAGTAATGGTATACGTACCACTTAAATTTTCAAATATATAACCTAAAACCGAAATCTAAAATCTACTATCAGTTATGAAGTCAAAATATGAGAAAAGACAGAACTTGAATTCCTCTCCTACTTTTAGAGGATTCTGAATACTTCTCAAATTAGATGTCTTAACTAGGGTGCTAAATCCTATAAACTCGTGTTCCCTCACCCCAAAAGCTAGGTTAATTTATGGCAGGCTCAACATCGGATAGGAAGACTTTGATACTATATTAGATTTGGGTCAGGTCCAACTCATCCCAAACTAGCTTAAAGAGGAGGAGAAGTGCCTATGACTCATATAAAGACATGTTACCCCTTCTCACAACCGATGTGGGATTCAGCAGGACTTACTTAATAAACTAATCATATGATATTGTTACCTTTTTGTAGATCCATACCATACCAAAAGAGAAGATGAAGGATAACATTAGCAATAATATAGAAGGTACATACATACATTTTAATAATTTGATTTATTTTTATAAAAATTTTAATGAAAAATTGGAATATAAATTAACTTACAAGTCTGACAAACTCTTCATGTTCTTGATAAAATCAAGAGTTGAACTCACATTGTATAGATCACTGATTCTCCTGCATATATAGTAGCTTGTATTTATGTAACTAATGGAATGTGTGAGAGAGATTCTAAAAAATTGCTACTTACAAGGAATCCAAAGATGTCAAGTTAGAAAAGCTAGATGGTATGGGACCCTCAAATGAATTCCCCTGAAGTCTCCTGCATCAAATTGTAGAGGTGAATCATTATTCATAATATATTGTTTTTCTTTTTTTTTTTTCTTATGCTAATAACTTTTTCAGTTTTAACAGTTTTTATTAATTTCAAATATCAATTATAACTCTATTTTCTGATATATCGAAATTTTAATTATAATTTTATCCTATTGATTGAAAAATGGATTAGACCAAATAGATTTATATCAAGTCATTTCTATTTGTTGATTTATTTAAATTGTGCATTAGATCACTATTGTATAATAATTGCAGGCCATTTCTTAATAAAATAGTATTTTTTTAAAACTAATTTTTATTAATATATTTTTCATTTTAATATCCAAATTAATCATATCAATCAATAAAATTCTCAATTTCATATGTCACTAGGTTCAAATCATTTTAGAATTCATGTGGGTTAAAATGAATTACAGTCACTTTATATCAGATTGACGAATTTTTTTAAAGATACATCAGATTGGAAATTGTTAATAAAATTTATATATTACCTTTAATAAAAAAAAATTAAACTTAATATTTTCTTCAGCAAATTTAAATAATAAAAAAAATCCAAATTAGTTTGGGGCCCAACTGTATTGCAAGAGAAATTGCTCGACTCAAAGTAATCCCTATAATGTTTCAACTAACAAAAATTTTCAATGTCCCGAATGTAAAATAATTAATTATTATTATTTACTATTAGTAATTTGTAAAAGTAGAATAAATCTGAAGTACTGTTCTTGTTTTTCTATCTTTACTATTTTTCGAGGAAAATATATATAAACGTTAATTAAAGTCTTTGATCTTTAGATAAATATTGATTGTGAAGTAACATTAATTTTGAATACCAAAAGTTAGAGAGTTAATTGTAAAATTAAAATGTTTAGACCATTTAATTCATTTTTGAAAAATGGTATTTTGAAAGATAAATTACACTTTAATTGTTGAGTTTTATCATAATTAACGGATTGATCTCTCTATTTTAAAAATCAAATACTTAAATCTCTGAATTTTTAATCGTTCAACAACTGGCCCTTCCATTCACTTTTTCAAAAAAGTTAATGCTATCTTTAACAAAAATGTCTACTTTACCCTTGTATAATTATGAGATTCTAAAACTGAACATTCAACAAATTTTAAACATTTTCATCCTATAATTATTATTTATTAATACACTTCCTGATAACATAAAAATATTCAGATACTTAGAACTTACAATAGAAAAACTTTCATTGTCCCTAATTTTGCTGAAAGCTATTAGTTTAAACCCACCAATCAATATCACATTTCAAAAAATCAAAATATTAGAAGGAAAAAACATGAACTCAAGATAAAATTTCATTCTTCCTCACAAATCCAAATGTACATTCAAATTTTTCAAATGTTCTCATATAGCACTTAACTAAAATTTATCACAAGTTCATAAAACTCAAAGATATGTGATTGCATGAGAGATTAAGAGAGTCTAAATTCATCGAATCTAGATTGAACAATAAATAGGAAGCGATTATGAGGAGCAAATGATTCAATGATAAATTCATAAAATTTAAATCCATTACATCCAAATTCATCAAACTCATATGGATACACAGTATCAATAGAGTTCATGAAAAGATTGATTTATTGTTCGAGATTCTATAAACAAGTTTGTAACTCGCAAGAATCTAACTCGCAAGGCACTGAAGGATGACTAAAGCCTAGGCGATGGCGTGGTAGAGATCGACTAAAGCATGGTTGATGGCAGCGATGGAGAATGATTGCATATTGGTGATGATACTAGTATAGGATGATTACAAAAACAAAAAAAAAAAGAAAGAGATGAGCTGAGAAAACCAAAGAGGAGGGAAGAATGAAGAAAATAAGTGAATGGATCGAGAATTAAAATCATGTAAAATGGAAAAGAGATAGCTCCATTTGTGAATATGGAGTTTTTGATAGAGAAAGACGAGAAAGAGAAATTAGGCGTAAGAGGGTATTATTTGGATTAAAATACTTTCTCTTTCTTTCTATAATATTTAATTAATTGACTAACAGATTTTATAGACATAAGGACCTCTAATTTGAACAGATTAAAAATTTAGGAATTTATGTGTTTAATTTTAAAAATAGAGGGATCAATCTATTAACTACGCTAAAATTAAGGAACTAAAATATAATTTATCATATTTTAAAAGTAAAATGTAGCTCAATATTATCTAATTTACACTTTTTCTCTTAAGATTTAATTATGGAAAATTTTTTAAAATAATTGATCTTGTTTAATCAGAATATACTCCATTCTTCCACTTTTATATGTCACTTTTGAAAAATTATTTTATTTAAAATTATCTATTGTTACAAGAAAATTAAAAATATTAATTAATTTTGTTTCCAAATTTATCCTCATTTCTATCCTACACTATAATTATTTTCACTATTTTCTAAAACTCATAATATCATTTAGTGAAATATATATTTACACAACTAGATTACTTGAGATTAACCCATTCAATACCGGATCATAATCTATTCAACATCTCAACTTATGAAAATTATAATAACTTAGTTATATTTTTTAAAATCTATTTAAAAAAAAAGTAAAATTTGACCGTATATATTATTGACTATATTCTAAATTTTGTTGACTGCAAACTGAAATTTTATAAATTGAAAAAGTTAAATGAGAGTGATTTTATTATTTTATGAAAATTTAAAGGGCCAATCAAAAAAATTTTAAGCACAATTAACAATAAATCGAACTATTTCTAATTTCTTTTGATAAGTCATTATAATTTTATTATTTTATGAAAATTTAAAGGCCAATCAACAGAATTTCAAGCACAATTAACCATAAATCGAACTATTTCTATTTTTTCTATAAACCATTATGATAAGTTTATTTAATTTATGTTTAACTATTATGATTTTTGTAAGTTTAGGTGTTCAATAAATTATAATTTTAATTTAGGTGTTTAATAGAATAATAGGAAATATTATAACGGTGTACATATGTAGTTACCCATATCATTTTTGTTTATCTTAGTTATCTCATTTTTGCAGTGTTAGATTAATAGAGAGAAAACATATTATATTGAGATTTCAATAGTTACTCGAGATGAAGGATAATTTAAATAAATTAAGTAATATTTTTGTTGACCTCATAAGCTTTGGTACAACTTGATTTTGATGATACCAAAACTTAATAAATCATGTTTATTTAATCATATTTATTTAACTATCTTTAGTATTAAAAGTGAAATATCTGAAAAGCATTGGAGACACAAGAAAATTCTATACATTAGAAAGAATGAAGATATATATGGCATCACAAGATGAATAAAAGAAAGAAGAAATGAAGAAAGATATCTTTAGGATTTATTGTAAAAGAGTGAGTCACTTGATATGTCAATGATGAAATCATCTAATCTCATTTCATTCCTTGAAAAGCAAAACAAATATTTTGAGTTATTTTTCTAAAATGACCTGAAAGGCTAAAATTAGGCATTTAATTTTAGAAATAGTTTAAATTTAGATATCTAATTTTTGTCTATACTTATTTTAGTTAACTACTTTCAGTCTGTGAAAGTAACTGATTTCAGTCTACGCAAATTTCAAACAGTTTAATGGCTAATTTTTCAAAATTATTACCATTAAACTATCTTTTCAGCTCAGAAAGAAAAGTTTTTCAGACATCTATTTAAGAGATTAAATCTCTTCATAAATGGGTAATGAAAACACAGAATTCTTGAGAGCATCTGAAACCTTTGCATTAAATGCTTTTCATTCTCATATCTAATCTTGATAAATGACTATTTAGACTCCATCAGGAGTTTTAACTAATATCGTTTGATTAAGACGAAATAAGAGAAAAGAAAGGCTAGAAAACTAAAAGTCTTATTGAAATTCCTCAAAGATTTAAAAGTGTATTTCTAATAGTTAAGGGAGGCTATTATAATAGAAAACAAAACCCTAATATGCAAAATTACGAAAATACCCAAAATATCTAAAAAAAATAATTAAAATGCAAAATTGACCCCCTAAATAATGGAATTTCCATATCAAACTTTGTGACAGGTCTATAGCCCGTGTCACACTTTTGAAAGTCGTGCGTCTTGAAATTTCCTTTCCGAAAAGCTATCGTGGGTCTTTATCGGACGTCGGCAACAAAAGTTAGGTCCGGTCCAAGTCTGCCATAATGTCCAAAGCTAATTGCTCCATGTCATTCTCTTTCACTTGTAGAGAACTCCACCTCGAGTTGTCATCAGCAGAGTAGTACTGAAATAGATCTGCCACGTTAAATGTCTTGGAGATTTTCATCTCATGTGGGAGGTCAAGAATATAGGCATTATCATTAATCTTCTGAATGATTCAAAATGAACCAATCTTCTTGGCATCAAGCTTTTTCTGTCCTCCATCACGCTCCTTGCTTAAATACACCATAACTTGATCACTGACATTGAAGGACTTGAAACGCCTATGTTTATCAGCCGTAGCTTTATATTTGTCATGGCTTCTTTAAGGTATTGTTGTACCTGTTTGAAAACATCCACTTGCTGCTTTGCCAAGTTGCTTGCTGCCATACTGTTGTGAGAACCTGTGGGAAAGGCAATAAGATCAACTGTATGTGCTGGGACTTTCCTGTACACAACATCAAACTGTGACATCTTTGTGGAGCTATGGACAGCACTGTTGTAAGCAAATTCTGTTTGGGCAAGAGCAAGATCCCAAACAGTTTTCTTGTTACTGCAGATGCAACGCAGAAGATTGCCAAGCGTGCCGTTCACCACTTTAGTTTGTCCACCAGTTTGGGGATGTGCGACATTACTATATTGAAATTCAGTTCCAAAACGTTTCCATAAAGTCACCCAGAAGTGAACTAAAAACTTCACATCTCTGTCAGAAGTAATGGTCTTAGGGACACCATATAAGCGAACAATTTCTTGGAAAAACAGTTTTGCTACATGAGAAGCATCGTTAGTTTTCTTGCAAGGAATGAAATGCGCTATTTTGGAGAACCTGTCAACAACAACAAAAATGGAATCAGATCCACGTTGAGTACGTGGAAGACCAAGAACAAAATCCATAGACAAGTCCTCCCAAGTATGTGCTGGAATAGGCAGTGGAGTGTATAAGCCTGTATTATGCGAATGTCCCTTCTGAGTTGGACACACTGGGCATTTCTAAACCATCCGACCTATATCCCTTTTTAACTGTGGCTAGTAAAAATGCTCCTCCAACCCAGCAATAGTCTTGTCACGCCCCAAATGACCACTCAAACCTCCTCCATAGACCTCCCGAATCAACCTTTCCTGCCAAGAAGATCGAGGAATGCATAAGATGTTCTCCTTAAAAAGAAAGCCATCATGTATCAAGAATCCATCAATAGGTTGGTGAATCTGGACTCTAGACCATATATCAGCAAAGTCATCAGCGGTAGCATAAAAATCCTTCAGGAATTCAAAGCCTACAACCTCCTGATTAACCGTAATCAACAGAGCAGCCCTCCTACTCAAAGCATCTGCCACCTTATTACTATGGCCAGCCTTATGTTTGATGACATAATGAAAGACTCTAAAGTAAGTTGCCCATCGAGCATGCATCTTATTCATATATTTTTGAGTTTTAAAATGGATCAAAAATTGATGATCTGTGTGAATAATAAACTCTCGCCCCATCAAATACTGCTCCCAAGTTTTAAAAGCCCGGAATACTGCATATAGCTCCTGCTCATAAGTAGACCACTTCTTTCTAGCTTCATTCAGTTTCTCACTAAAGAAGGCAATAGGCCTTTTAGACTGTGACAACACTCCACCAATTCCAACTCCACAAGCATCACATTCAACCTCAAACAGTTTATCGAAATCGGGTAGAGCAAGAATAGGGACAGAAGTAAGCTTATCTTTAATCTCTTCAAAGCACTTGCTGGCAGCTTCAGTCCATGCAAATTTATGTACTCTCTCTTTCTTCAAGCAATCTGTGATAGGAGCAACGATGCTGTTGAAATTTCTGATAAACCGTCGATAGAAAGTAGCAAGGCCATGAAAGCTGCGAACTTCAGAAATAGTTTTAGGGATGGGCCAATTCCGTATTGCTTCTACCTTCTTCTCATCAATATGTATCCCTTTCTGCACTAACAACGAATCCCAAGAACAGAATGTGCTCCGTCATATAAATGCACTTCTTAAGATTAATAACCAGCTCACTTTCTTGCAAGGCTGTCATGACTTGACAGAGATGTTGTAGATGTTCTTCCTCACTGCGACTAAAAATCAAGATGTCATCAAAATAAACAACCACAAATTTGCATAAGAAAGGATACAAAATCTGGTTTATGAGTCGCTTTAAAGTGTTAGGTGCATTTGTTAAATCAAAGGGCATAACCAGCCACTCATACAAGTCTTCCTTAGTCTTGAAGGCAGTCTTCCATTCATCTCCTTCCTTGATCTGAACTTGGTGATAGCCACTTTTAAGGTCGATTTTAGAAAAGACTTTAGACCCGGATAGTTGATCCAGCATGTCATCCAATCATGGAATAGGAAATCGATATTGAACTGTAATTTTGTTGATGGCCCTACTATCCACGCACATTCTCCAAGTCCCATCTTTCTTTGGAACTAATAAGGCTGGTACTCCGCAGGGGCTAATGCTCTCCCAAATATGCCCATTCTTCAGTAATTCTTCCACCTGTTCTTGGAGGATTTCACTCTCCTTTGGACTCATCTTGTAATAAGGCAGATTCGATAATTTTGATCCAGGAATGAGATCAATCTGATGTTGGATATCCCGCAGAGGTGGAAGCTTGGATGATTCCTCCACTATCTTAGGAAACTCCTTCAACAGCTCTTTGACAGGTGGTGGTAAAGATGGTACATCCTCCATTCCACCTTTTGCTCGCACCAATAAAGCCAGTGTGCCTCCAGATTTCTCAACTGCACCTGATGGCCTCTGCACTCCTGTGGAAACAGCAACAACATTCTTCCCTTCCACTTTAGAATGTTTCGCAGAACCGGAAGGCAAGATAGTAATCTTCTTTTGATTCCATGTGAACATGTATGAATTCTCCTTCCCCTTATGCAAAGCATCAACATCGAATTGCCAAGGGCGACCTAGCAAAATGCCACAACAATCCATATCCACAACATCACAATTAACAGGTTCAGTGTAAGATTTACCGATCGAGATAGGCACGCTGCAGATTCTATTGACCTCAATTGTCGGACTTTCATTAATCCGTCCCACTTTGTATTTCGAAGGGTGTGGCTGTGTAGGCAACTGCAATTTCTCTACCAATTGCTTAGCTATCAGATTCTCACAACTGCAACTATCTATAATTACCCTGCAAATTGCCTCTCCTACTCGACAATTTGCCTGGAAAATCTTCCTCCTTTGCGTCTCATCCTCTTGTTTTGTTGAGCATAAGATTTTCTTCACCACATAGGTGATCTCTCCATCTTCAGAACCAGCAATAGATCTGTTATCGTCATCCACTTCCTCGTCAATTTCAGCCACCTGCTTAACTATATTTACCTGTCGGGGATCAGTATTAACTCTTATGGAAAATTATTTGATCGATGGCCAGGTTGCCTGCATCGGTAACATATGTCTCCCGTTGGCTTCTGATAAGGATTGGTTCTGCCTCCTTTGTCTGCTGTAGTGGTGACTGCCTTTCCCTTATTGTCTCTCCTTTCTTCCATGGTATTCTGAGGATTGCCAGAATTTACAACCTTAGAAGGTTGCCCCTGTAATTGCCTCTATACTGCTGCGTCCCTGTTGAACCAGAATTTCTATAATTGAAATTTCGGTTGTACTACTGTCATGGCTGCCAATCAATATGCTCTTCTGCCCTTTTCGCCGTCTCAATAGCGTCTGCCAGGGTGAAAATCGCAGCTACTCCCATCATACAACGAATTTCATGATTCAGGCCCCTCTGATAATGAGCAACCTATTGGGCTTCGTTCTCACAGTTTTCAAACCTCGCCTACAACCTCAAAAACTCCTCCGTATATTCATCCACCCTTTGATTTCCCTGTACACAGTCATGATACCAGTTATACAAAATCTGAGCATGATCACTAGACAAGAACCGTTGTTCAAACATCTGCTTCATCAACACCTAGTTTTGTATGGGTTCCAGCCTCCTCCGATAGCGTTCGTTTTGAATCAAATTCCACCAGGCTGTTGCACCCCCTTTTAACTTATAGGCCACAATCGAAACCTTGCGATCCTCTTCCACATTCATAACTTTGAAAAAACATTCAACCTCTGCCAGCCAATCAAGAACAAATTCCACATCTAGCAAACCAGAAAAGTTTTAAAGGTCTATCTTGATCTTGTAACCTTCTTGATAATTCTGATGGAGATTCGTAGGTACAGGATTAGCAACCACAGGATTGGCAGCCATAGGATTGGCGACTGGGGGGTGTGCGGCGGCAGTGGGTTGGTGGAGTCCTTACTGCAGGGTCAGTTGTCCGATCATCTCCCTCAATTCTGCCAAGTATGCCTCAATAGCAGCAAGTCGCACCTCTTGGTTATCTGCCATGGTCGAACTTAGCTCTGATACTAATCTGATAAAGGACTATTTAGACTCCATGAAGAGTTTTAATCAATATCATTTGCCTAAGACGAAATAAGAGAAAAGATAGGCTAGAAGACTAAAAGCCTTACTGAAATTCCTCAAAGATTGAAAAGTGTGTTTCTAATAGTCAAGGCATGCTATTTATAATAGAAAACAAAACCCTAATATGCAAAATTATGAAAATACCCAAAATATCTAAAAAAATAATTAAAATTCAAAACTGACCCCCTAAACGATGGAATTTCCATATTGAACTTTGTGACAGACCTATAGCCCTTGTAATATTTTTGAAAGTCGTGCGTCTCGAAATACCCTTTTCGAAAAGTTATCGTGGGTCTCTATCGGACGTCGGCAGTAAAAGTTAGGGTCGGTCCAAGTCTGCCGTAAAGTCCAAGGCTAATTGCTCCATGTCAAATCTACATTGGAAAATCTACTCTTTCTCATCTTAATAACATTTCTGTTATATTTGATAGAGTTGTTGAGAGTATTTTTCTTCTGAATCAAAACCTATATAAGGTTGATCAAGTGTGTGAACACTTGATAGAGGTTCTAAGCACCTGTTGAAGTTTAAATTAAAGTTTGAGTGTGAATCAAACGTGTAAAGGTCCACAAGCACCTAGAAAGCTTGCTGATTGTATGAAAGGCTGCTCTCTTACCTGTTAAAAGAGGTTTAGTAGAGTGAAGACTCAAGGGAGAACCTTCGGAGAGTGGACGTAGACTAAGTTTCCGAACCACTACAAAATCTCTGTATTTGATTTTCTTATCCCTAAACTATTTACTTATAGCTCCTATTATTAATCTGTAATATCTATTTGCAAGTTAGAATTACTGCTGATAATATTTTAATAAAATTAGCTTGCTATTTTATCTCTGCTTTCATCTAATTGCTTTTGTTGTTACTTATGTATATGATTTTAGTTGATTTTCAAAATCTTCCAAAAAACATTTGAAAAACTTATTTGAATCCATCGCCTTTTTACTCTCAGAATTAGTAGCCATAATTTTTCATTAAAGTTTTGAGCAAGGACTGAAAAAATTGTCAAGTGACCCATTCTCCTCCCTCTTGGTCACTTATCTTCAGACAACAAATTAATATCAGAGTTAAGCTCTCTTACTTAAGGTTCAAATACCTTAGAGAGATCCTAGAATGGCTAGTTCTTCTAATTCTACTGGTATTCCTATACCTTTAGCCGAAAGCTATTCAATCACACAACCACCTCTGTTTAATGGCACAAACTACTCCTTTTGAAAAGTTAGAATAAAAAAATTTATACAATCTATTGATATAGAAGCTTGGCAAAGAATTATTAAAGGCCCTAAAATTCCTTTGGTCACAGGAGGAACTAGAGAGAAGACTAAGGAAGAATATACTGATACTGATTGGAAAAAAATCTCTGCAAATGCTAAAGCCTTAAACATATTTCATTGTGCTTTAGATATAACTGAAGGCAATCGTATTTCAGGTTGTGAGTCTACCAAAGAAGTATGGGACAAACTTGAAGTGACTTATGAAGGCATAAATCAAGTGAAGGAATCAAAAGAAAACTTGCTGGTTCGTGACTTCGAACTGTTTGAGATAAAACCGGACGAAACCATTGCTGAAATGAGTACTAGATTTACTGATCTAGTCAATCTTCTAAAAGCAATTGGAAAAAGCTTTGAGGAAGTTGAGCTAGTGAAGAAAATTTTGAGATCACAGCCAAAGTCTTGGAAAGTAAAAGCCACAATCATCTTTGATACAAAAGACTTCACAAGGTACACATATGATGAGTTGATTGAATCATTAATTGCCCATGAAATGATGCTCAAAAAGGAGATCACAAAGAAAGAAAAAGGCAAGAAAAGCATAGCTTGAAAATCAGAAAAGCTGATAAACATCAAAAAGAAATCTATTGCCTTAAAGATAGATACAAGTGAGTCTTCTAGCTTATCAAGTGATGAAGAAGAAATGGCTATGTCAGCAAAAAATTCAGAAGAGCTTTCAGAAAAGGTGGAAACAAGTACAAAATATTTATCAAAAAGTATGGACCAAAGGATGGCTCTCAATCACATCCTCACAAAGACCCAAAAGAAGTTATCTGCTATTAATGTAACAAGCCCGATCACATTAGACCCAACTATCCAAAAACCAAAAAGAAGAAAAATGAAGATAAAGGAAAGAAGGTTATGGCTGTTGTATGGGATGAAACTGATGAAAGCTCCAGTGACGACTCAAATGAAAATAATGAAGCCAATCTCTATTGTATGACTCTTGAAGAAGAAGCTGTTGAACCTTCAAAAGAAGAACAAATTGAGGTAATCGAATCTTAACCACCTAATATAGAAGAGTTAGAGCTTGCTTTTGCTAAAGTTTATGATGAATATAAAACGTATAAAAGAAAATATATTTGAAAATATTTCTCTTAGTGTGCTTTTGAAACAAAATGAATTTTACAAAGCTCAAATAATTTTATTTAAAGATTTGAAAAAGGAATTAGATATTTCAAAACAAAACTGTGAAAAACTTTCAGAGAAAAACAAAATTCTTGAAACAAAAATAGAATCTTTAACAAATGATCTTGCAAAATTCACAAAAAGAAAACAATCTCTTGAGCTTCTACTTGGTTTACAAAGAATGTCTGGACAAAAATTAGGAATTAGATATAATGGGTTTATAAATCATAATCATAAATATAGAAATCATTTTGTGAAAGCATCATCATCATCTTTTCCTAGCATTACATATTTTTACTACAATAAAAAATGTCATATGGTTCATTCATATGATATAAGAAGAGAAAAATATAAAAGTAAAGAAAATCTGGGTACCGAAAGGTACAGTCCCTATTTTTGCTAACATGCAGATGATCCAAAAGAATTTGGGTACCTAAATTAGGTATTTGATTTCAGGTCTGTCTAAAGCACAAAGAGAAAACAAATAAATGATATGTTGATAGTGAATGCTCATGTCACATGACTGGAGATAAGACCTTATTTAGTAAGTTGATCATGAAATTAGAAGGATTTGTAAGATTTGGAGATAAAGGAATAGCACAAATCATCTTTTCCTAGCATTACATATTTTTATAGGTCATATAGTTCATTTATGTCTTATAAGAAGAGAAAACACAGAAGTAAAGAAAATCTGGGTACCAAAAGGTATAACCCCTATTTTTGCTAACATGCAAATGACCCAAAAGGATTTGGGTACCTAAATTAGATATTTGATTTCAAATCTGTCTAAAGCACAAAGAGGAAACAAATAAATGACATGTTGATAGTGGATACTCATGCCACATGACTGGTACAAGACCTTATTCAGTAAGTTGATCATGAAATTAGAAGGATTTGTAAGATTTGGAGATAAAGGAATAGCACAAATTATTGAAAATAGAACAATTGGATTAAAACAATGTATTGAAAATGTGGCACTTGTTCAAAGTTTGAAGTACAACCTGTTAAGTGTAAGTCAACTTTGTGACAAAGGTTTTAAGGTAATATTTCTATCTACTCATTGTGAAATCCTTAATATGAATGATAATGTCTTATTTATAGCATCTAGAGTAGATAATATTTATCTGTTTGATCTTGAATGTTTTAAAAATAGTGAAGGAAATTGCTTTGCTAGTTTTAATGCTAATAGCTGGTTTTGGCATAGAAAGTTAGGTCATCCAAGCATGTATCTAATTTCAAAGATTTCAAAGAAAAACCTTGTTGGAGGTTTACCAAAACTAAATTTTGAAAAAGATTGTTCATGTAAAGCATGCTCGATGGAAAAACAAACCAAAGTCTCTTTTAAACCAAAAAATAAAGTTTCAACATCAAGACCTTTAGAGTTATTGCATCTTGATCTATTTGGACCAATAACTCCCACAAGCCTTGGTAAAAAAATTATATGCTTTTGTTATTATTTACGATTATTCAAAGTTTTCTTGGGTTTTCTTCTTGGCACATAAGGATGACACCTTCAATGTTTTTAAAACTTTTTGCAAACATGTTCAAAACAAGAAAGGATATTATATCACATCTTTAAGAAGTGATCACGGAAAAGAATTTGAAAATCACATATTTAATAGCTTTTGTTCAAATCATGGCATATTTTATTATTTTTCTACTCCAATAACTCTACAACAAAATGGAATGGTTAAACAGAAAAATAGAACTTTGCAAGAAATGGTTAGAGCTATGTCAAATGAAAATCACACTCCAAAATATTTTTGGATTGAATCTATTAATACATCATGCTACATTGTTAATAGAGTCACCATTAGAGCATTTCTAAAGAAGACACCTTATGAGTTGTGGAAAGGTAAGAAACCAAACATTTCATATTTTCATGTTTTGGATGCAAATGCTATTTTTTAAATAACAAAGAACATCTTGGTAAGTTTGATGGAAAGTTTTTTTAAGATATTTTTCTTGGATATACTTCTACAAGCAAAACTTATAGATTCTTTAATAGAAAAAGTTTGATTGTTGAAGAATTTATCAATGTGATATTTGATGAATATGATCCTATTGTGCAAAAGAAAGACTATTGTGAAGCTGATCTTGAACAGATCTTTACCAAAGAGAAAATAGATGAGAAAATAGTAGATAAACAAACTGTTGAAACTTAAGTTGATCATGGAGAAAATCCAACTGATGAAAGAAGTAAAGAACAACAACCGAAGGTGGAAGACTTGCAAATTAACGATCAAGTTCATGAGGATCTTCTACAAGATTGAAAACATCACAAGTATCATCTAAAAGAAAATATCATTAATAGCCCGAATCAAAGAATGATGACAAGGAGTCAATTGAGAAGATATTTCAGTAATGTTGCTTTCATTTTAAAATTAGAACCTAAATCTTTTAAAGAAGCTCAAAATGATGAAAGTTGGATTTTTGCAATGCAAGAAGAACTAAATCAGTTTGAAAGAAATAAGGTTTGGAAACTTGTTCCAAATCGTAAAAATCAATCTATCATTGGCACTAAATGGGTTTTTCAGAACAAAATGGATGACAGTGAAAATATTGTTAGAAACAAAACTAGATTAGTAGTTCAAAGATACAACCAAGAGGAAGGAATATATTTTAGTGAAACGTTCACTCCGGTTGCTAGAATTGAAGCTATTAAAATGCTTTGTGTTTTTGCATGTTTTAAGAATTTTATGCTATTTGAAATGGATGTTAAAAGTGTATTTTTAAATAGTTATATAGATGAAGAAGTGTATGTAGCACAACTCCCTGGTTTCGAAGATCCAATTTATCCAAATTATATATTTAAAGTTTCAAAAGCTCTTTATGGTTTGAAACAAGCTCTTAGAGCTTGGTATAAAAGATTGAGCAAGTTTTTATTAGAAAATAATTTTACAAGAAGAAAAGTAGATACAACTCTATTTACAAAAATTCAAAAGAATGGCATTTTGGTTGTTCAAATTTATGTTAATAACATAATCTTTGGTGCTACTAATGATTCCTTGAGTAAGAAGTTCTCTAAGCTTCAGAGTAAATTTGAGAAGAGTTTAATGAGAGAACTTATATTCTTCCTTAGACTACAAATCAAATAAGTAGCTGATGGAATTTTTATAAATCAATCAAAACATCAATGATATGTTGAAGAACTTCAAGATGAATGTGCTGAAAGGAATTGGGACTCCGATGAACTCAAAGATCAAATTGGACAGAGATGAAAAAGGTAAAGAAGTAGATAAAAAATTATATAGAAGTATGGTTGGTTCTCTTCTCTATCTTAATGCATCTAGATCTGATATTCATTTTAGCATGTATTTGTGTGATAGATTTCAGTCTAATCCTAAAGAATCTCAACTGATTGCTATTAAAAGAATTTTTAGATATTTGATAAGCACACCATCTGTTGGTCTCTATTATCCTAAGTGTAAAAATTTAAATCTTATTGAATATAGTGATTCTGATTTTGCTATAAGTAGAATGGATAGAAAAAGCACCTCTGAAACCTGTCAATTTCTTGGTCATGCCTTGGTCTATTGGTTTAGTAAGAAACAAACTTCTGTAGCTCTATCTACAGTTGAGGCTGAGTATATAGCTGCTGAAAGCTGTGTTGCTAAAATCCTTTAGATGAAGCAACAACTTAATGACTATAGTATAAAGGTTGATCATGTATCCATAAAATGTAACAATAACCTAACTAAAAATTCAATCTAGCATTGAAGGACAAAACACATAGAAATCAGGCATCACTTCATAAGAGATCATGTGCAACTAGAATTTGTTCCAATAGGAAAATAACTTGTGAATATCTTTACTAAGCCTTTGAGTAAGGAAGCTTTTTGTAGAATCAGAAGGGAACTAGGAATGATAGATCTTGAATGAATTAAATGTATTAAATTTGTTTTCTGTTCTTAATAGATCATGATTATATTCTCTGCTCTAGTTTTGTCATTCACTTTATTTTTAAATAATTTGTTTTTAAATATGCCTATTTCTAGCAAATGTTTGTTTAAAATCAGATTGCCAAAACTCTCTCTATTTTTTAGTATTGATTTTGTTATATATGCTTAAAACGACGAAGTTTGATCTTTAAAGCTGTGTGTCCAATTGATTTCATGAAATGGTGCGTTCTGAGCTTGAACAAAATGTAATATTTTTTATGACTCTCTAAGAGACAATTTTAATCTCTGAGTCTTTTAAAATCAAATCTTCTGAAATGAGGGTATTTTTGTCCTCTCCTCATTTTGTATTTAAGTGGCAAAAGGAAAAAATTTTCTGATTTTTTTAAAAATCAATTGTCTAATTATACAATCTTCTGACACCTCTTTTCAATCCAATCCTTGAGTAGACCTAAAAACTTCCTTCATGTCAGTTACTCCATTAACTCCATCAGCTAATTTTTCGAAAGCTCACTTCTTAAAACGCTTTTTGAACGTGGGAAGTAGAAATGACGGGAGTTTTTCCCTCTATGTTTTTACTTATTTAAAAACATGAAAATTTTCAGATTGGTTTTTATCCTCTCTGTTTTAGATATTCTCTTTTCACTCTCTTCAAAATTTTCAAGTTTGTCTCTCTTTCATTGTCTTTCACAAAATGGTAAGGATTAAACATGCTGCCAACCGGAAAAATGAAAGAAAAAGCTATTGAGGAAACATTCAGTAGCTCAGAATGAATGAAAGAAGAGATTCCTATCTCAAAGTTTAAGAAAAGAAATAGTGAGATCACCATCTTAGAACCTATTGCAAAGAGGATGAAGACAAAGGAAAAGCCATCGCATGTCAAGAGAAACATCTCTATACCAAGGTACATCCAATAGTTTTCCTTCATGAATTTGGGTTTTGAGTTGTTAGAGCTATTTGTATTCCAAGGTTGGGAAAGTTTTATGAAAACCAATGAGGAATACTGTAATACCCGGCTAGACTCCGGTATCGGAATTCCTACCGTCCGGTGGAATCTCGGATGTCGGAAGCCTCTAGTAGGGTAGAAACATGTTTTCATAAAATTTTTTAAGGTATTTCATGGTTTTAAGTATGAAGATTTAATGAGTTTTTGCATGAAAAGTCTTTGGAGGAAAACCCAGGTTCGGCCGCCGAATGTCAAGTTCGGCCGCCGAACATGCATGCGTTTTGGAGGCACGTTAGGCCCCCGAAAGCATGAGTGAGGGAAGTCCAGGTTCGGCCGCCGAAACCCAAGTTCGGCCGCCGAACATGGCATGCATGCGGAGGCACATTCGGCCCCCGAATGTGGCCTGGCCAGCCACTATAAAAGGGTCCCTTAGCCGAAAATGGGCGAGCTTTTCTCCATTTTCGGCCAAGGTGAGCTTTCCGCCGCCCCTCACCGATCTTTGATGTTTTTCCTCTAGATCTTTCAAGTTTTTCACTTGTTTTAACTTCATTTTGAAGATTTGAGCTTTTGAGCAAAGTTTTGGAGCTTTGAGGTTCAAGAACTCGAATCTCTTCCAACTCCAAGTTTGGTCGCCTCTACTCTCGATCTTCAAGAGGTAAGAGTCGATCTCTAGCTTATGTTATGTTTTAAGTAAGTTTTATGAAGTTCATGGGGGTAGGATGCATGTTTAGGTCATAGTTATGTTTATGGGTTTTTGATGTGATTTTGAACAATGTGAGTTGCTTGTGTGTTGTAGTTGGGGTTTTTTGATGGTTTGATGCCCCTAGGAGCTTGTATGCTTGCTTGTGAATGCTTGGGAATGTTGTAGAATAGGTTTATGCATGATTGGTTAGTTTTGGAGGCATAAATGCATAAGGGAGCCAAGTTTCTGCCCTTTGGCAGAAACCAGGTTCGGCAGCCGAAGGAGCTTTCGGCCGCCGAACATGGCTGGGGAGGCAGGCCTTTCGGCTGCCGAAGTTACCCCCGAAAAGAGACTTTCGTCTCTGTCTAGGACTTTCGGCCGCCGAAGGTGCCGCCGAACATGCATGAGTTTCGCCTCTGTCTGGGAGTTTCGGCCGCCGAAGGTGCCGCCGAACCTGCCTGACTTTCGGCTCTGAAGGGACTTTCGGTCGCCGAACTTGCCGCCGAAAGTGCCCTGTCCAGCCATTTCTTGCATGTTTTTCTATGGTTACTCCATGATGTTTTAGGGGTTTTTGGGGGATAGTTTAGAGTTATGTTCAAGTATGTTTGGTCCCTCATTTGAGTCCACCTGTGTAGGTTCGGACCCGAGGAACCGAGGACCCCAGCAGTGAGTCTGTTGCCCCAGTGTCTGGTCAGAGCTATCCAGAGGTGAGTGGAATAACCTATTATGTTTTAAAGCAAATAATGTACTTTTTAGCATGCTTCATGCATCATGAATGCCATGTGATGAATTAGGTTGCTTGCATTAGAATTCACAAATATGTTGCATTGCATATGTTAAATGTTGATGTGGATGAATGTTGGATGATCCATAGCCCTCGATCTATGATATGACGATGTGATATGTACGGTACGGAATGTAAGACCAGTGGGACCCATTCTACGTTCGCTGGCACTATGTAAGGGAAAGACCAGGACCCATTCTACGTTCTGGCACAGTTGGACACTATTATGTTATGATATGTAAGGGAAAGACCAGGACCCATTCTACGTTCTGGCACAGTTGGACTATGTAGAGGGCTATTGGTGACAAGTTCTTCCTTGATGTGATTAGCTGTGATGTGATGCATTCCATGACCCATATGATTTAAATGTTTTTATTATTCTGCTTACTGGGCTTTGTAGCTCACCCCTCTCCCCTAACCCCAGATGTGCAGGTACAGGGTAGACCAGGAGGTTAGCCAGAGTTTTGAAGTATGGTTTATGTAATAGATAGTGTGGACATGATAAATGTATTAATGTTATGTAAAAGTACAGTTTCAGTCACGTAATGATATTGAGGATTAGATATTGTGCTTGACATTGTGTTTGAGGTATCCCTTTTATTACATGATCAAAAATGTTTTATAATGTTCATGAAAGCCAACTCATCTCATGTTGTATTGCCCGTTGGGGCATTGATGAGATCCCATAGAGGGATCATGATTATGATCATGACTATGTTCAGAATATGTTCAGGTTGAGTTGGATGTTTGAAAGAAAAGTTTTAAATTTTTATGTATGTTGTTGATCATGTATGGGATTTATCAGGTTCACAGGATGTATGTTTCGCTTGCTACGGGTCCCGACGGCCTTAAGTCGACCCGGATCCTAGCACCGGTAACGGTCCGATTTTCAGGTCGTTACAGAATGGTATCAGAGCCCTAGGTTCATAGGATCGGACCTAGAGTGTCGGGCTCATATATGTTCTAGAAGGTCAAGCACAATAGGAGGATCATGTTCACTAGGATAGGATGTTGAGTCCTGTCTTGTATGATGATGTGAAATGCCATGATTATATACATGTGCATTGATGCTATGATATGAATGATATGTTTATGTGATGAGGGTTCATGTGTGCCCACATGAACCATATGATGCTGATGTTTGTATGATGTGTACTGTTTTTTCAGAAAACAGGATGAGAGGAACCCGTCGATCGGCAAGATTGACTGGAGTACCACCTGAGGATGAGGGCACGAGCACCCGTCCTCCTACATTGCCTAGGGCAATGTCTTGTAGAGAAAACAGAGAAAGAGTGTCAAGGGACCCTAGAAGGTCTTTTGATGCTAGCAGAAGGGGGACAGATAGAGGAGGAAGTTCGGCAGATGTGAGGGAGGTTATGGAAGAGGATTAGAGGAGGGATGGGAACCTGGATGTGAGCATGGAGGAAGAAGGGACAGGGGAGTCTCAGGGAGGCGTTCAGGCCTCGGGGTATGGTTTTCCACTCCATTATCCACCCTTTCCTCAGGGTTCGGGGTATCCGATGGGAGGCACATCGGATTATTCCAGCTTTAACCCCTACCCTACCTACATGCCTTATCCACCTTTCTATCCACCTTACACACAGTACCCAGCTTATCCACCCTCACCCTTCTATCCAAACCCGGCAAACCCCACCTCGGGGAATGCTGCACCCCCACCTCCACCACCTACAGAACCAGCAGCCCCAGTTACTTAACCTTCCAGACCTAGCTCAGCCGATGGGAGCAAGGTGAAGATGACAGATTACCTCAAGCTGGATGCTCCCAAGTACAAGTCAGGGGATGACCCCTTTGAGTATCTGAGAGTAGTGAAGACAATAACTGATGAGCTAGGGGCAAGTGACAGCAGGGCCATTCAGATGGCAGGGTTCACTTTAAAGTGCAAGAAGGCACAGGAATGGTTCAAGTGTTATGTGGACCCGAGACTAGACGGCATGACATGGGAGGAATTTGCGAATGAGTTCGCGGGATGGGCTTTTCCAGACAGTTCCAGAGAACTGAAGATGATTGAGTTTGAGCAACTGAGGCAGTCGGAACACATGGGTGTAGAGGAGTTCACGGATAAATTCTTGGAGCTATTGCCTTTTTCAGGGCAAGCTCTAGATACAGATACGAAGAAAGCCAAGAGATATGTTATGAAGCTGCATTCCAGGTACTCCTCGTTGATTCAGTCGGCTGAGAGAGAAAGTTTCCACACTGTAGTGGATATGGCTCGAAGAATGGAAGCAAGTGCCATAGTCGAGGGGTCAGTGAAACAGTCAGTGACCCAGTCTTCAGGGGTTAAGACCCCAGGCAGAGGAGGACCAGGTTTCTCTTCTCAGAGCTCAGGTAAGAAGAGGTGGGATAACACCACCAGGAAGCCGAAGAAGAATAAGTTTTGGAACAAGTTGAAATCCGGTCTGGGATTTGGCGGTGGCTCGAGCTCAGGCTCAGCTGGTATAGAATGTCAGAGATGTGGAAGACCGCACAGGGGAGTGTGTCGAGCTGGGACTAATACATGTTTCAGATGTGGACAGGAGGGACACATAGCTCGGGAGTGTCCTAGAGCACCTTTTATGGGTCAGCCCCAGCAGACAGCTTCTGGTAGTGTGGCACAGCCAGCAGCCCCAGCCACAACTCAGGGCAGTGGCAGAGGTAGAGGGAGAGGGGCAGCCTCTTCTTCTGGTTTCCGAGGTGAAGGTCCATCAGCTCCAGCCAGGATCTTCACCATGACTCAGCAGGAGGCTAACACATCCAACACCGTGGTGTCAGGTAATCTTATCATTGGGTGTTCTGATGTGTATGCTTTAATGGACCCGGGTGCATCTCATTCATTTATTGCTCCGAGAGCCGTTGAGAGGTTGGGTCTGATAGTCTCTGGGTTAGAGTGTCCCCTATGGGTCAGTGGACCCAAGTGTGACCCGTCAGTGGCAGTGTCAGTCTGCCAGTACAGTCCAGTTTTTATTGAGGGAAGATGCCTCTCCGCCGACCTTGTGGTTCTAGATTTGACAGACTTTGACGTCATTCTAGGGATGGATTGGCTATCTACCCATGGTGCTACCTTGGACTGCAGGGACAAGGTAGTCAGGTTCAGAGATCAGAATGGGTCAGAGGTCGTCTTCAGAGGAGACAAGAGGGGCACACCTAGAGGTCTGATATCAGCTCTTCAGGCTCGTAGGTTGCTTAGGAAGGGATGTCAGGGGTACTTAGCTCATGTGAGAGAGCTAGACAGTCAGGTTAGGGAGTCGGCCTCGGTGCCAGTTGTCAGAGAGTTTCAGGATGTTTTTCCAGACGAGCTTCCAGGTTTACCACCTGCTAGGGAGATAGAGTTCGAGATAGAGTTGGTGCCTGGAACTAGACCGATCTCTATCCCTCCCTACAGGATGGCCCCAGCTGAGTTGAAGGAGTTGAAGGAGCAATTGCAAGAGTTGGTAGAAAAGGGCTTCATCCGACAGAGTACCTCACCTTGGGGTGCTCCGGTCTTGTTTGTGAGGAAGAAGGATGGATCCCTTAGACTTTGTATCGACTACAGGCAGTTGAACAAAGTCACTACCAAAAATAGGTACCCTTTGCCAAGGATCGACGATCTGTTCGACCAGCTAGCAGGAGCGGGTTGTTTCTCCAAAATAGATCTGAGATCGGGGTATCATCAGCTAAGGATAAGGGAGGAAGACATGCCAAAGACAGCTTTCAGGACCAGATATGGGCATTTTGAGTTCCTTGTAATGCCGTTCGGGTTAACCAACGCCCCTGCAGCATTCATGGATCTCATGAACAGAGTATTTAGCCAATACCTGGATCACTTTGTTATTGTCTTCATAGATGATATCTTAGTGTATTCTAGGAATGCAAAGGAGCATGCCCATCATCTGCGGTTGGTCTTGCAGACTTTGAGGGAACATGGCTTGTATGCCAAGTTCTCTAAGTGTGAATTCTGGCTGAGGAGCATTTCGTTCTTGGGGCATGTAGTGTCAGAGAATGGTATAGAGGTAGACCCCAAGAAGACAGAAACTGTGGCTAACTAGCCTAGACCCACTTCAGTGACAGAGATTAGAAGTTTCTTGGGTTTGGCAGGTTACTAAAGGAGGTTCGTTCAGGACTTCTCAAAGATAGCAGCTCCTCTGACCAAACTAACCAGGAAGAATCAGAAGTTTCTGTGGACCGACCAGTGCGAAGAGAGTTTTGAAGAGCTTAAGAAGAGGTTGACTTCAGCACCAGTTTTAGCTCTGCCATCTAGTGATGAGGACTTTACAGTCTTTTGTGATGCGTCCCGTGTGGGACTGGGTTGTGTACTGATGCAGAATGAGAGGGTGATTGCTTATGCTTCTAGGCAGCTGAAGAAGCACGAGTTGAATTACCCCACACATGACCTAGAGATGGCAGCAGTAATCTTTGCACTCAAGATGTGGAGGCACTACCTCTATGGGGTTAAATGCAAGATCTTCACAGATCATAAAAGCCTGCAGTACATCCTGAGTCAAAGAGATTTGAATTTGAGACAGAGGAGATGGGTGGAGCTGCTGAGTGACTATGATTGCAAGATTCAGTACCATCTGGGTAAGGCGAATGTTGTGGCAGACGCCTTAAGCCGGAAATCACTCGGTAGTTTATCCCACATTTCGGCAGAGAGGAGGCCAGTGGTGAAGGAGCTCTACAAGCTCATTGAGGAAGGTCTATAGATGGAGTTGTCTGGTACAGGTGCCTTGGTGGCCCAGATGAGAGTGGCACCCGTGTTTCTGGAGCAGGTGGCTCAGAAACAGCATGAGGACCCGGAGTTAGTGAAGATTGCCAGGACTGTTCAGTCAGGCAATGATAGTGAGTTTAGATTCGACAGCAAGGGGATCCTCCGCTATGGGAGCAGACTATGTGTACCAGACGACATAGGGCTAAAAGGAGACATTATGAGAGAGGCTCATAATGCAAGATACAGCATTCACCCCAGAGCCACCAAGATGTATCAAGATTTGAAGAAAGTTTATTGGTGGCCAGCGATGAAGAAAGAAGTGGCACAGTTTGTGTCAACCTGCGAAGTGTGTCAGAGGGTGAAGCTGGAACATCAGAAGCCGGCTGGAATGCTTAACCCGCTACCTATTCCAGAATGGAAATGGGAAAATATAGCTATGGACTTCGTAGTGGGGTTACCGGCGGCGTCCAACAGAGTGGACTCCATATGGGTGATTGTGGACAGACTCACCAAATCTGCTCACTTCATTCCTGTCAGGAGTGGCTACTCTGTGGACAAGTTGGCACAGGTATATGTGGACGAGATCGTCAGGCTGCATGGGGTTCCTGTTTCGATAGTGTCAGATAGAGGGCCCCAGTTCACCTCCAGATTTTGGCGGAGTCTGCAGAATGCCATGGGTACTAGGTTGGATTTCAGTACTGCCTTCACCCACAGACGGACGGACAATCAGAAAGGACCATCCAGACCATAGAAGATATGCTTAGAATGTGTGTGCTGGACTTTGGCGGTTCTTGGAGGCAGCATCTACCTTTGGTGGAGTTTGCCTACAATAACAGCCATCATGCTAGCATCGGGATGGCTCCATATGAAGCTTTATATGGAAGGAAGTGCAGATCACCTGTTTGCTGGGAGGAGGTAGGAGAGAAGGCCTTGGCAGGGCCTGAGCTAGTAGAGATTACCAGCAGGGTAGTACCCATAATCAGAGAGAGAATCAAGACTGCTGCCAGCAGACAGAAGAGTTATGTAGACGTCCGCAGAAGACAGTTAGAGTTTCAGGAGGGGGATCTGGTATTGCTCAAAGTGTCTCCTATGAAGGGAGTGGTTCGCTTCGGGAAGAAAGGGAAAGCCCCACGATACATCGGACCCTTTGAAATCTTGCGAAAGATTGGGAATGTATCGTACAAGCTGGATTTACCTGCTTCAATGGAAAGAATCCATCCGGTTTTCCATGTTTCAATGTTGAGGAAGTTTGTGTCAGATCCGAGCAAGGTTCTTAGTGAGCCTGATGTGGAGGTCCAAGAGGATCTCACCTATGTTGAGCAGCCAATACGGATCCTAGACACCCAGATCATAAAGTTAAGGAACAAGGAAATCCCGATGGTGAAAGTCCTGTGGAACCACCACAATTTGGAGGAATGCACTTGGGAGACACGGGAGTCCATGCTCCAGCAATACCCTTATCTTTTCTGAGGTTAGATCCCTTTGTGTATATGTGCTATGTATGTATGTATGTGTTATGCCATGCTATGTGTGCTAGTTGACGTACATTCGGGGACGAATGTTCTTAAGGGGGGGAGAATGTAATACCCGACTAGACACCAGTATCGGAATTCCTACCGTCCGGTGGAATCTCGGATGTCGGAAGCCTCTAGTAGGGTAGAAACATGTTTTCATAAAATGTTTTAAGGTATTTCATGGTTTTAAGTATGAAGATTTAATGAGTTTTTGCATGAAAAGTCTTTGGAGGAAAACCCAGGTTCGGCCGCCGAATGTCAAGTTCGGCCGCCGAACATGCATGCGTTTTGGAGGCACGTTAGGCCCCCGAAAGCATGAGTGAGGGAAGTCCAGGTTCGGCCGCCGAAACCCAAGTTCGGCCGCCGAACATGGCATGCATGCGGAGGCACATTCGGCCCCCGAACGTGGCCTGGCCAGCCACTATAAAAGGGTCCCTTAGCCGAAAACGGGCGAGCTTTTCCCCATTTTCGGCCAAGGTGAGCTTTCCGCCGCCCCTCACCGATCTTTGATGTTTTTCCTCTAGATCTTTCAAGTTTTTCACTTGTTTTAACTTCATTTTGAAGATTTGAGCTTTTGAGCAAAGTTTTGGAGCTTTGAGGTTCAAGAACTCGAATCTCTTCCAACTCCAAGTTTGGTCGCCTCTACTCTCGATCTTCAAGAGGTAAGAGTCGATCTCTAGCTTATGTTATGTTTTAAGTAAGTTTTATGAAGTTCATGGGGGTAGGATGCATGTTTAGGTCATAGTTATGTTTATGGGTTTTTGATGTGATTTTGAACAATGTGAGTTGCTTGTGTGTTGTAGTTGGGGTTTTTTGATGGTTTGATGCCCCTAGGAGCTTGTATGCTTGCTTGTGAATGCTTGGGAATGTTGTAGAATAGGTTTATGCATGATTGGTTAGTTTTGGAGGCATAAATGCATAAGGGAGCCAAGTTTCTGCCCTTTGGCAGAAACCAGGTTCGGCAGCCGAAGGAGCTTTCGGCCGCCGAACATGGCTGGGGAGGCAGGCCTTTCGGCTGCCGAAGTTGCCCCCGAAAAGAGACTTTCGTCTCTATCTGGGACTTTCGGCCGCCGAAGGTGCCGCCGAACATGCATGAGTTTCGCCTCTGTCTGGGAGTTTCGGCCGCCGAAGGTGCCGCCGAACCTGCCTGACTTTCGGCTCTGAAGGGACTTTCGGCCGCCGAACCTGCCGCCGAAAGTGCCCTGTCCAGCCATTTCTTGCATATTTTTCTATGGTTACTCCATGATGTTTTAGGGGGTTTTTGGGGGATAGTTTAGAGTTATGTTCAAGTATGTTTGGTCCCTCATTTGAGTCCACCTGTGTAGGTTCGGACCCGAGGAACCGAGGACCCCAGCAGTGAGTCTGTTGCCCCAGTGTCTGGTCAGAGCTATCCAGAGGTGAGTGGAATAACCTATTATGTTTTAAAGCAAATAATGTACTTTTTAGCATGCTTCATGCATCATGAATGCCATGTGATGAATTAGGTTGCTTGCATTAGAATTCACGAATATGTTGCATTGCATATGTTAAATGTTGATGTGGATGAATGTTGGATGATCCATAGCCCTCGATCTATGATATGACGATGTGATATGTACGGTACGGAATGTAAGACCAGTGGGACCCATTCTACGTTCGCTGGCACTATGTAAGGGAAAGACCAGGACCCATTCTACGTTCTGGCACAGTTGGACACTGTTATGTTATGATATGTGATCAAGCATAATTTAGCCACATTTTTATCATAATTATTATTACTTATTTACACATTTTTCAGTTTAATTTATGGTTTTTATCTTGTTTTTTCAGAAAAGGAAGAAATTGGAAAATGGGAGAAAAAGTGTAGAAAATTTACAAAAGGATGATTTGCCCAGTGATTTGCCCAAGATCACCAGAAAATCTGCTCCAATCACTGCCCAGATCAAGCTAAAGCAGAAATCCGGAGGCAACAGACAGCAGTGATATGGGCAAGTGATTTGCCCAAGATAATCGAAGATCACTGGCCAAATCACTCGCAGAAGACAGAGAGAACTGACTGGCAGAAACGTGATCAGGTCTGTGATTTGCCCAATCACTTGAAGAAACTGGTCAAATCACCGGGCAAATCACTTTGACAGCAGAAAATACAGCAGAGCAGGAAATTGTTCAGGAAACCGAATTTCAAGTTTTCAAAAGTCCAAATCCAACTCAATCACTACCAAAACAATTCCAAGAGCCACGAAAGAGTTTCTCACCTAAGGAATTCCAGTTGCAATTAAATTCAACATCAAAAGAGGAATCACAAGCCAAATTAAAAAGGGATTTCAAAACCCTAGAAGGATGGAACTCTTCAGCTATAAAAAGGGCAGCCTCCAAACCAGCAAGGGCATCTTCTGATCAGCAACTCAACTCGCCAGAAACTCTCCAGCATCTTCCTTTTTCTTTTCTTTTCATCTTTTTGTGTATTTAGTCCACCATGAGTGGCTAAACTCCTTCTTTTCTAGTTGAAGTGGGTGAATTTCAGATTTTGTGATGAATTGGGAGATTTAAATCTCCATTGTTAAACTTCTATTTAATTTCAATATTTATGCAATTTGAGCTTTCCATAAATATTACTTTGCTTTTAGAATCAATAAGGGCCCATTGCTTTTAAATTGCTTAAGTAATATTGTTTGAATGATTTAGGTCCGTAATTGCTTAGGTTGTTCAAATACACATTTAATCAAATTGCATAATCTAAACTTGACCACGCGGTTGGCAAGGATAGAATTGGGTTTCTCTAAGTCTTAATGCAGTCAACAGTTGTTCGATGCTACAATGCCCCAAGGACGTTCCTTGGCAACTTGTTGATTAGTGTTTGATTAGCGAACGTTTCCTAATCAAACTAGAACTAAGGAGGAATTTGGATTGTGAGAAGCGTCTTCCACATCCAAAACTAATTTATTGGAATAAATAGGAGAGTTAAAGAATCAATGATCAATTCTAAACAATCTGGAATAGATCCATACTTCAACTAGAAGCTTCTCTCTTATTGATTTACTCATCTTTACATTATTGCTTTCTTTTGCTATTTAGTTTTAACTCATCAAATCAAACCCCCCTCTTTTAATTACTTGTTATTTACTTGACCTAGTCATTATTAGGAAAATCATTGGTGTCAATTCCCTGTGGTTCGACCCTATTGCCACTATCTACAAGTTTATTGTTGATTGTTTAATAGGTTTATTTTTTACGGCTTCGACAACCGCCTATCAATATGTAAGGGAAAGACCAGGACCCATTGTACGTTCTGGCACAGTTGGACTATGTAGAGGGCTATTGGTGACAAGTTCATCCTTGATGTGATTAGCTGTGATGTGATGCATTCCATGACCCATATGATTTAAATGTTTTTATTATTCTGCTCACTGGGCTTTGTAGCTCACCCCTCTCCCCTAACCCCAGATGTGCAGGTACAGGGTAGACCAGGAGGTTAGCCAGAGTTTTGAAGTATGGTTTATGTAATAGATAGTGTGGACATGATAAATGTATTAATGTTATGTAAAAGTACAGTTTCAGTCATGTAATGATATTGAGGATTAGATATTGTGCTTGACATTGTGTTTGAGGTATCCCTTTTATTACATGATCAAAAATGTTTTATAATGTTCATGAAAGCCAACTCATCTCATGTTGTATTGCCCGTTGGGGCATTGATGAGATCCCATAGAGGGATCATGATTATGATCATGACTATGTTCAGAATATGTTCAGGTTGAGTTGGATGTTTGAAAGAAAAGTTTTAAATTTTTATGTATGTTGTTGATCATGTATGGGATTTATCAGGTTCACAGGATGTATGTTTGGCTTGCTACGGGTCCCGGCAGCCTTAAGTCGACCCGGATCCTAGCGCCGGTAGCGGTCCGATTTTCGGGTCGTTACAAATATTACCCCGATCTAATTGAAGAGTTCTATAAATCCCTGGAAGAAACTGAGAAAAATAAACCTTTTAGAGTTAAAATTAGAAGTCAGGTGTATGATATCTCTGTTGATTTTCTTGCCTCTGCTTTTGGTATAAAGAATGAGGGTAACAAGATTGGGTCATTCAAGGAAGTGAATAGGCTGAGGGGTTATGACAAATAAGTTTTTGTAGATACCTTAGTACCCAATTGCAACCTTTCGAAAGAAAGAACAAATACCTCATCCTTGCCCAAGCAAATTCGTATTCTGCATAGTTTTATTATCTACTAACTGTGTTCTAGAATGGGAAATCATACATACTTCAATAAGCTTGACTGGTGCATTTTGTGGCATCTCCTGACTAAATAAAAGTTGAATCTAGCTTATTTGATCTTTAAGGGAATCCTTAAAAACACCTCAATGAGAAGCCTGCCTTATGGAATGTTCTTAACCCTACTTTTCAAAAAGCTAAAAGTAAATCTTATGGAGGAGAATAAAGGTTCTAAAACTTTGGTAATAAAAGAGACTTATAGTGGCAAAGAAGAAAAAAAAGAAAAGAAAGAGAAGACAAATAAAGGAAAAGAAAAAAAAAAGTTGCAGACTCTTTATCCAGTTTTAGTTCTGGAAATTCAGAGGATATGAGAACTAATCTTGGTGAAAAAGTTGAAGTCCCTAAAGACACTTTCAAAATAACGAGAAACATCCAAAAGACATTTAAAATGGTGGGTGATGTCTGTAGTGATACATCCAAGCTGCAACAGTCTATTGTTCAAGACAGAGATAGTTCTATGATCCTTCTATCTCACAGAATTGAAATGGTTGAAAAGAAAATAGATATAATTCTGAAGAAGTTGTTTTTTGATAGAGTTGGAGGTTCCGGATTGAACTTTGGGTTTTGAGAACCATTTGGAGTGAACCCTTCTGCAGGGCCATCTACACAACTCCAACAACCCACTGATAATGAACCTTTCTCCCAACCATCTCTACTTCAATCAATCCAACCATCACCTATAGCCTCACTGAATAAAAAGTCATCTGACAGCTAACCCATTTCACCAAAAGAGCCTCAAAACACAGACAAATATGATGATCAAGCACCTGCAACCGCTGCACAAAAGCCTTCTCATGCTCCTATTGCACCTCTTCTTGCAAGGAGATTCTCAAAATTAAATGTCCAAAAGTCAATTCAACCAATTCTTCCAAAGCCTCAGACCAGCAATCCTTCATCCCAATTGATATGGAGCCCGTTCAAGTTTTCAAAGAGAAATATGAAGATGAGAATTCATCTGATTCGACTAACAGCTCTTCTTCCAGTTTTGGGGGTGAATCCCTGAAAATTCAACTTAGAAAAAGTGGCCACCATGGATTGAGAATGAAGATTGCCAAACCTAGTGAACCAGGCAGCATGGAAAAACCAATGAATCTCTAAATCTCTTACCTATTTTTAATACTATTTTTGGAACAATCTCTTTTTAATTTTCTTAACGATCCTTTTGCACAAATCTCTTTTGGACTCCTGTTTTCTTTTTTGCTGGTGACAAGAAAGGGGAGAAGTATGGGCATGATCATATTTGTTCTATTCATGTGCTTTGATATACTTTGATCTGTTAATATTTGTTTTTGATATGATTGTCATCTACTTTGATATGCTAATTTTTATTGTGTTAATCTAATAAGCAATTGTATACATCATGTGCATATGTTGAAGGGGAGCCTTGGCATTTGCATTATCAATTTTTGATTCACAGTACATGTTTTATATTTTCTGTCATTAAGTTTAGTCATCATTAAAAAGGGAGAGATTGTTGACCCCATAAGCCTTGCTAGAGCTTAATTTTGATGATATCAAAACTTAATAAATTATGTTTATCTAACCATCTTTAGTATTGAAAGTGAAATATCTAAAATGCATTAAAGACACAAGAAAATTCTATACATCGGAAAGAATAAAGACTCATATGGCAACACAAGATGAATAAAAGAAAGGAGAAATGAAGAAAGGTATCTTTAGGATTTATTATAAAAGAGTGAATGAATTGATATACCAGTGATGAAATCATTTATCTCATTTCATTCCTTGAAAAGCAAAGCAAATGTTTTGAGTTATTTATATAAACTGACCTGAAAAGCTAAAATTAGACATCTAATTTTAGAAACAGTTTAAATTTAGATATCTAATTTTTGTCTGTGCTTATTTTAGTTAACTACTCTTAGCCTCCGAAAGTAACTGATTTCAATTTACGAGAATTTCAAACGGTTTAACGGCTATTTTTTCAAAATTATTACCGTTAAACTATCTCTACAGCTAATAAAGAAAAGTTTTTCAAACATCTATTTAAGAGATTAAATCTCTTCATAAATGGGTAATGAAAGCACAGGATTCTTGAGAGCATCTAAAACTGTCTCACATCTAATCTTCATTGGCAAATCTACTCTCTCTCATCTTAATAGCATTTTTGTTGTATCTGATAGAGTTGTTGAGAGTGTTTTTCTTCTGAATCAAAACCTATATAAGGTTAATCAAGTGTATGATCACTTGATAGAAGTTCTAAGCACCAGAAACTTAAGTGAGAGTTTGAGTGTGAATCAAATGTGTAAAGATCCACAAACACCTGAGAAATTTGTTAATAGTATAAAAAGTTGTTCTATTGCCTGTTAAAATAGGTTTAGTAGAATGAAAACTCAAAGGAGGACCTTGGAAAAGTGGACGTAGGCTAAATTTGTCGAACCACTTTAAAATCTGTGTTTAATTTTCTTATCTCTAAACTCTTTACTTATAGTTCTCATTATTAATCTGTGATATATGTTTGCAAATTCAAATCACTGCTAATAAGATTTTGATAAAATTATATTGTTATTTTAATATCTCCTTTCATCTAATTGTTTTTGTTGTTTACCTGTATTTTGTATTTTATTTCATTTTCAAAATTATTCAAGAAAACATTTGAGAAACATATTTAAATCCATCACCTTTTTTACTCTAAGAATTAATAATCACATTTTTAATTAAAACTTTGAATAAGAGCCGAAAAATTGGTAAAGTGACTCATTCACTCTTTCTTGATCATTTATTTTAGGATAATAATTTTATTATAATTTAATTGAATAAACTATTTTTCTAATTATCGTAAAAACAATTTAAACTACTAATAAAATGGATTTAGGGATTACCAAGATTTGAATATGAAAAGCAAAAGTTTTTTAAATAGCTTACAGAGATTGAAGGTTTGTCCAATTCCCTATGAAATCAGGTATCTTGCCCGAGAAAGCACTGTCTGATGCCCACCTGAAAATGTATAAACCAAGTGATATTAATGTAACCTTCAAATGCAAAAAGAAAGAATAAATCAGTATAGGATTTTGCACTCTTTCTTACAAGATTCTCATGCTTTGTAAAGCGGCGAATGTTGAGGGGATTTCACCACCCAATCCACAGCTGTTAATATAACTGCAAAATTATGCACGGTAAGATAAAAATATAAAAAAAAGTTTATATGAATATGGAAGTGCAACTTTCTAGATTTTTTATTAATTAAATATAGTATTCAGATTTTATTTTATTCTATTTTCTAGTAAAATATTTATAGAATTTTAAAATATTATTTTAGTATTTAATTAAGAAATACTTTCTTTTAAATTAACTTTAAATAATTTTAAGTTTGATCGGTATCCAAATATTTATTTGAGTGTAATTTTAATTAATTATTTTATGTATAAAAATTATTTTTATGATTTTAAAAATTTTTCCTATTTTTGAATTAGAGAGAATTTTTCAGCACATATGACGGAGAAAATAAAGTTTAGGAGGCATTTCATAAAACTTTTGGATCTATTTGAAAATAACTTTTAGGTGGAGGGACTAAATTATAAGTTTCATTGATTGAGAAAATTATGAAAAGATCCCTCCAAATTTTAAATGGCAGTAACCTCACTCTCTCTTCCCTTTTCTCTCTTCTCCCCTCAGTCCTCAACTGCTCCCGTTGGACCTCCTTTCGACCCTATTCCCATGCCAAATGTCTCTTTGTGGCCAAATGATTCTAGTGCCAGTAAAGTTGCTACTAATTCTATAAATATTTTATTTTATTTTCTAGTAAAATATTTGCAGAATTTTAAAATATTATTTTAGTATTTAGTTAAGAAATTATTTCTTTTAAATTAAATTTAAATAATTTTAAGTTTGATTGGTATCTAAATATTTATTTGAGTGCAATTTTAATTAATTATTTAATGTATGAAAATTATTTTTATGAATTCAAAAAATTTTCCTATGTTTAAAACAGAGGGAAAATTCTTTGGCATATTTAAAGGAGAAAATAAAGTTTAGGAGGCCTTTCATAAAATTTTTGGATCTATTTGAAAATAAATTTTAGGTGGAAGGACTAAATTATAATTTTTTACTAATAGAAAAATACTACAAGAAAAAATTATTATTAAATATTATAAATTGATAGTTAAAAATTATTAATGATGATTTCAGTTGATCGTTAAAGTTCTGTTGTTAAAAGTTTTTAATGAGAATAATGCATAGTTAAAACTAGTTAGAGGATACTATAATTAATCATTAAAACTATAATAATAATGATAAATTTATTTCTCATTAATAATAATTAATATAATTGTGAAAAATTTAATAACTACAGTGAAATTTGTCTTTAAATTTTAAACTAAAAAATTATTATTTTTCAATATAATAATTTAGAATAATGGTAATAATTTAGAATAATGATAATAATTAAAAATAATTAAATATTAATAATAATTTAGTATATAATATTTTTAATAAAAAATAAAAAATTTAATTTTATACTACTACGGCTTTATATGATCTAAAAGTCATATTACTTGATAATTTATAATGATTTTAAGTGATAACTATTGTTTCTCATTTCGAAATTTAAATATATATATATATATTTATATTTTAATGACCAACAATTTCATTTTTTAATAAAAGTATTTTACAAATGGTTATATAATGACATATATATATATATATGTCATTATTGACTGTTATATATATATATATTATTAATAATAAGAAAAAGTTAAATTAATTGTTATTTTTTTATCGTCCAAAGCTATAATTCTTGTAGCAAAAATTACAAAAAGGTCCCTCTAAATTTTAAAAGTAAGTAACCTCACTCTCTGTTCACTTCTCTCTTTCCTCTCCACAATCCTCACCTTCTCTCATCCGTATGAATGCCATTCAACCTCCTATTCACCCTATTCCCATGCTAAACGTCTTTTTGTCGCTAGATGATCCTAGTGCCACTAAAGTTGCTACTAATCCGTTGGCAAACGGTATAGAAACTAATGGATCAATTCAATGCCTTTTAGATGACTCGGCCAAATTCCAACATATATGATGTTAGAAAACTTTTAGACTGCAACTATTCGCCTTTTTCAGCTGCCTTTAGCCTAATCGCAGCATTCGCTTAAGCAACCAATGTTGTTAAGCCACCAGATCAAAACTATATATTTCAGTCCACCACCCCTTTTCCAGTTGTTTACCCATCAAGTATGATCTCCTTTCTAACCACAAAAAAAAAGTATATTTGGACTCTATGCTTTAAGATCTTTGATTTGGCAACTTATGTATGATTTTTCATCATTAGAGATTTTAAGTGATTCATGAACTTCGAGGAGAGTTTTCGGGATGGTGAGATTTTAAGTGATTCATGAACTTCGAGGGGAGTTTTCAGGCTTTCTGGGCAGTTTCTTAATAATAATTTTTTTTATATTCTAACTCTTGATGTCATTGAATTCGTGTAGGTATCTTCAGTTTGTTAAAATTTTATTGCAATTTTGGACGCTTTCTCAAATCAAACCCGAGTTGGTTTAAAGTGAACGAGTAGAAGAATCAATATTACAATTGATTCTTACATTATCAAATATGCCAATGCATTTAGATTGTTTAATTTATAGTATATCATGTAATCCTGAAATCAACTTTGTGCTATTGGCCTATGATTTAAAAAAAATTGGCTCTATAAAAAATTAAATGAAAATTTAGAGTAATATAATGATGTCATAATGGACTCTCTAAATATATATTGTAGAGTTTTTTTTAGAGTGGTAAGAATAAATTTTGGGCTATCTCTATATTAAATTACTATAAATAAAATGTGTGGCCAAAGAATAAATTAAAACTTTATAACCGTAGATGAGCAATCATAATTACGTGGTGGGTTAAGGCCATTATTGAGCTTGAGATTACATTTTCTTATGCTCTAAGTATTGGAAAAACTTTATTGAATTTTCTGCAGGATTGTAAGATTTAATTTTGCTTCCATGAAGTCTTTATTTGTATTATTGATTTTAGGTGATACCACTAGTCCTTCTATGTTTGGCCAGCCGAATTAAGGTTGTATCTAGTTTGTGAGTTGGATATCGCATATTTTTATAATTTCAATACTGTTTCTATATTTTTAGCATGCATATGTATTATCATTGTATATGTATTTAATTAGTTATATATGTTAGAGACATTTATTTGTTACATGTCTGTTTTATGCTAATTGTTTATATATGTTGCCTTCGGGATAATTTGGAGATGGGAATATATGTTATATGTGGTGGATATAAATTGAACAGGTCATACGATTTGAGTTAAATAAACTAGGACTCAATCCTTTAGATTAGTCAGAGTTGACCTTACTAATAGGATTTGGATTAAGAGAAATAGGAAGATGTTATGGCAATGTTTTCAAAGATTATGTAGCTTTAATTAGGGACATATGTGCAGATATTATCGACGTAGTTAATGTTCCAGTGGGTAAATGAGTTTTCGGATTTTTTTTCTTGAATAGATATTAAAGTTCCCTCTAGACTAAGAGATAGAATTCTATATTGACATGGTGCTTGTTATGGCTCTTATTTCGATGCTTACTTATAGGATTGCCCCAACATAATTGAAGAGGCATAAGGAGTAACTACAATAACTATTAGAGAAAGGGTTTATCCAATTGAGTTTATCATCATAGGGTACACCAGTATTGATTGTGAGTAAGAAAATAGGTCCATAAGATTGTGTATTGATCATTAGATGTTGAATAAGGTGACAATGAAGAAAAAATATATGCTTTCTTGAAATTGACCTATTTGATCAGTTGCAAGGAGTTAAGTACTTCTTTAGAATAGATATGTAGTCAGGATATCATCAGTTGAGGATTCGAAGAGAGGATGCTCCAAAGACACATTTCAAGACACAATATGGACATTATGAGTTACTTGTGATGTCATTTGAACTTATTAATACATCAAAAACTTTTATGGATTTAATGAATCTGGTGTTATGATCATTCCTGACTCAATTAGTGATAATATTCATTGATAATATTTTGGTATATTCTCAAACTGTAGAGGAGCAAACTCTGCTTTAAGGATGATGCTACAAATTGTAAGGGAATGTCAATTATATGCTAAGTTCTCTAAATGTGAGTTCTAGCCGAATAGTGTAGCAGGCCATGTAGTTTCTAGAGAAGAAATTTAGGTGGACGCTAAGAAAGTAGCGACAGTAACTAGTTAGCTAAGACTTATTATAGTAACAAATGTTTAGAGCTTTTCAGAATTATCAGGCTACTATAAGGAGTTTCTGCATAATTTTTCAAGAATTACAACCTTTTAACTAAGTTAACTTAGAAAACCATGCCTTTATGTAGTCAAATGCTTGTGAAGAGAGTTTTTTTAAAAAAAAAAAAAATCAATCATTGTTTAACTTTAGTTCCCAAATTAACACTACCTAAGAATGCAAAAGGAAATATCATTTATTTTGATGCCTTTAAAGTTGGTTTAGATGTGTGGTTATGTAGAATGGTGAAATGGTTGCTTATGCATAACACTAATTAAAGAGATATGAAGAGAACTACCCTATTTATGACTTAAAAATGGCAACAGTAGTCTTTCATTGAGGAGGCATTACTTATATGAGAAAACATGTGAAATATACACTAATTGTAAGAGTCTAAAGCAAAGGGACATAAACCTATTAAGACAAAGACCATAAAGGGGACTCTTGAATGATTATCATTGCACCATATAGTATGATTCTAGAAAAGCTAATATGGTAACTAATGCTCTAAGCAAAAAATTAGCTTGAAGTCTAGCACATGTGTAATATAAATGAGACATTTGATTTGGAAGTTACATGTGTTGTTTGTTCAAGGATTGGAATTAGATATTTTACCTTTTGGTGCACAACTAGCTCACTTAAGGACATGACCAAACCTTAGAGATAAAATTAAATTTTCTCAACATAAAGATTCACAGTTGGTGAGTATAGTGGAAAAGTTGCAGTATGGTGAAGACTGAGTTTAGATTCAGCAACAAGGTTGCTTTGATGCAAGGTTCCCATATTTATGTGCCTAATGTTGCTTGAAGAATGAAATTATGCAGCAAGTACATTATATAGCTTATATTGTTCATCCATAATCCATAAAGAAGTATCATGATGTGAAGGAGAGAATTGGTAGAATGGTATGAAGAGAGACACTGTAAAATTTGAATTGAAGTGTTTGACTTGCTAGAAAGTTAAGTTTGAGTATTAGAGACCATTAAAGAAGCTTCAGGATATTTCAATTTAAGAGTCAAAGTGAAAAATGATCATCATGGATTTTATGATTGCTCTACCCCCATAATTAAGGATAAAATTTTTTTTTGTGAATAAACTTACTAAAGCAGCTCATTTTTTTCCTGTATGGACTACATTATCAATTGCATAATATGCTAGATTATATATCAGGGAAATATTCAGATTATATAAGATTCTACATCTGATAGAGGGCCCCAATTCACTTCTAGATTCTAGTGAAGAAACTCTAAGAAGCACTTAACACACAACTAAATTTTAGTATCACTTTCCATCTGCAGACAATGACTATTGGAAAGAACTTAGAGGGTATGCTTCATTTGTGTATAATGGACTTTGGCAGTCAGTGAGATTACCAAAAAATATTAGTAGAGTTTGTTGATGCTAAGTATAGGTATGGAATCTTATGAAGCACTTTATGGTAGGAAGTGCAAATCTCCTTTATATTAAGCTAAAGTTGGTGAAGCTAAACTCAATGACATTAACCTGGTTCTGTACATAGTAGATAAAGTACCATTAATTTAGGAACACTTGAAACTAGCTTTTAGAATGCAAAAGAGTTGTGCAGATTCCAAAAGGAGAGATGTTTTGTACTAATTGAGATTTCTCCTATAAAGGGAGTTTTGAGGTTTGGGATAAAGGTAAGTTGGAATATCGATATGTTTGATAGATAAAAATAGATGGAGAATAGATGAAAGAAGAAGAGAATTGCAGAATTTACTAGAAAGTCTCTTAACTTTCATTGATAGAAATGATATTTATATACATAAGAAACTTCATGAAGAAGTATAACATTAATGATAAACACCGAGAATGAAGAACATACTTAGAAAATAAGAATAACTTTTAGATGTCTAATGAACATTAAATACTCAAACCTTCTAGAATAAGTAATGGAGAAAAATCTTAATTTTAACACTCTTTAAAATTTTTCATGACACTCATTTGCAACTTTAGCGCTTTAAATTTCCCTTTAGGAAGACTTGTCGTCAAAATATCAACAATTTGATCTTTAGACTTGTAATGCTTAAGCTTCACCTCTCCATTAGCTTTCGCTTCCCTTAGAGCATGATATTTGAATTTGATGTGTTTTTTTCTACCATGAAGCACTGGATTTTTTGAAACAGCCCAGCCCAAACTGGACCAAATAACTTTTGAACCCACTTTTCTACTTTGTCCAAAATGGTTAACCCAAGTTATTTAGTAGTTTCGTGCTAGTTATTATATACAATTCGAAATTGTCGTAATCCGCCGATGTGGGAATCGTCCCCAAGCTAGCAGGTGAGCGTCACACTCTCCCTTACTAAGTTTGCGACGTCCTTGTCGCAACTGAATCGGATACAATTGCTAACTAGGACCGGACCCTTAGGTATTGTGGTTCGCTAGTACTTCGGACGGCTCTACCTCGTCTTACATGGGTAGCCCTTTCCTTGTAAGTCCACTAGCTCCGCACAATTTGTCTGACTCAGGGTGGCTCTGATACCAATTGGAACAGCTCAGCCCAAACTGGCCCAAATAACTTTTGGACCCACTTTTCCACTTTGCCCAAACTGATTAACCCAAGTTATTTAGTAGTTTGGTGCTAGATTGGTAGTTTCAACTTCTAGTTTTTTTCTAATTTCAAAAATAATTTTCATCCATAACCACATCTCGACTGATAATAACCTTCTCCTTCTCAATATTATAGATTTAATAGCCTTTGGATTGGGTAGAGTATCCCAAAAAGATGTCAATTTCAGACTTGGGTTCTAACTTACTTCTTTAGATAGATGGAATATGAATATAGCAACACGAGTCAAAGATTTTCATGTGAGAAACTGAAGGCTTGACACTATTCCAAGCTTCAATTAGAGTTGCTCCTTTAAGAGCAGTAGTTGATAGTCGATTTTGCAAATAAACCGATGTATATGCAGCTTCAGCGCAAAATGAATTATGTAGCTTCTTTTCAGCTAGCATGTATATCACCATCTCCACAACACTTTTATTCTTCCTAAAAATAATTATTTGTGATCTGGACCCGGCTTTTACTAGCCAATTCTGGAGAGAACTATTTGATTTAAATTTTGGCAGATTTCACCCTAGCATTCCCTTCAAATTCTTCTTTTAACTTATTACACATCTCCTTTGGAGATTCACAAGTCATGATTCTTGTGAAAATCACATCGGACAAAACCGAATGGAGAGAAGCAAGAGCTTTTGGCTTCTTTGCCTTATTCTCTCCAAATTCCTTCAGTTGAGCAGTGGTGGGATTATTGCCAAGAGGGGCTAAATCATCACCTACTTTAATAACTTCTCATAAGTTTAAAAATTGAAGATAGATCTTCACCTTGATTGATCATATGTGATAGGAGGACCTGAATTAAGGATGTTGCTTGAAGACATCTTATACTTTTTGTTAAATTTGGGGCAGATCTAACTCACTCCAAAAGCTAGCGTAAGGGGGAGGATTGTCGATGACCTATATAAGGGGCACATTACCCCTTTCCACAACTGATGTGAGATTTAACACATCCCACATGGCCATAATTTTTACTGGTACATGACATATTTATGGAAGGCCCAACATCAGAAGGGGAGGCTCTGATATCATCTAGAATTATAGGAAGAAAATAGCGAGTTTCGGTCTAAAAGTTTAGCCTATTTTTCCTACAATCATCATTTGTAGAATACCTTTCCACAACTGATATGAGATTCAACATACCCCCTCACACCCAGAATTTTTACTGGTGCGTGACACATTTATGAGAGACCCAACATCAGATGGGAGGCTCTGATACCATCTAGAATTATAGGATGAAATTGAAAAATATTTTTCTTCCTATAATTCTAGATCCTTTAATATTTGATTGAATAACCTTCACAGATCCCTTAAGAATTGAACTCTGATATCAATTGATAGAGTTTTATGGATAAAAATAGATGGAGAATAGATAAAAGATGAAGAGAATTGCCAGAATTTGCTAGAAAGTCTCTTAAGCTTTCATTGATAGAAATAATATTTATATACATAAGGAATTTCATGAAGAAGTATAAACACAGAAAACGAAAAACATACTTAGGAAATGAAAATAACTTTTAGATATCCAAAAAATATCAAATACTCAATCCTTCTAGAAGAAATAATGGAGAAAAGTCTTAATTTTAAGAAATCACAAACAAAGTTGGGACAATTGCTTATCATTTAGAGTTGCCATTAGAGCTTTATCATATTTATTATGCATTCCATATTTCTATGCTGAGGAAGCACATAATTAACTCATCTCATATGCTTCAACCCAACTCGATGGAGACTAGTGAGGATCTATTATATAAGGAGAAGTTAATAGCTATTATACATAATCAAATACATTAGCTACAATCCAAGCAAATATGGTTAATTTTTTGTGGAGAAATTAATATGTAAAGGAATATACTTGGGACTAGAGCAGGATAAGCAAAACAAGTATTCCTGCCTATACTGTAGTTGATCAGCTCCTTTAGTTGAGCTTTGTATCATCCTCTTTTGTTTTTTTAATTTGAGTACAAATTTTCCTAAAGGGAAATCTCATACTCTTTTATTTAATTAAATATATCACTTGATTATCTGTATTACTAGTTACATTACCTGATTAAAGATGTGGTAGAGAAACTTTGAAAGATATTTTTAGTGTGTTTTGTAGAGTTCTTAATCACAAGTTGATTTTGAATTTCGTATCATTATCTAAATAGTTACAAGAGATATAACTATGTTAATAATTCTTATTTTGAAATTTAATATTATTGTATTTTAATATATTTTTTTAGACTTTCTTAATAAACACTAAAATTAGTTTAAATAATAAATTTTATCATCACATTAAAAATATAATTGTTTTAAAAATTATAATCTTATTTTATTTTTATAAATCTTTTGAGATTTTGTTAAGTAATTATAAAAATAATTTGAATAATCAAATTATCATTTATTTTGAAAATTAAATTTAAATAATAACATTATCAATTATTTTACAAATAAATATTTTTATAAATAATTTAAAGGTTTAAACGTATTTTTAAAAATTTTTAATATTTTTCTCCTTCACTTTTATATATAGTAGAGGTACATAGTAAATGGATTATTTATAATTATACATTTGCGCCTATTTGTAGATATGGTTTCAGTAAGGCTTATTGTGAACATAGAGTATGATGTCATGAGTTGAAGTTCAAGATTTCTGCAATTGAAAAATCTTGTGACTTTAAAACTATGAGTGTTTCTAAGCTTTTGAACAAGCTGTAAGTTCAAGAGTAAAAGGCTATTACGAGGGAAAGAGATGTCTCTGAAGGTGTTTTCAAGTAATGCACAAATGGAAGCAAGGTAAGAAAGAAGGAAAACAATGACAAAGATGATAAAGGTAAAGGCATAGCAACAAATTCAATTCAGATAAAAAGGAAAAGTTTCCTCCATATAAGTTCTGCACTAGAACCAATCATCTTAAGAAGGATTGTTGGTTCAAAGGTAAAGTTCCAATTCAATGCCATTTTTACAAGAAACTTGGCCATATTGAGAGAAATTGTAAGCAGAAACAAAGCCAAGTTCAAGCAAAAGATGTGCAATAAGGTAATTATACCGAAGAGGATGAAGAAGAGGAAAGAGTGGGAAGGATGCTTATGGTTGCTCAAAATCTTATAATGGAAAGCAAGCATGTATGGTTTATTGATAGTGGTTGTATAAGTCATATAGCAAAGGATGAAAGTATTTTCACTAAACTTGACAAGACATGCAAGACAAAGGTGAAGTTGGGTAATGGAGCTATTGTCAAAGCTAAAAAAAAAAGGTATTATTGCTATTCAAACTAAGCAAGGTACAAAACTCATTCATAATGTGCTCTATTTAATCCAAGCTTAGCACAAAACTTACTTAGTGCAAATATTTTTGAACGGTTATGTTTTATATTTTAAAGATATTGCTTGTTGTATCTATGATGAAAAAAATGAATTGATTGCTAGATTGCCTATGGTTGATAGATCTTTTCTGTTAGGTTGGAGTGATGTAAAGGAGTCATTAAGCTTTGCTAAGGTTGAAGAATCTGAATTATGACATAAGAGGTTTGGAGATTGCAATTATGGTTCTCTTTCTTTGATGTGTAAAGAAGGCCTAGAAAGGGAATTTCCTAGTATAAAACAACATGATGGTATGTGCTCTTATTGTCAAATCGGGAAGCAAAATGTCTTTTTCTAGTGCATCTTCATGGAGAGCTAAGGAGAAATTGAAACTTGTTCACACTGATGTGTGTGATCCCATGAAGGATGAATTCTTAAGCAAAAATAAATATTTTATATTATATATTGATGATCTAACCAAAATGACTTGGATCTATTTTATAAGTCACAAATCACAGGTATTCAATGTATTCAAAAGGTTTAAGAAGATGGTTGAAGTAAAGTTCAGATGCAAACGTAAAGTTTTGTGGTTAGATAATAGAATGAAGTATAATTCAATAGAGTTCAAGAAATTTTGTGATGATGAAGGAATTTCTTGTCAACTTTTAGTTGCTTACACTATTAAGCAATACGATGTCGGTATTTGAAAATTTGAAAATAAATGAATAGAAAAGTATAAAGGATTTCTCCTCTAATCTTCTTGATGTTATTAATAAAATAAAATTGCGTGGACAAAATTTTTCGGATAAGAAGATGATAAAAAAGATCTTGATAAATCATCTTTTAAATTTTTAGTATAGTGACGGTTTAGCCAAAAAGTTTGATTATGATAAAAAGTTCGATAACTTAATAAAAATAGTGAGATGGAAAAAGAGAGATAAATATAAGATGACATGAAGAAAAATTATATCAAGCAATTTACAAGTTTTACGTACTAATTTGGACTTGTGTCTACTCAAAAAAAAAGTCAATATTTTTTTATTGATAAAACTCTTTATATTTATTTATTTAAATTTTAACCTCATAAATTTAACAGTCGGATATTCTTTTTATAAAAAAGTACAATTACGTAGATTTTTTTATATAATATGAACTTATAATATGAACTTGGATAATTTTTCTCCCGTTTTAAATAAATAAAAAAGTCAATTCATCAAAAAACTCAGTCGTTTGCAATTTGCAATTGTTTATTTTTTAATTTATTTTTTTTAAATTTTAGTTTAATTAATTTAATTTGTGTTTTAGTACAATTTTAATAAATTTTTAAATTTGATAATTTATATGGTAATTTAATAGTTTAACTAATATATTATATTATTATTATTATTATTATTATTATTAATTAATTAATGACTAAACGACTAAAAAATGTCAATGTTTATATTATTTTATATTTTAATTTAAATATTTAAATTTTAAATGAATCCATTCAATATTTGCCTTTGAATGTAATTTTAGTTAATTTTTAAAAATTTAAATGTTAAAGTTCAAATAGAATACCAAATATAATATTTTATTATTTTTTAAGTATAAACTAATTTTATATATAAAAATAATATTAACTCATATTTAATTATAGTTAAATAATATATTTAATTTTAAAGATAGTAATAATCTAATTGTTTAATTGGTAAATTAAAAAGAAGATAGATTTTATTTTTATTAATAATTATGAAGATTTTATAATAGATATATTATTTTTATTTATTTATATATCCTACTGTTTTGGATTAAACAATATGTTTATTATAAAATATTCATAATTATGACTGTAAAAAAATAATAATAATAATACACGATATTATGCTAATTAAACTATCAAATTTTCACATAAATTTATCAAATTTATAAATTTATAAATTAATTAAAATTACATAAAAATGCAAAGATTGAACCAATTAAATCAAATTAAAAAAAATTATTAAAATACAAATATGGAAAAGTTTAGCTTTTTAGATCAATTGACCAAAAAAAAAAAAATTATTAATTTTACCACACTAAAAACGTTTTTAGAGATTTAGTATAAAATTTTATTTTTAAGATTCATAACTGACAATAATAATTAAACAATGAATGCAAATTAGCTGGAGTTGTACATATATATACACATATGTATGTACCGAGTATATTAGTTAATCAAAAGATGAGAGTTTTTCACTTACATTTGCTCAAGCTTGACAAGATTGCCTATTTCTGGAGGAAGGGTTCCACTAAAGTTGTTCACTCCTATAGACCTGTTTTTAGTTAACATTTTATTTAATAATAGAATAAACAATATGAAACATTTTAATTTAGGTTAAAATATTGCAATATTTATAATTTAGCTCAAAAAAGTAAATATTGATAAATGAAATGTTCCATAAGTAATTGAGGTTAAATTGAAAAAAAAAAAAAAAAATCTTACAACAAGGTTAGCTCCTTAAGATTTCCTATTTCCTTTGGAATGCTTCCAGAGAGTGCATTATGAGCGATTGACCTTGTCATAAAAACATTAATTATTAGAAGCCATAAAAGTATAAGTAAATAATATTCACAGATTTATTCTAGTGGTAAATGCATATCAACTTATATTCTCTTAATTTTTAATTCTCATTTAAAAAAAATAAATAAATAAAAACATCATGCTTCATAAATTATATATCTATATATCGTCAACAAAATAAATGTGCATAGCCATTTAAATTCTTAAATAAATAATTTTAATATTATATTTTAACAATTTAATTTATAAATAATTTATGTTAATTTATATTATTATAAATGAATAGAATAATTTTATAAAATTTATAAAATAAATAAACTATCATTTAAAAATTTTAAAAAAATTTAAATTTAAATTTAATAAATAGTGAATTAAAATATCTTTTATATCAATTAAAATCATACAATACTACATATTAGACTTTATACAATAATATCATAACAATTATATCATATCAATTAATATAAATTATTATTTTAATAATAGAGTTTATTTAATAGTATCATACCAATGATTATAAAATTATTAGTTTAATATTATTAATATAATAATTTAATAATAATTTAAAATTATTATAATAAAATTTAATTTAATTTTTATAAAAAAAATTTACAATTATTAATAATCTAATCAAATTCAGAACAATCATTTTCAATTTGATCTATATTTATTAATAATGCACTTTATTATTATTTTTTATCCATATGCTATTAAAAATATTCAAATTGGTCTTCTACTTCAAATTTTCAATCTAATATCAATGCAAGTTATATGTATGTCTTGAAAATAAAATTCTTAAATTATTTTTATTGATTTTTCAGCTAGATTTATGAATATGTTATTCATCTTTTATGAGTAGCAATAAATCAAACTTAATTTAAAAAGTTTTAAAAAGAACTTGCTTTACTTACAAAGTTTTCAATGTAGTTAAATTCCCAATAAATGCAGGCAAGGGACCTGTGAAATAATTTTGATCAATTTTCCTGCAAAATTTAATAAAAAATGTCAAAAAAAAAACTTCTATACAAATTATGTGGTTTATAAAAATCTAAGACATAATAATTATAGTGGATTACGTATAAAAATAATTGAGATTCATATATTTGTATTTTAAATTAATAAAAATCAAATCTAAATAAGATTCCGCTTTGAAAAAAGATCATGCTTTAAAGAGAATATGATAATTTCTACAAGTTTACTAGAATTGATCTTTTAAAAATACATACAAGTGTGATTATATGGTGGAGTGACAATGCTAGATGGGAGTGTGAAAGATTCCTTACAAAAGGGTCAAATATTTCAATCCCACAATTGCTTCTGGAATTCTTCCTCGCTTTTCCAAAGCATAAACTCTCCTGAAAAACAATTAAAAATAAGTTTTCAATATATAACTAAGTTTTTTATTGCACTCATAAATTTAATTTGGTGGTAAGTATATTTGAAAAAATTTGATAGATTTCAGGTTTTACTCCTTAATTTCCATTTAAAAAAAAAGAAACACTAAGTTTTCTATTAATTAAATAATTAAATGAAAAGAGAAATATGTGTCTTTTTTTGAGCTTGGTAATGTAATCATCCTAACTATTTCTAATTTAGAATAATATTATGATTGAGAGAATGAAGAATAAAGGGTTTTTAATGTATAATTTTAAAATATTTATAATTTCAGTTACTTTGAAAGAATGAATTTCTTTTATTTTGAATATTAAAAAAATTATTATTTAGTCTATATAATTCTAAGAAACCAATTATATTTTAAAAAATATGTTATTTAGTCTATATATTTAAAATTATTATCCTTTCAAGCATATAATTATTTAATTTATATATTCATTTATTTACGTTATTAGTATTATATAAAATCATTAAAATATCATTATTGTCTCTAGGCCTTTTAGGGACATCATAAATTTACGCTTAATTATAGTTAATAGTAAAATTTTTCAATTTTAATGATAAAATATAAATTTTTAAATTTGATACAATTATAATCGATCAGATAATTTATCTAATTAAATATAAAAATTTAAAAATTTGAAGTCTAATTATAATTATAGTTAAAATTTTTAATTTTATATTTAATCATTTTAATGGTTAACACTTATAATTTTTTTTAATTAATCTTAAATTAGTGATATATTTATTTATCTTTTTTAAATATTAAAATAATAAAATTTATATATTTTTAAAGTATATGATTAATCAGAGTGAATGAATTACTTATATAAATTTAATTATATTTAAAAATACAAATAAATAACACATGTTACATGCGACCGTACTAATTTAAAATTTATTAAAATTATTTTAAAATTTAATTATAATTATAAAATAAAATAAATAAAAAAATTTAAGTATAATATTAAAAATTTTAACTTAATTATGATTAAATGTAAAATTTTAAATTTTTATATTTAATAGGCCATTCTTAGATATTAACTAGTAACAAATTTATTGTTATTTAAACTTAAAAATTTTAGCTATATTAAATATAAAGTTTTAATCTTTTATACTTAATAAATCTTTTCTTTATTTAGTATTTGCGAGTATTTAGTATTTGTGATTTTAAAATGTTACTCTAATTTTAAAAGAAAAAAAAAATTATCATTATAAATTTTAATAGTTAGCATTTCAGTTTTAAAAAATATATTAAAAATAAAAATATATTATAAATTTTATTTTAACTATTAAATATTTTATTATTTATTTTATGTGATTTTAAAAAATTTATTAAAAACTTTATTAAATTTATTAAAAAATTTATTAATTAACACCTTCGTATTAGAGACATTTTAAACTTTTTAATAATAATTTACAGTTAAAATTACGGAGTGACTTTTTAAAATATTAAAAATATTTTAATATATTTTTAAAAATAGATATATAATTAATAAGTTTCTAATAATATAAAGATTAAATAATAAATTTTCTTTTTAAAATCATAATTTTTTTATTTTTACAAATTTTAAATCTCAAATTTTTTACTTTTTATTATTTTAAAATTATAATTATATTCATCTCTACAATTTAAGGAGCGGTGAGAAAAATATAAAAATAATTATTGTATTGTTAACGGTTGAAGATAATTATCGAATTGCTAAAAGTTGAAGATTAGAGTTTGAAAAATACAAGAATAATTAATGTGTTATTAAAAATAAAAAATTAATATGTTGATTTCACTATATTATAAAAATTAAATAGTAGTTGTTTATAAAATATTTAAAAATTTAAAAAGAAAAAATCTTCATTATAGTATTTTAAAGAGTAAAAAAAAGGTTTTATAGTGTTATTATTTTAAAAGAAGCACATTACCTCAAAATAAATTAAACAAAACTTCTGAGAAGGAAAGAAAAAGAGAGCATACAATTGAGTGATATGGCAAGTAGTATTGCTGTTGTAGGAACAATCACACTTGATCGCTGGATTGTTGTTTCCATCTTCAAATGCCGTACCATTAATGGCAGATCCACTGCATGGTTCTCCACTTATGTTCCATAGTTCTACAGCTTCTGCTCCCCATTCCGCAAACACCAAGTTCAATGCTCTCACTGTGTATCATAATTTGACCATATTATTATTATTAAATAAATTTTATTTAATTTTTTCTTAATACACTGCACCTCCATTTATATTGTTTCATTAAAGTAAAATAACTCATACTATTAAATTATTTTTGAAACTATTAAATTTTATTTTTTAATACATATTAAATAATAATATAGTTATATTTATTAAAAGATAACTTATAAGTATCTTTATTATTTCAATTACTAAAAAATTATTAAATAGGATATATGGTAAAGTTTTAAAATTAAATAAAGATCTATTATGTAGTATTTAACCTACAGTTAAATATTGTTGAATTTCCATATTAAAATTTAATAATTGAAAAATCTTAATTTATAATGCTACAAAATATTTTTAAATAATTAATATCAATTTTTAAAAAATTTAATGAAAAACTATATTTGATAAATAATCAAAATTGCCGATTAAAATTTAAAAATTAAGAGATGACTCTTAATCAAAACTTTTCAAATTTAAAATAAATAAAATAATTAACTAATAAATATTTTAAAATATTAAAAATATTTTGATATATATATATATATATTTTTTTAAAAAAAATTCAGCAACTAATTAATAAAATTTTTAATATAAAAAAGGATTAAATATTAATTTTTTTCTAAAAATGTTATTGACTTCTATGTTTATTTATTCAACTCTTAATAAAATATGAATCAATGATTTGCGGTAAATTTTATTATTATTTAATAGGTTTTATTATATTACTATTGATAAATTTTTAGTCATGCAATAAAAATGTAATTTATATAATGAGGAAATATTAATCTTTTTAACTTTCTTTTCATTTCTTATATTTTCAAATAATGAAAAATAAGTTTTTTTTTTTTTTATTTTTAATTTCCACCCATCCAAGCATATGAAGGAACAAAAAAATATGTATTTTGTCCTCTTTTATTTTCTTTTTTCTTTCCAATTTTATCCAAATCATAAAGGAAAAGGGCACAAGGCTCGTTCCAAAAACCAAGAGAGATCGATCTTAAAGGTGTTTTGAGCCACACAAGCTTGAGACGATCTTATCTTATCCAATTGGTTGATATTTATGCGAATAGGAATTTTTAACATCCACGGAGATAGAACAAAAATAAAAATAAAAATAAAAATAAAAATAAAATCGACATAAAAGGAAATTGAGCTTGCATAGAAGTATTAAAAATTTGTTAAAAAAAAAAAAAAACTTAATTCATACAGATACATGAAGTAAACGAAACGAAGCGAATTCCACTGTTAATATTTGGGTTAAAGCTATTAAACTGAATCACTAAAAAAAGAATATTTTCCCGGTAATTCTAGCATCGTACCATAGATGATCACCAGCTACTGCAATCAAAGTGAGAGTGAGAAAGAGAGAGAGAGAGGGAGAGAGAGAGAGAAGTACCTTCAGATGGATCAGTAGTAGCATTCTGAGCATGATAGAAAGGAAAGGAAAGGGAAAAGAAGAGGAGAAAAAGCCAGAAGTGTTCAACAGACGATGAAGAAACCCTCAAACCCATCTTCTCTGCTAAAAACTCTCTTTGACAAGTGTTGATTATATATAGAGAAATAGTGCAAGTCCATTAAGCTAAAAATGTCCTTGTTTGGAACATGAAGTCCCATCATACATAAGGATGACTTTTCTTTTCTTTTTTCTTTTTTTTTTTTTTCTTTCTGCAAGAGGATGACTTTTCTTTATGACTAAATACACACTATTTTTTATTTTCTTCATCAAGTCCCATCATACATTAGGATGATTTTTGAACCATCGTTACTACAGGAAGGAGGTAAAATGACACAAACAATGAAGATCAGCCAAATCATGTTACGTGTCTCAAATTAAAAGGATAAATCGTCATCTTTAAATTTAAAGAATTAAAAATCAACAATGGAACCTCTGATACTGCATAAGAGTCATTCAAAATAAGTCATGAGTTGTCATCATAGAATAGAGTCACGTGGTAAAGATCTAATAAGTAGAAAACACGGTCCACACAAACAAAGAAAGATCCGGACACCTCAAACACCTAGTTTGTTATCAAGACTCTCCCTCCCTTGGGAAAGACAAGTTTCGGCACAAAATTACCATACATTCCAATATAATCTCTGTTACGCTTGTAATTGCGGGATCACCGACATATCCACTGGCGATATTTCTTTTCAAGCAATTGGCCACATCATCGTTGGATTATCAAAATTTGCTATATTTATCTCTATTTTTTTACAATATAAAAATAGAAGGATCACAGAGATAAATGTACGCTATTATCTCACATTACTCAATTTTTAAGCAATTCATTATATTTGTCTTATCCTCTATTATACTGACTTGAGTATTAGAGTGGCTGCCGTGGGCACCCACCATCTCATGTTCTCTTTCTTGTAGGTCTAGCCACTCACAACACAACTCTATTTTTCGGTCATATCACATATAATGCAACATGTCTATCCAATTAATAATGAATATATTATTCCATTCAATAATTATGATCATAAATCATCATGCACTAGAATTTTTTCATTATAGAGTTCCAATCAAAGATATGGTCATGGTAAATGTCAAATCTCAATATCATAAATCATATGATCATTTTTTATTCCCAATTCATGATTAATAAGACTTATATTGGAAACCTTTTTCTAATTAAGTGAGATTGCCTTGCCAAGGACTTGTTATCAAGTAAAATTAACTCGATCATAGGATTCCACCCATTTATCCAAGGTAATAAATCTCATTTTATCTCCATGCATAACTAACTTAAGGCAACACTTGTCATGTGCTCATACATTATACAAGTAAATAATCGAAATCAAACTCAAACCATTTGCATACAACATAAGTGCAGTTTTTGGTGTAAGGACCATATGCACTATTATGATCGAGATGAACGAATATTGACAAGATAAACCTCCATTTCTTATTCATCTAACTGCCACTAGTTTGATCCACTCATCACCATAAGCACCCACATATCTGCCTAGGTATTATATATGCTATGGTATGAAACTCGTTACTCTACTATCATTAGTATCAGTATACTATGTATTGACATATAAAAGTGACAATATATTCTAGATGAATTATTCTCAATGAAGTATCTTATGATTGTGAACATTTAATAATATTTTATAATTACGTTCAATCATCATATTCTCAACTTCTTAAGAATGGAATGACTATAAAAAACTAATGGATAATAAATTATCTTTAATTATTTATACAATTAGATTATTTATTATTTATTCTTAGAGATATAAGATTATATCAAATGAATACTATAATGTATATCTAAGTCACATATCTCCAACAACAATATGACAATAGTTTTGTACGAAAAAATCAATTTTATTACTATATATATAATAACTTATTTTAATAAATGGCTTGCTTTATGCTTAATTAGATTATAATTTTAGTTGTGATGTTTATTTGTTTTGAAAAAATAAGTAAATTATTCTTTTATGCAGTAATAGTTATGTAACTATTATAAATGTATTGGTTTTTAAACTATCGCCCCTTGATTTAATACTACAATTTAAATATATATGATGGTAATTTCAAGGTATTGTCTTAGATCCATTATATGACTAATAGGTCACAGATGATAGTATTGGTTTGACTAAGCTTTCTTTTAATAATAATTTGTCTGACTAAGCTTTCTTTTAATAATAATTTGTCTGACTCAAGTTATGAGCATGAGAGAATAATGTTAGTAATATGTCTTACAGTCAATCTGTTAGTTGTAGTTAAATAATATTTTTTCATGTATTTTAAGTATTTAAGTACATTGTATAAAGATTATTATTTATCTTCGGTGTTAATTTAATTGAATTTCAAGTAAAAATAAAGTTTATGAGACTATATTACTATGCAAAAGAAATTATAATGTAGTTATAATTGTGAGATTTCTATTATATTTAAATAATATCTCCAAATATTCCTGGTAGATGTTCTTATCGTGATTGAATAATGATTAGACTGCTGAAACTAATACATATTATGTTCTTTTCTTTTAGAGGAAGCAATCGATCTCATAGGTTAAAATATGTGAGATATTTAGAACTAATATTTAAGTGTTTATTGTTGGAAAGAATCCTCTGCCATGATTGTAAATCAATCAGTTGTTGGAAAGAATCCTCTGCCATGATTGTAAATCAATCAGTGATCCTCTGTCATGATTGTAAATCAGTCAGTGATCAAATCTTACCATATTTAGCATAGCACGATTTTAGGACATAATTGAGGGCTCAATCAAAGGTCTAATTATTCATATCATGTACTATATAAACTCTGTAACTTACTACACAAGAGGTAAGAAAATAAAAACAGTTTTCTTCCTATAATCTCAAGATGGTATCAAAGCAGGTTTCGGTCTAAAAATATAGCCATCCTGCAATAATCCTTTACCAGATACCCTTCCCAACTTCTTTCTCTCACCGAAACAACAATGGCCGACCTCCCCAGCCCGGTTGACCAATCCCAGGCAATAATTGATCCAATAGCAGACCTGTCACAAAAACTATTCCAGTTAATTCAGAATAGCCAAGATGGAAATCAGAAATCAGTGAACCAATTCACTCCTAATTCAGCACAGCCACCGTCCGACATAAAATTGAATGATTCCAATTATGTTGTATGGGCAAAGATGATGGAGATGTTTATCACGGCACTACAAGGAGCCGCGAAAGGAGGAGGCACGGGTGTCCCTTATGATCGGAAAGAAGGTATTTTAGGGTTAGAAAGGAGGGCAAATGACCTTTCTACCCCTGTCTCTTTAAATAAATCTAAATGTGCCTCTGCTTGTTTTAATTCTAACAAGGTACAAAATACTAGTGGGTGGATATTTGATTCAGGAGCCACAGACACTATGACTAATGATTCTTCAAATTTTGTTGTGTCAGCCCCACCCTCAAAATCCAATATTCTAAACGCTACCAGTGGCTCTTTCCCGGTCATCGGTGGTGGTACCGTTTCTATAACCCCCACTTTAAATGTCTCCAATAGCCTCTATGTACCTTCCTTATCTTGCAAATTACTCTCTGTCAGTCAGATCACCAAACAGTTAAATTGCAGAGTACTCATGTATCCTCATTTTTGTGTTTTGCAGGATATTCATACGGGCACGGTACTGGGCCGTGGTACTGGAAAGATGGACTGTACTATGTGGAGGAGATCTCAAGTACTGGGTCAGCTCATTTAGCTCAAGGGTCCTCAACCCGACAGTTATGGCTCTGGCATCGGCGCTACGGCCATCCCTCAAGTGATTATCTTCGTACTTTGTTTCCTGAGTTTAAATCCATTGACATTCCAGTTTGTTCTTCATGCGTGCTTGCTAAGAGTCATAAGAGTACTTATCATATATCCACAAATAAATCTGATACTCCCTTCTCAATAATACACTCTGATGTATGGGGGCCTGCCCCGGAAACTGTCTCCCCTGATTATAGATACTTTGTGACTTTTATTGATGATTGCACTCGTGTTACTTGGGTTTACCTGTTAAGACAAAAAAGTGAAGTGGCTGAGAAATTCTGTGATTTTTTCCGCATGATTAAAACCCAATTTCACAAGACCATTCAAGTCCTCCGATCTGATAATGGAGGGGAATTTGTCAATAACCATCTCCAAACCTTTTTTCGGGATAATGGGATCCTTCACCAAACTACTTGTCCTTATACACCACAGCAAAATGGGGTTGCTGAAAGGAAAAATCGACATATCCTTGAGACTGCCCGAGCCCTATTGTTTGAAGCCCAAGTTCCTCCTAAGTTTTGGTCTGAAGCAGTTGCCACATCCATTTACCTCATCAATCGACTTCCGTCTCACGTCCTTAATTTCCAATCTCCCTTGCATACCTTGTCCTCTCATCACACCATCCCTTCCCTTTTCAACCTTCCACCTAAAATCTTTGGCTGTACAGTTTATGTTCACATTCCTAAAACACACCGCACTAAACTTGATCCATGTGCTCTTAAGTGTGTTTTCTTTGGTTATGGTGTCCATAAAAAGGGCTATCGGTGTTTTGACCCAATCTCTAAACGACTCTTCACTACCATGGACTGCACTTTTCTGGAAGAGGAATATTTTTTTCCCTCGCCAACTAGCAGTGAGGGGTAGACAACGGCACAATCACCACCACTGCCAAATTGGCTTAGTCAGGAGGGGCCAGAACTTGATCATTCTTCTCTTCCTAAGTCTACACCAGAACTGGGAGACACTGACCATCTAGTACAGTCACAATCACCACCACTGCCAAATTGGCTTAGTCAGGAGGGGCCAGAACTTGATCATTCTTCTCTTCCTGAGTCTACACCAGAACTGGGAGACACTGACCATCTAGTACAGTCCTCGGTCTCAACGTCACAACCAGAACCTGACACCGTAGAATATCCTGAGGAACACACAACTGAGGTATGTGAATCTGAACTTTCCCTTGGTTCTAATAACCTTACTACTGAACCCATTTCCCTTGAGGTTTCTGAAACAGGCCAATATGTCCTACCCCCTCGGAATAATAGAGGAATTCCACCCAGGAGATATGATCCAGAATTCGAGGCAGCCAGGTCCAGATACCCTGTGGCAAATGTTACCAGAGGAGAAAGACTATCACCTCAGTTGGTCAACCTACAGAAAAACATTTGCTCAGAATGGATACCAAAGGATGCCATAGAGGCCCAGAAGGACAAAAGATGGGTTGAGGCGATAGAGACCGAGATGGATGCCCTGGAGAAAAACAAGACCTGGGAAAAATGCTGGCTACCCAAGGGAAAACGACCAGTGGGATGCAAATGGGTGTTTACCATAAAGTATAAGTCAGACGGAACGGTGGACAGATATAAAGCTAGACTTGTAGCAAAAGGATATACTCAGACTTATGGAGTTGACTATTCTGAAACATTCTCTCCAGTAGCAAAAATTGATACAATACGGGTCCTATTCTCTCTAGCTGCAAACCTAGACTGGCCACTTCACCAATTTGATGTGAAAAATGCTTTTTTACATGGTGATCTGGAGGAGGAAGTATACATGGATGCTCCACCAGGGTTCATGAGTGGATATAGAAGGGGAGAAGTGTGTCGATTGAGGCGAGCCTTGTATGGGTTGAAACAGTCACCCAGAGCATGGTTTGGGAGATTTACTCAAGCAATGAAGAAAAATGGATATCGACAGAGTAACTCCGATCACACTCTATTCTTGAAGAGGCAAGGAAGGAAGATCACGTGTTTGATTATATACGTGGATGACATGATTATAACTGGAGATGATGTGGACGAAATCAAACAACTAAGGGACAACTTATTCCAAGAATTTGAGATGAAAGACCTGGGGATGCTAAAATATTTTCTTGGAATCGAAGTTCTCAGATCAAACCAGGGAATTCTAATATCACAGAGAAAGTACATTCTTGATCTGTTAACTGAAACAGGAATGATAGATTGCAAACCAGTCGATACTCCGGTAATGGTCAATCACGAGTTGAGCAAGGACTCAAAAGAAGGACCCACAGACAGGGGGAGGTACCAGAGACTGGTAGGAAAACTGATTTATTTATCACACACCAGACCAGACGTGGCATATGCTGTGAGTTTGGTAAGTCAGTTCATGCATGATCCAAAACAAGACCATATGGAGGCAGCATTAAGAATCGTTCGATATCTGAAAGGAACAGCTGGGATGGGCATGTTGTTCAAAAAGAATGGTCATTTCAGTATCAGTGGATATACGGACGCAAGTTGGGCAGGAGATCTCTCTGACAGACGATCTACTTCAGGATACTTTACCTTTGTCGGAGGAAATTTGGTAACGTGGAAAAGTAAGAAATAGAAGGTGGTGGCACTGTCAAGTGCTGAAGCAGAATTCAGGGGAATAGCAAAAGGACTGGCAGAACTCCTATGGATCAGAAAGTTGATGTTTGAGCTTGGATTCCCATCAAAGGATGCAGCTGAACTCTGTTGTGACAACAAGGCAGCAATAAGCATTTCTGAAAATCCAGTTCAGCATGATCGAACAAAACATGTTGAAATAGACCGACATTTCATCAAAGAAAAGTTGGACAGTGGTCTGATATCTTTACTGTTTATTCGATCAGAGGATCAATGGGCGGACATCCTAACCAAAGCAGTAGCTGGACGAATATTCCATGAGTTTTTGGGCAAGTTGGGTATGCTAGATCCACATGAACCAACTTGAGGGGGAGTGTTGGAAAGAATCCTCTGCCATGATTGTAAATCAATCAGTTGTTGGAAAGAATTCTCTGCCATGATTGTAAATCAATCAGTGATCCTCTGTCATGATTGTAAATCAGTCAGTGATCAAATCTTACCATATTTAGCATAGCACGATTCTAGGACATAATTGAGGGCTCAATCAAAGGTCTAATTGTTCATATCATGTACTATATAAACTCTGTAACTTACTACACAAGAGGTAAGAAAATAAAAACAGTTTTCTTCCTATAATCTCAAGATTTATTTTATAAATAAGTACATTAAACTGACCCGCCTAAGAAATTTATATGAAAAATAATATGTATCTATGAATTATTCAAGTGATGATTGTATATATAAGTGATCCTTTGATTTAATATCAATAAATAATCTTATATAGGAACTTTTATATTTTGATACATTTTACCCGTTACTTGGTTTATGAGTGACTTATTTATTAAAGTTATAGATTATAGTCGTAATTTAATTAATTAATTAAATTATATTGAAATCCTAGAATTTGAGTATAGAATGACATCTTATTAGAATCTATACTTCTTGGTAGAAATACTTTCTAGAGTCTCCAAATTTTATAAGAAAAACAGAGATGTAGCATTTAAAACCTCTTTTCTTTTCAGATCTATTGACTAATTCTAAGGTTTTTTTATTGCGACCGAATACTTATACGATTTATGGTTTGCAACAATTTAATTATGATGTATTTTTACCGCATAGAAAATAAAATATATTTATTTTTTTAATATTATATTTTTTTCAATATTTAATCCGATTGAAATCAAACAAATAATATTTAAAAGATATTAAAATTCAATGTTTGATGTATTTAAATTCAGTATTTTTCAGTATTTTAATATACACTAAAGAAGTAAAGTATATGAATTAGATATATTTAATTTCCTTTATATTTGGAGTTGTATGATACATTTTGTAACAGTATTTTTCCTTTTTTAAAAAAATTAATTTTTTTCCTTTGTTATAAATGAAATCTTAATCTGGAAGAAAAATTATTGTTTTTTTTTTTTTGAATTGACTCAGATATATATAAATTTCTGAAATAGACACAAAGGAAAAGACATTACTGGCCTACATAATAAATGCATAAATTGAAATATTAAATTAATGAATAGGTAGATAGATAGATGGCAAATAAAAGAAGGGAAAATTTCTATTTTTAGTCTAAAATTAATAAATTAAATAATTCATAGAAAAATTATATTTCTCAAACTTTAGTACGCGATATTAAATTCATCAATTTTTAGATTTAAAGTAGATTAAATGATATCTTATTTTAAATTTAAGGATATAAGTCTAATTAAACTTTTTTTACCTTCATTCAATATCAGTTCAATTTTTATTGCGAATTAAACTTTCCATAATCTTATTTAAGATTAAATAAACTCTCATTTGATATAATATTATCTTTTTAATAATAAAAATATTTTTTATATAATAAAATTTTATTTTATAATTTTAAAAATTATTTATTATATTTATGTGTTCTTAAAATTTTTATAATCCAATTCGTTATATTTTAAATTATAAAAATAATTTTATTATTAAAAATATAATATTATAATATGATAAGACTTATTTGGCCCTCAATAAAAATACAAGAACTTAATTGATTTAAAAATTTAAATTCAACTTATTTAGCTCTTAAAAAGATATATAGACTTTATTGGTGTTAATTTTTTTTAATTTAAATATGGTCAAATACGTGGAACTAACCAGAATTGATAAAATTATAAAAAGTCAAAAAAATTTGATAATTTTTTAAATTTATTAAAGAGAAAATTATTGATTTTTTTTTTCTTTTTTGAATTCACTCAGATATATATAAATTTCTGAAATGGATACAAAGGGAAAGACATTACTGGCCTACATAATAAATGCATAAATGTAAGGATATAAATCTAATTAATTCTTTTTACTTTTATTTAAGGTTCAAATAAGTCGAGTTTAATATTTTTGTCAATTAAATTTCTGTAATTTTATTCAAAGGTGAATTAAACCCTCATTTAATATAATATTATTTTTTAACAATAAAAATATTTTTATGTAATAAAATTTTATTTTTATAATTTTAAAAATTATTTATTATATCTATGTGTTCTTAAAAAATTTTTGATATTTTAAATTATAAAAAATAATATTTTTTTACTAAAAAATAATTTTTTTATTAAAATATAATTTTATATTTTATTAAGATTTATTTGACTCTCAATAAAAATATAAGGACTTAATTGATCCAAAAATTTAAATTCAGTTTATTTAACCCTTAAAAAACGTATATAAACTTAATTGGTCTTATTTTTTAAAATTTAAATATGGTCAAAAGACTGCATAAAATCTAGGTTTTATTAGTTATTTTATGCATCTAATAGATATTTATTGTATTATAGAATGGATGGATAAGTTATTTTTTGTTGAATAAGTTCAGTTGAATAAATTTAAGAGATCACATATTCTACTCACTCGATCTATAATTTTCGTTTTAAAAAAAAGTTATTTTTTATTTAGTGGTTCAAAAGACCGAAGACAACAAATCGTTCTTTGTTGAGTGATTCAAAAGATGTATACGTGTCACTGATTTAAGAGAATTGATTCCAATTAATTATCTAAGTAAGAGTTAGGTAAATGATGTAAGTTCACAAATATAGCTAATGAATGTTAATGAGAGAGAGAGATGAGGCACAACAAAAAGAAAATATATAAATTGGAAGCAAAGGGTTATCTGATTTATTTTTAAGATTTAATGAGTTTATTTAATTTATTTTTAAAATTTCTAATAACTTATATATCTAACAATAGCTTATCTGATATATTTTTTGAATTTGAATGACTTATTTTATATATTTTAATAATTATAAGGGTCTTAAAAAGATAGTTTAAATCTCTTTTATGAGTATTTAATCATATTTCAAAAGCCAATATTTTTTTTCTAAATGCAATAAGAGGACTAACTCAATTTAAGACTCCACCGTTATTGAAGATAATCAATTCAAATAAAATTATTAGACGGTCTTTCTATGAGTTTGGAGTAATAAAGATTATTGGAGAAATAAGGTAGTAGAGAGATAAGACAACTCACAAATATTTGAAGAGATGTATTTAGCGATAAGAAATTTAAGTTACACTTAATTTTTGTATTTAGTGGTTATTGGTTAATATTAGTTGTAGTCTATTCTATATATGTAATGTATCCGTCGTTTGTCGTTAAGAATGAGAAATAAAAACAAAATTATCAATCTACTTCTTCAAGAATCGGTAACAACAAGAAACCAAAATTCTTATTTTTCTTTTTGTTTTCCATTCTTCGTTTTCATTTTAGTATCAGAGCAGAATCGTTCATTTCCAAATTATATTTCCAAGTCACAAAATCGCAGGAAAAAACCATCAACCATAGATTACCAAATTCTAAATTTGTTTTCTACTAGATAGAATTTGTCAAATTTTAATTTGTTTTTCAACAAAAAACCATCAAATTGTCTTCTAGTTTCCTATCAAATACAACCTGCCAAATTCTATTTGAAAACCAAACCGGTTACCAAATTGTGTTCCAATCTCTAAATCATTCCAAACTTCCAGCTTTCAAATTGTTTTTTTTTTGCCAAAAAATAACAAAAAAAATATTTGTTTGTGTCTGATATTTCATTCATTAAAATCGTCTCCACTGTACCGATTACTAAATTAGCAACATTTATTTTTCCTTTTCTCCTAACTTCAAAGAATTAGTACTCTTTCCCTCAATGTTAGTAATTTTGTGACCTTGAAGCTCACACAAAGCAATTTTCTATTATGGAGAGAGCAGGTTATGGGGTTGGTTGAAAGTCAGGATCTTGTTGGACATCTTCACAATGAAACTCCTGTTCCACCAAAGTTTGCAACATTAGAAACATCTAGTCCAGAACCTCAGTTAATGAAGGTGTTTGTTGCTTGGTAGAAATCTGATCGACTTCTTCGTGGATAGATCATTGGCACTCTTTCAAAGGAGAATTTAGGACTTGTTATTGGTATTGATACAACGCAAGCTGTCTGAAATGCTTTGAAAGAAGAATGCGCTTAGGAATCAAAAGAACACGAGTTTACTTTGCATTAACAACTCACTTACCTTCGCAAAGATGAAACCAAGTCAATTGGAGAGCATATTCGATTTTTAAAACGTATATGTGCTAATTTGACTGCGATTGGAAAACCAGTACAAGATAAGGAAAAGGTCTTTTGTCTTCTTACTAGCCTTAGGCTTCAATATAAAACCTTTACCACTACAATGTTGAAACCATTTAGACCAACTTACTCTGAATTGGTCTCTCAACTGCAAAATTTTGATTAAAGGCATAATTGGTTTTCAAGAAGTTCACAAGGGTTTCTATAACATGTGTGTTTTTATGGACAACATTAGAGTCTTGGACAACCTATTTTTCCTAATCAGTCGGCTTTTTTTTGGTGCAAATGAGTCTAATGAATAACTTCTCTAATTGTTCAACTCCTTTGTTGCAACCAAATTAATTGATCAACTCTACTAGTCAACTGACATCAAGTAGGTGTCCTGAGTTTAGTTCAGCTGGACGTGGCTTTCAAGCACAACGACCTAGGGTTCAAGCTGGTAATAATGCTGTTGGTGCTCAATCACATTGACCACCACCACGAATGATGGTTGAAGAACGTGAGTTATATTGGAATGAAACATGCCAGTATTATGGTAAAACTATGCATATAGCTAAAATATGTTGGTGGATACCGAAACAAGTTAGTCAGAATATTGTAATTCAATAAGCTTTAGCAACACTCGCTTTAGATAATTCAGTTGCGGATACAGAGTGGACAATAGACACTAAAGCCTTCAACCATATGATAGGTAAGCTTTCTTTACTCATTAAATTCAGAATTATAAAGGTTTAGATTCAATTATGATAGGAAATGGTTCTTCGCTGCCTATAATGGGTGTTGGTGAGTCTTTTGTTAAATAAAAAATCTATTGCCACTTGATGATGTTCTTTTTGTTCCTAGTTTAAAGAAAAATTTGCTTTCAATTAGTCAATTAACATCACAGTTTCCTAATAATTGTGAATTTTCTGATGAAATTTTTTGTGTTAAAGAATGGAAAATAGGGCACTCGTTAAAAACAGGGAACCAAAAGCATGATTTGTATGTTGTGTCCAATACTTCAGAAGCTGATTTTTTCGAATAGATTTCTTTCTAGTTTATTAGAGTTTTGGCATCAGCGCTTATTTCAAATCGGCCGCTGAACCTCATGTTCGGCCGCCGAACATGGCGCTGTCGCGGGAGCTTCCCTTTCGGTCCCCGAAGGTGGTCTGGCCAGCCACCTATATGAGGCCCCCAGTCCGAAAATGAAAGAGTTTTCTCTCTCCATTTTCGGGCAAATGTGAGTTCTTGCATTTTCTTTGATGATTTTATGTTTTTCCTTCAAATCCTTCAAATTTTCATGAGTTTTCGCTTGTTTTTGAAGTTTTAAGCTTAAATCAAAGATTTTAGAGTTCGGAGACCGTTTCTCCTCAACTCCAAGTTTGGGGTCACATCTACCTTCGATCTTCAAGAGGTAAGTGTAGATCCTTGCTCATTATTATGTTTTAAGTAAGTTTTACAAAAGGGTTAAGGGTAATAAATGCATGAAATGGCTAGATCTAAGGTCATAGGCTTTGAGTTGGGTTTTTGTTGAATGTATGCTTATGTGATGTTTTTGTTGTTGTTGTTGGGGCTTAAGTTAGTTTTTATGCCCCTTATGCATGTTGGAGTAAGTATGCATATTGTGGGAAGTTGGGTGTGAGGATTTGAGAGTTTTGGCGTTAAAATGCATGAGGTAGAAGCGGGTTCTGCCATTCTGGAGAACCCAGGTTTGGTCGTCGAACCTGTATGGGAGGCAGCCTTTTGGCCGCCTAACATGCCCCAGAAAGCATGCACTTTCGGATCTGGAAGGGAGTTTCGGCCGTCGAACTCGCCCCCGAAAGTCCCTGACTTTCGGATCGGTGGAGGACCTTCGGCCGTCGAATCTGCCCCCGAAGGACCCCGACTTTTGGATCTGTAGAGGACCTTCGGCCGCCGAACCTGCCGCCGAAAGTCCTCTGCTCAGCCTTCCTTTGCTTGTTTCCTATGCATGTTTTATGATGTTTTAGGGGGGTTTTTGGGGAGTTGTTTAGAGTTATGTTTGGTCCCTCAGTTGAGTCCACCTTTGTAGGATCGGACCAGGGAGACCATAGAGGCCTTCAGTGAGCTAGTTGCGTCATTGTTAGGCAAGCATTAGCTAGATGTGAGTAGAACTAAACTAATCTATTGTTTTAAAGTAATCAAATTTTTGAGCATGTTCATGCATCACGAATGCCATGTTATGTAATAGGTTGTTTGCATTAGAATTCGCGAATATGATGCATTGCATAATTTACAGTTGTTGTGGATGGATATTGGATGACCCACTAGCCCTCGAGCAGGTTATGTTATGACGGATACATAAATCCAGGTGAAGCCCATTCTATGCCCCTGGCATTATGTAAGGGAAAGTCTAGGTGAGGCCCATTTTACGCCCCTGACACAGTTGGATATGTTATGTTATGTTTTAAGAGGAAGTGTTGAGGAGCTCCGTCGAGGGCCGGACATTATTTGGATTATGTAGAGGGTCACTGGACAAGTCCATCCTTGATGTATATTGTTTGCGTTGTGATGCATTTCATGAGAGCATATGTTTATTAAACTCTTTTTCTTATGTTCTGCTTACTAGGCTCTTGTAGCTTATCCCTCTCCCCTAACCCCAGGTTTGCAAGGTCAAGAAAAGCTTGGGAAGTCGGCTAGATGCTGGTATAAGTTTATGTAGTAGAATAGTAGTAGACATGTACTATGTAATGGATTAGATTTGTGCTTTGCCCTAGTGTATGTTTTATAAATCCCAGTGAACATGTTTTTATGTAAAAGTTTTTATAATGAGTTATGATGAACCAAGCTTGTTGTATGTGATGTTGACCATACTAGAGCATTTGATGAGGACTCTAGTGTGGGTTTTATGTATACAGTTTATGATGAAAGCACAGGTCGAGATTGGGATATGGAAGGTTAAATTTTTTTTTTTTTATGAAAATGTTTGATCATATATGGGATGTTATCAGGTACACAGGATGCACAGTAGGCTTGCTACGGGTTTCGGCGACCTTAAGTCGATCTGAATCATAGCGCCAGTAGCGGTCCGATTTTCGAGTCGTTATAAGTGGTATCAGAGCCCTAGGTTTATATGGTCGGACCTAGCGTATCGGACTCATAGATGGTATAGAAGGGCAAGCACATTAGGAAAAGTCATGTCCACTAGGATAGGATGTAGAGTCCTGCCTTGATGATGATGTGTAATGCCATGATAATATGCATGTGCATTAATGACATGTTATGTATATGATGTGAGTTCATGTGTATCCACACGAACCATATGATGCTAATGTTGATGTGATGTATGTTGTCTTTTCAGAAATTAGAATGCGAGGCACTCGTCGATCTACACGATTGACTAGAGTTCCACCTGAGAATGAGGGTATGGGTGTCCTACCCCCTGCTCTGCCTATAACCCATTGATCAAGCATAATTTAGCCACATTTTTAGTATATTTATTACTGTTTAATTACACATTTTTCTAGCTTAATTTATGTTTTTATAGAAAAAGAAGAAAATGAAAAGTTGGAGAAAAAGTGAAGAAAAAGCTGGAAAAGTGATTGGGTCAAAGTGATTTGGCCAAAACGCTGCCCAGATTAAGCTGAAGCAGAAACCTGGAGGCAACAGGTAGAAGTGATTTGGGCAAGCGATCTGTCCAAATCACCGCCCAAATCACTCGCAGAGACAGAAAGCTAAAAACTGGGCTGACTCACGGAAAAGCGATTGGGGCAAATGATCTGCCCAAATCACTGCCCCAATCACACTGACAGCAGAAACAGACAGCAGAGGCGGGAAAAGTGCAGGGAACCGAAATTTGAATTTTGAGAAGCCCAAATCCAACTCAATCACTGCCAACACAATTCAAAGGGCCACGAAAGAGTTTCTCACCTAAGGAATTCCATTTGCAATTAAATTCAACATCAAAAGAGGAAACAAAAACCAAATCAAAAAGGGATTTCAAAACCCTAGATGGATGGGATTCTTCAGCTATAAAAGAGCAACCTCCAAACCAGCAAAGGGACATCATCTCAGCATCCTCTCCTCCTCAGGAATTCTGCAGAAATACACCAGAACTTACTTTCTTCTTTTCTTCTCTTCTTTTGTATATTTTTGTCCACCATGAGTGGCTAAAACAATTCCTTTCTAGTTGAAGTTGGAAAATTCAGATTTGTGATGAATTGGGAGATTTAAATCTCCATTGTTAAACTTCTATTTATTTTCAATATTTATGCAACTTGATCTTTCTATAATTGTTGCTTTGCTTTTAGAATCAATTTAGGCATATTGCTTTTAATTGCTTGAGTAACAATTGTTTGAATAATTTAGTTCCGGAATTACTTGGATTATTTAAACACACATTTAATCAAGTTGCATAATCTAAACTTGACCACGTGGTTGGCAAGATTAGAATTAGGTTTCTCTAAGTCTTAATGCAGTTAACAGTTGTTCGATGCTAAAAGCCCCAAGGACGTTCCTTGGCAACTTGTTAACTAGTGTTTGATTAGCGAACGTTTCCTAATCAAACTAGAACTAAGGAGGAATTTGGATTGTGAGAAGCGTCTTCCACATCCTAAACTAATTTATTGAAATAAATAGGAGTGTTAATGTAATACCCGGCTCGAGTTCAGCATTGGAATTTTACTTTCTGGTTGGATCCAGGATGTCGGAATCCTCTAGACGGGTAAGATTTATGTTTTTCTAAAGTATTTTTCGTAGGATATATAGGTTTAAAGTGAAAAGGAAATGAGTTTTTGAAAGAAAAGCACCAAGGAAGAAAAGCCAGGTTCGGCCGCCGAAGGTGATGTTCGGCCGCCGAACATGCATGGCTTTTGGTTTCACGTTAGGCCGCCGAAGGTGGTCTGGCCAGCCGGCCCTCAGTCGGTTAAAGGATAAGATTTGCTTTTCCTTTCACAAACAGAGATGAGACCATGTCTTCCTTAGGTGTTCTTCATGTTTTCATCAAATCTTGCAAAGTTTTGATAGGTTTTGATGTTGTTTTGAAGGTTTTGAGCTAAAAACCCAAGATTTGAAGTTTGGAGAGTTTGAGGGAGAGTTTCTCCATATCTCCACGCTAGGATTGTTCATCTTCTTGTTTTTCAAGAGGTAAGTGAAGATCCTGAACTTCTTTTTATGATTTGTGGAGGTTTTATAGAGTTTATGGGTAGAGTTGCATGATTAGGGTTCTTGGTATGTTTTTGGTGTTTTGTTGATGAAAGCATGTATATATGTTGTGTTCTGTTGTTTGTTGGGTTATAAGGTAGTTTTTGACCCCTTTGAGCATATACTTGGGTATATGTGTGTTGAGGATTTGTTGTGGTTGAGTTTGGGTAAGATTGGAGAAGTTTGGCGTGAGGCAGAGCAAGGTTCTACCTTGCCAAAGAACCCAGCTTCGGCCGTCGAAGGAAGGATCCGCTGCCGAACATGCTGAGGAGGTGGCTTCGGTTGTCTAAGCTTGCCCCCGAGAGTTTGGACTTTCGGCTCTGGAGGGGGGTTTCGGCCGCCGAAGGTGCCGCAGAAGGTTGTGGACTTTCGGCTCTGGAGTGCCTTTCCGCCCCCGAACCTTGCCCCTGAAAGGGTTCGGCTGCCGAAAGTAAAAGTTCGGCCGCCGAACCTGCCGCCGAATGTGCTCTGTCCAGCCTTCCTTTGCATGATTTACATGGTTGTTTTAGGGTATCTAAGGGGATATTTGGGGAGTTTTATAGAGTTGTTATTGAGCTAGTTTGGTCCCTCATTTGAGTCCATCTGTGTAGGCACAGACCAGAGGAACCAGAGAGTTCAGCAGTGAGTACTGCTTCAGAGTTTGCAGAGTCTGTTCAGAGATAGCCAGAGGTGAGTGGAACTAAACGTAATTCTTTTACTTGAGAAATTGAATGCTTTGAGCATATTTCATGCACCATAACTATGCAATAGGTTGATTGCATTAGAAATCACGAATATGTTGCATTGTATTCTATCATTGTGCTGTGTGGGTGAAAGTGGATGATCTAATAGTCTCTGAGTAAGACCAGGTGCCCATTCTACGCCCTGGCACAGTAGAAAGACCAGGTGCCCAGTCTACGCCCTGGCACGGTATATGGTAAGTATCAGATGTTGTGTACAGGAAGACCAGGTGCCCATTCTACGCCCTGGCACGAGGATATGATGTCGGGACTATTTGGGGATATGATCACTCGAGTTGATGTGACTTACTTGTGTTGTGATGCATTCCATGAAAGCATGTATAATAACTGATTTTATTGTTCTACTCACTGGGCTATAGTAGCTCATCCCACTCTCTTAACCCCAGTGTTGCAGGTTCAGTGTACAGGGAAAGTTCAGAAGAGTTCAGGAAGAGAAAAGACTTTTGTAGTAGTATAGTGTGGACATGTAATATTATAAAGAGATGTAATAGTTGTGTATAAAGTTAGAATGGTGCTTGCCTTATTTAGTTTGTAAATCCTTTTGTATACATGATCTGTTTATGTAACTGTTTTATGAGTGTGTGAAAAACTAGGTTTAACAGATATTGTGTGGACCCAGTAAGGGGTCTGTGCACAGAGAGAGTGCATGCACAGATTGAGCCTTGGATTAGAGAAGAGTTTTTATTTTCACAGAAAATATATGATCATGAATGGGAATTTACAGGTACACAGAGAGTATAGCAGGCTAGCTACGGGTTCCGGCGACCTTAAGTCGACCTAAATCCTAGCGCCGGTGACGGTCCGATTTTCGGGTCGTTACAGTTAAAGAATCAATGATCAATTCTAAATAATCTGAAATAGATCCATACTTCAACTAGAAGCTTTTCTCTTATTGATTTACTCATCTTTAGATTATTTGCTTTCTATTGTTAATTAGCTTTAGTACATCTTCAAAACAAAACCCCCCTCTTTTATTTATTTGTCATTTATTTGCCTTAGTCATTATTAAGAAAATCTTTGGTGTCAATTCCCTGTGGTTCGACCCTATTGCCACTATCTGCAAATTTATTTGTTGATTGATAATAGGTTTATTTTTAACGGCTTCGACAATCGCTATCAAAAATTGGCGCCGTTGCCGGGGATTTGATCTAACTAACGTATTTTCCTTTTTATGACCAGGGCTGATCGTAAAGAAGCTCTTTTTTACGATCCAGAAATTGAACGCACTGCCAAGACCTTACAAGCATGGCTATGGTAAGTATGTCTTTTCTCTCTTCTCAAATTTCTGAACTAACCTCTATTGTGAGAAATTATGGTATAGGTCAAGCTCAACAAGTTCAACAACTTCAGCAAATCAGACCATGTGAGATTTGCACATATGTAGGACACCCAACTGATCGATGTTCTACACTTTATGAGGATTACCAGCAAGTACGTGCCTTTGGAGGATTCAATAGCTAGCCAAGACATGATCCTTACCTTGATACCTACAATCCATGTTGGAGGGACCACCCGAATTATGACTATGCAAGGGCCAATCCATATCCAAGCTATCAGCAATGGAATCCAGCCCAAGCTGCACCTCAAAAGTCCAATACACCCCTTGAAGAGATTGTGAAGTCCTTAGCAAATACTGTGCAAAATCTTGAGCAACAAGTGAGCCAAATGGCCACTTCAATGAGCAAATGGGAGTCACAAGGGAAGCTACCATCCCAAACTGAGATAAATCCAAGACAAAATGTTAGTGCCATCACATTGAGGAGTGGAAAAGAGCTGCAAGATAGCAAGGCTGAGAAATTGAAGAAACAGGCCATGGAGGAGAATCTGCCAGAAAGTGATCAGGGCAGTCGATCTGCCCAAATCACTGACCCAATCGCTAGGCAGACTGAGCTGCCCAGCAGTGATCTGCCCAAATCACCAGACAAGGCAGAATTCGATCTGCCCAAATGAATAATCCAGGCAGAGTCCAGCTCCAAGCAGACCAAGGCAGACCAGCAACCAATGGAAGAATTTAAGGTACCTCCTCCCTTCTCAAAGAGATTTGCAAGGTCCCAAAAGGAGAAAGAGAAGAAAGAAATACTTGAGACACTCCGCAAGGTAGAAATCAACATTCCCCTATTAGATGTTGTGAAGCAAATTCTAAGCTATGCCAAGTTTCTCAAAGAGCTATGCACCAACCGAAGGAAACTTGCTGAACGTGAAAAGGTAAGTGTGGGGGAGTGTGTCTTAGCTGTCATTCAAAGAAAACTTCCAACCAAATGCAAAGATAGAGGAATGTTTGCTGTTTCATGCAAAATAGGCAACGTTGGCATAAAGAAGGCCATGTGTGACCTTGGGGCTTCAATCAATGTCATACCCCTTTCCATCTTTAACTTGTTGAATGCAGGCACACTCAAGGGCACCAGCATTGTGATCCAATTGGCTGACCGATCCGTCGTCTATCCCAAGGGAGTGCTAGAAGATGTGTTGGTACAAGTTGACCAACTAGTCTTCCCAGCAGATTTTTATGTGATTGACATGGAGGAGGATAAAGGCAAAATCACCTCTGACATCCTACTTGGGAGACCATTCTTGAGCACAGCCAGAACAAAAATTGATGTGCATGATGGCACATTGACCATGGAGTTTGAAGGGGAAGTTATCAAGTTTAATGTTTATGATGCCATGAAATTCCCCAATGATGTTTCTCCTGTTTATGGCCTTGATATAATTGATGATTTAAGTCAAGAAATTTTTGACTTTGATCTAGAGGACACACTCAATGCTGACTTGTGCAGATTTGAAGAGACAGACAGCAGCAGCACCAAGACAGACCGGATGGAGTACTGTTCACAGCTGGTTGCAGGTGATTTGCCCAAATCACTGACCAAATCACTGGAGCAGACAAACAGGACAGACAGTGATCTGCCCAGATCACCTGAAACAGCACCAGATGATCTGCCCAAATCAACCAGCAGACAGCAGACAGCAAACCAGCTCAGCCCACAAGAAGAAGAAAAACTCCTAGAAGTGTTGAGGAAGCACAAAGAAGCAATTGAGTGGACCTTGGAGGACATAAAAGGCACCTCAAGACCATTCGGTGGAGGCTCATCTCACTAGAATCGAAGGCAGGATGCAGCACATGGAAAGCATGCTGCAGCTGCTGGTGGACCATTTTCTGTCCCACCACCATGACAGACAGTGATTTGGCGAGTGATTTGCCCAAATCACTGGCCAAATCGCCCACAGATCAGGCAGTCCCTTTCCTTCTCCTTATTATTTTTTTTTTCATATAAATGTTTAACCATTGAGGACAATGTTTGGGATAGGTGTGGGGGTATTTACTGTTAGGTTATATTTTTTTCGTTTACATTATTTTTTTGCTTTCTTTTTGTTTCTTTTTGCATCTTTTTGCCCCATAAATACACACCAAAATTTTTCACACATTTTTCACTTTTTGCACACACACACACAGAATTTTGACTTAGCTTTTGCTCTACTCAGCATAGATAACAAGGTTAAAAGAGCTTCCTATCTCATGACCCCATTGATTTACCACCCCTTTAAGCCTAAATTGAATCACTTACAGTGTGCTACCTTCACTTAGGAAGTTCTTTTCTTAAATTGAATCTTCAATCTGCTAAGGTCAAGGGAAATAAAAACACAAATACATGCAAATAAAAAGTTAGTGTAAACTTCCTATAAGCTGATTTGCCCAAAAACATCATGAAAAGAAAAGAAAAAGAAAAATCAGCACAAAGCATAATTCATAAACCTGTTCCAATGGTCAAATAAGCTATGAACAGAGCTAGTAGCCACTTGAACAAGTGACTAACTGAGTAACCGGGGTGGGGTATCACCAATATGCACCTTCACGTAAAAAGGTTAGTGATTTTTTCAGGCAAGAATAAAAAAGTGTTGCTGAATAAAATAAAAAGCTCAAGGGAGGGCAAGTCACTCTTAGAGGTTGCATTGAGCTTACACAAATAGAATAAGCATGATTGAATCAAAAATCTTTCCTTTGACCATGGTAGGGAGAACAACCTTAGTGCATGTAGTCTACACTGTGTTGCTTCCATCTAGGAGTCTAGGGAGGGCTGATTAAGTGGCACTTAGGCTCAAAAGAAAAAAGAGCTTGATTGACTAAGTTATTTGTTGCTTGAGGACAAGCAAAAAGTTAGGTGTGGCGGTATTTGATCAAGCATAATTTAGCCACATTTTTAGTATATTTATTACTGTTTAATTACACATTTTTCTAGCTTAATTTATGTTTTTGTTATGTTTTTGTAGAAAAAGAAGAAAATGGAAAGTTGGAGAAAAAGTGAAGAAAAAGCTGGAAAAGTGATTGGGTTAAAGTGATTTGGCCAAAACACTGCTAAGATCAAGCTGAAGCAGAAACCTGGAGGCAACAGGTAGAAGTGATTTGGGCAAGCGATCTGCCCAAATCACCGCCCAAATCACTCGCAGAGACAGAAAGCTAAAAACTAGACTGACTCATGGAAAAGCGATTGGGGCAAGTGATATGCCCAAATCACTGCCCCAATCACACTGACAGCAGAAACAGACAGCAGAGGCGAAAAAAGTGCAGGGAACCGAAATTCGAATTTTGAGAAGCCCAAATCCAACTCAATCACTGCCAACACAATTCCAAGAGCCACAAAAGAGTTTCTCACCTAAGGAATTCCATTTGCAATTAAATTCAACATCAAAAGAGGAAACAAAAACCAAATCAAAAAGGGATTTCAAAACCCTAGATGGATGGGATTCTTCAGCTATAAAAGAGCAGCCTCCAAACCAGCAAAGGGAGATCATCTCAGCATTCTCTCCTCCTCAGGAATTCTGCAGAAATACACCAGAACTTACTGTCTTCTTTTCTTCTCTTCTTTTGTGTATTTTTGTCCACCATGAGTGGCTAAAACAATTCCTTTCTAGTTGAAGTTGGAAAATTCAGATTTGTGATGAATTGGGAGATTTAAATCTCCATTGTTAAACTTCTATTTATTTTCAATATTTATGCAATTTGATCTTCCTATAATTGTTGCTTTGCTTTTAGAATCAATTTAGGCCTATTGCTTGTAATTGCTTGAGTAACAATTGTTTGAATAACTTAGGTCCGTAATTGCTTAGATTATTTAAACACACATTTAATCAAGTTGCATAATCTAAACTTAACCACGCGGTTGGCAAGATTTGAATTAGGTTTCTCTAAGTCTTAATGCAGTTAACAGTTGTTCGATGCTAAAAGCCCCATGGACATTCCTTGGCAACTTGTTAACTAGTGTTTGATTAGCGAACGTTTTCTAATCAAACTAGAACTAAGGAGGAATTTGGATTGTGAGAAGCGTCTTCCACATCCTAAACTAATTTATTGAAATAAATAGGAGTGTTAAAGAATCAATGATCAATTCTAAATAATCTGAAATAGATCCATACTTCAACTAGCAGCTTTTCTCTTATTGATTTACTCATCTTTAAATTATTTGCTTTTTATTGTTAATTAGCTTTAGTACATCTTCAAAACAAAACCCCCGTCTTTTATTTATTTGTCATTTATTTGCCTTAGTCATTATTAGGAAAATCTTTGGTGTGAATTCCCTGTGGTTCGACCCTATTGCCACTATCTGCAAATTTATTTGTTGATTGATAATAGGTTTACTTTTTACGGTTTCGACAATCGCTATCACCCACATCCCTAATTCATGCCCTATCCTTCCTTCTACCCCCATATCCACCTTACCCCATGTTTGCACCCCCACCTTTCTATCAAAATCCAGCAAACCCTAACCCTGGGAATGCTGCACCTCCTCCTCCCCCAGTAGAACCAGGGGTTCCTGAAACCCAATCATCTAGACCCAACCCATCAGATGGGAGCAAAGTAAAAATGACCGACTATCTGAAGTTGGATGCTCCCAAGTTTAAGACAGGTGATGATCCGTTTGAGTATCTCAAGACGGTGAAAATGATTACTGATGAGTTGGGAGCTAGTGACAGCAGAGCCATTCAGATGGCGGGATTCACTCTTAAATGCAAGAAGGCTAAGGAGTGGTTTAAAAACTATGTGGACCCGAGACTGGATAACTTATCCTGGGAGCAGTTTGCTAATGAGTTTGCAGGATGGGCTTTTCCAGATAGTTCAAGGGAATTGAAGGTGATAGAGTTTGAGCAACTAAGGCATACTGAAGACATGAGTATAGATGATTACACAGATAAATTCCTGGAGTTGCTTCAGTTTGTGGGACAGGCATATGATATGGATCAGAATAAAGATAGGACGTATACCATGAGACTCCACCCAAGGTATTCCTCCTTGATCCTAGCAGCAGAGAGGGAGAGTTTCCACACCATAGTGGATGCAGCTAGAAAGATGGAGGCTAGTGCCATTATTCAGGGGACAATAAAACAACAGGTGACACAGTCCTCGGGATCACAAACCCCGGGAACAGGGAATATTGATCTCTCCTCTCTGAGCGCAGCCGCCTCAAAGGGTAAAAAGTGGGACAAAGCCACTAGAAAGCCGAAGAAGAATAAGTTCTGGAACCGGTTAAAGTCTGGTCTGGGAATGGGTGGTGGCTCAAGCTCTGGTTCAGACAGTTCTGAATGTATGAGGTGTGGTAAGCCGCACAAGGGAGTCTATCGGTTTGGGACTACAACATGTTTCAGATGTGATCAGGAGGGGCACATGGCACGTGAGTGTCCCCGTGCAGTTATGATGGCTTAGTCACAGCAGACAGCTTCTGGCAGTGTAGCTTAGCCAGCAGCTTTGGCCTCATCTCAGGGCAGAGGGCGAGGTAGAGAGAGAGGGACAACCTTTTCTTCAGCAGGTTTCCAATGAGAAGGTCCTTCAGCTCCGGTTGTCCTTTGTTATAAATGAAATCTTAATCTGGAAGAAAAATCTTTAATCAAACAAAAGAAATAAAATTAGTAAAATACGCAAAAATCGGCTTGTATGATACATTGCTGCAATACAAAATTAAAAATCTAAAAACTAAGTTTCCAATCATAAATAAAAAATTAATAGAGTAAAAGAATTTGCAATTTCTACTTTTCGTCAACAAATACTCATTAGTATCATTTTCAAAATATAAATTAATTCTAGTTTTTAGTTAAAATCTTAAGTTGAATACAACTGCATTAATTTTTTTTTTTTTTTTATTTCTGTCGAAAACTGTAGTATCCATTCAAATACATGGAACTAACCAGAATTGATAAAATTATAAAAAGTAAAAAAATTTGATAATTTTTAAATTTATTAAAGAGAAAATTATTGTTTTTTTTTTTTTTTTAATTGACTCAGATATATATAAATTTCTGAAATAGACACAAAGAAAAGACATTACTGGCCTACATAATAAATGCATAAATTGAAATATTAAATTAATGAATAGGTAGATAGATAGATGGCAAATAAAAGAAGGGAAAATTTCTATTTTTAGTCTAAAATTAATAAATTAAATAATTCATAGAAAAATTATATTTCTCAAACTTTAGTACGCGATATTAAATTCATCAATTTTTAGATTTAAAGTAGATTAAATGATATCTTATTTTAAATTTAAGGATATAAGTCTAATTAAACTTTTTTTACCTTCATTCAATATCAGTTCAATTTTTATTGCGAATGAAACCTTCCATAATCTTATTTAAGGTTAAATAAACTCTCATTTGATATAATATTATCTTTTTAATAATAAAATATTATTTTTAATAATAAAAATATTTTTTATATAATAAAATTTTATTTTGCTCACACAAAGCAATTTTCTATTATGGAGAGAGCAGGTTATGGGGTTGGTTGAAAGTCAGGATCTTGTTGGACATCTTCACAATGAAACTCCTGTTCCACCAAAGTTTGCAACATTAGAAACATCTAGTCCAGAACCTCAGTTAATGAAGGTGTTTGTTGCTTGGTAGAAATCTGATCGACTTCTTCGTGGATAGATCATTGGCACTCTTTCAAAGGAGACTTTAGGACTTGTTATTGGTATTGATACAACGCAAGCTGTCTGAAATGCTTTGAAAGAAGAATTCGCTTAGGAATCAAAAGAACACGAGTTTACTTTGCATTATCAACTCACTTACCTTCGCAAAGATGAAACCAAGTCAATTGGAGAGCATATTCGATTTTTAAAACGTATATGTGCTAATTTGACTGCGATTGGAAAACCAGTACAAGATAAGGAAAAGGTCTTTTGTCTTCTTACTAGCCTTAGGCTTCAATATAAAACCTTTACCACTACAATGTTGAAACCATTTAGACCAACTTACTCTGAATTGGTCTCTCAACTGCAAAATTTTGATTAAAGGCATAATTAGTTTTCAAGAAGTTCACAAGGGTTTCTATCACATGTGTGTTTTTATGGACAACATTAGAGTCTTGGACAACCTATTTTTCCTAATCAGTCGGCTTTTTTTTGGTGCAAATGAGTCTAATGAATAACTTCTCTAATTGTTCAACTCCTTTGTTGCAACCAAATTAATTGATCAACTCTACTAGTCAACTGACATCAAGTAGGTGTCCTGAGTTTAGTTCAGCTGGACGTGGCTTTCAAGCACAACGACCTAGGGTTCAAGTTGGTAATAATGCTGTTGGTGCTCAATCACATTGACCACCACCACGAATGATGGTTGAAGAACGTGAGTTATATTGGAATGAAACATGCCAGTATTATGGTAAAACTATGCATATAGCTAAAATATGTTGGTGGATACCGAAACAAGTTAGTCAGAATATTGTAATTCAATAAGCTTTAGCAACACTCGCTTTAGATAATTCAGTTGCGGATACAGAGTGGACAATAGACACTAAAGCCTTCAACCATATGATAGGTAAGCTTTCTTTACTCATTAAATTCAGAATTATAAAGGTTTAGATTCAATTATGATAGGAAATGGTTCTTCGCTGCCTATAATGGGTGTTGGTGAGTCTTTTGTTAAATAAAAAATCTATTGCCACTTGATGATGTTCTTTTTCTTCCTAGTTTAAAGAAAAATTTGCTTTCAATTAGTCAATTAACATCACAGTTTCCTAATAATTGTGAATTTTCTGATGAAATTTTTTGTGTTAAAGAATGGAAAATAGGGCACTCGTTAAAAACAGGGAACCAAAAGCATGATTTGTATGTTGTGTCCAATACTTCAGAAGCTGATTTTTTCGAATAGATTTCTTTCTAGTTTATTAGAGTTTTGGCATCAGCGCTTATTTCAAGTGGTGTAATACCCGGCTAAACTCCGGCGTCGAAATTCCAACTTTCCGACGGAATCTCCGTTGGAACCTAGAATCTCGGATACCGAAACCTCTAGAAGGGTAAAATAAAGTTTTATAAAATGATTTTTTTTTATGGTTTTATTGTTTGGATTTTGAATTAAAGATTCTAAAATGAAAGAAAAATAGTTTTGAGGGGTAAGCCTAGATTCGGCCGCTGAACCTCATGTTCGGCCGCCGAACATGGCGCTGTCGCGGGAGCTTCCCTTTCGGTCCCCGAAGGTGGTCTGGCCAGCCACCTATATGAGGCCCCCAGTCCGAAAATGAAAGAGTTTTCTCTCTCCATTTTCGGGCAAATGTGAGTTCTTGCATTTTCTTTGATGATTTTATATTTTTCCTTCAAATCCTTCAAATTTTCATGAGTTTTCGCTTGTTTTTGAAGTTTTAAGCTTAAATCAAAGATTTTAGAGTTCGGAGACCGTTTCTCCTCAACTCCAAGTTTGGGGTCACATCTACCTTCGATCTTCAAGAGGTAAGTGTAGATCCTTGCTCATTATTATGTTTTAAGTAAGTTTTAAAAAAGGGTTAAGGGTAATAAATGCATGAAATGGCTAGATCTAAGGTCATAGGCTTTGAGTTGGGTTTTTGTTGAATGTATGCTTATGTGATGTTTTTGTTGTTGTTGTTGGGGCTTAAGTTAGTTTTTATGCCCCTTATGTATGTTGGAGTAAGTATGCATATTGTGGGAAGTTGGGTGTGAGGATTTGAGAGTTTTGGCGTTAAAATGCATGAGGTAGAAGCGGGTTCTGCCATTCTGGAGAACCCAGGTTTGGTCGTCGAACCTGTATGGGAGGCAGCCTTTTGGCCGCCTAACATGCCCCAGAAAGCATGCACTTTCGGATCTGGAAGGGAGTTTCGGTTGTCGAACTCGCCCCCGAAAGTCCCTGACTTTCGGATCGGTGGAGGACCTTCGGCCGTCGAATCTGCCCCCGAAGGACCCCGACTTTTGGATCTGTAGAGGACCTTCGGCCGCCGAACCTGCCGCCGAAAGTCCTCTGCTCAGCCTTCCTTTGCTTGTTTCCTATGCATGTTTTATGATGTTTTAGGGGGGTTTTTGGGGAGTTGTTTAGAGTTATGTTTGGTCCCTCAGTTGAGTCCACCTTTGTAGGATGGGACCAGGGAGACCATAGAGGCCTTCAGTGACCTAGCTGCGTCATTGTTAGGCAAGCATTAGCTAGATGTGAGTAGAACTAAACTAATCTATTGTTTTAAAGTAATCAAATTTTTGAGCATGTTCATACATCACGAATGCCATGTTATGTAATAGGTTGTTTGCATTAGAATTCGCGAATATGATGCATTGCATAATTTACAGTTGTTGTGGATGGATATTGGATGACCCACTAGCCCTCGAGCAGGTTATGTTATGACGGATACATAAATCCAGGTGAAGCCCATTCTATGCCCCTGGCATTATGTAAGGGAAAGTCTAGGTGAGGCCCATTTTACGCCCCTGACACAGTTGGATATGTTATGTTATGTTTTAAGTGGAAGTGTTGAGGAGCTCCGTCGAGGGCCGAACATTATTTGGATTATGTAGAGGGTCACTGGACAAGTCCATCCTTGATGTATATTGTTTGTGTTGTGATGCATTTCATGAGAGCATATGTTTATTAAACTCTTTTTCTTATGTTCTGCTTACTAGGCTCTTGTAGCTTATCTCTCTCCCCTAACCCCAGGTTTGCAAGGTCAAGAAAAGCTTGGGAAGTCGGCTAGAGGCTGGTATAAGTTTATGTAGTAGAATAGTAGTAGACATGTACTATGTAATGGATTAGATTTGTGCTTTGCCCTAGTTTATGTTTTATAAATCCCAGTGAATATGTTTTTATGTAAAAGTTTTTATAATGAGTTATGATGAACCAAGCTTGTTGTATGTGATGTTGACCATACTAGAGCATTTGATGAGGACTCTAGTGTGGGTTTTATGTATACAGTTTATGATGAAAGCACAGGTCGAGCTTGGGATATGGAAGGTTAAATTTTTTTTTTTTATGAAAATGTTTGATCATATATGGGATGTTATCAGGTACACAGGATGCACAGTAGGCTTGCTACGGGTTCCGGCTACCTTAAGTCGATCTGAATCATAGCGCCAGTAGCGGTCCGATTTTCGAGTCGTTATAAGTGGTATCAGAGCCCTAGGTTCATATGGTCGGACCTAGCGTATCGGGCTCATAGATGGTATAGAAGGGCAAGCACATTAGGAAAAGTCATGTCCACTAGGATAGGATGTAGAGTCCTGCCTTGATGATGATGTGTAATGCCATGATAATATGCATGTGCATTAATGACATGTTATGTATATGATGTGAGTTCATGTGTATCCACACGAACCATATGATGGTAATGTTGATGTGATGTATGTTGTCTTTTCAGAAATTAGAATGCGAGGCACTCGTCGATCTACACGATTGACTAGAGTTCCACCTGAGAATGAGGGTATGGGTGTCCTACCCCCTGCTCTGCCTATAACCCATTGATCAAGCATAATTTAGCCACATTTTTAGTATATTTATTACTGTTTAATTACACATTTTTCTAGATTAATTTATGTTTTTGTAGAAAAAGAAGAAAATGAAAAGTTGGAGAAAAAGTGAAGAAAAAGCTGGAAAAGTGATTGGGTCAAAGTGATTTGGCCAAAACACTGCCCAGATTAAGCTGAAGCAGAAACCTGGAGGCAACAGGTAGAAGTGATTTGGGTAAGCGATCTGCCCAAATCACCGCCCAAATCACTCGCAGAGACAGAAAGCTAAAAACTGGGCTGACTCACGGAAAAGCGATTGGGGCAAATGATCTGCCCAAATCACTGCCCCAATCACACTGACAGCAGAAACAGACAGCAGAGGCGGGAAAAGTGCAGGGAACCGAAATTTGAATTTTGAGAAGCCCAAATCCAACTCAATCACTGCCAACACAATTCCAAGAGCCACGAAAGAGTTTCTCACCTAAGGAATTCCATTTGCAATTAAATTCAACATCAAAAGAGGAAACAAAAACCAAATCAAAAAGGGATTTCAAAACCCTAGATGGATGGGATTCTTCAGCTATAAAAGAGCAACCTCCAAACCAGCAAAGGGACATCATCTCAGCATCCTCTCCTCCTCAGGAATTCTGCAGAAATACACCAGAACTTACTTTCTTCTTTTCTTCTCTTCTTTTGTATATTTTTGTCCACCATGAGTGGCTAAAACAATTCCTTTCTAGTTGAAGTTGGAAAATTCAGATTTGTGATGAATTGGGAGATTTATATCTCCATTGTTAAACTTCTATTTATATTCAATATTTATGCAATTTGATCTTTCTATAATTGTTGCTTTGCTTTTAGAATCAATTTAGGCCTATTGCTTTTAATTGCTTCAGTAACAATTGTTTGAATAATTTAGTTCCGGAATTACTTGGATTATTTAAACACACATTTAATCAAGTTGCATAATCTAAACTTGACCACGTGGTTGGCAAGATTAGAATTAGGTTTCTCTAAGTCTTAATGCAGTTAACAGTTGTTCGATGCTAAAAGCCCCAAGGACGTTCCTTGGCAACTTGTTAACTAGTGTTTGATTAGCGAACGTTTCCTAATCAAACTAGAACTAAGGAGGAATTTGGATTGTGAGAAGCGTCTTCCACATCCTAAACTAATTTATTGAAATAAATAGGAGTGTTAATGTAATACCCGGCTCGAGTCCGGCATTGGAATTCTACTTTCTGGTGGGATCCAGGATGTCGGAATCCTCTAGACGGGTAAGATTTATGTTTTTCTAAAGTATTTTTCGTAGGATATATAGGTTTAAAGTGAAAAGGAAATGAGTTTTTGAAAGAAAAGCACCAAGGAAGAAAAGCCAGGTTCGGCCGCCGAAGGTGATGTTCGGCCGCCGAACATGCATGGCATTTGGTTTCACGTTAGGCCGCCGAAGGTGGTCTGGCCAGCCGGCCCTCAGTCGGTTAAAGGATAAGATTTGCTTTTCCTTTCACAAACAGAGGTGAGACCATGTCTTCCTTAGGTGTTCTTCATGTTTTCATCAAATCTTGCAAAGTTTTGATAGGTTTTGATGTTGTTTTGAAGGTTTTGAGCTAAAAACCCAAGATTTGAAGTTTGGAGAGTTTGAGGGAGAGTTTCTCCATATCTCCACGCTAGGATCGTTCATCTTCTTGTTTTTCAAGAGGTAAGTGAGGATCCTGAACTTCTTTTTATGATTTGTGGAGGTTCTATAGAGTTTATGGGTAGAGTTGCATGATTAGGGTTCTTGGTATGTTTTTGGTGTTTTGTTGATGAAAGCATGTATATATGTTGTGTTCTGTTGTTTGTTGGGGTTATAATGTAGTTTTTGACCCCTTTGAGCACATACTTGGGTATATGTGTGTTGAGGATTTGTGGTGGTTGAGTTTGGGTAAGATTGGAGAAGTTTGGCGTGAGGCAGAGCAAGGTTCTGCCTTGCCAAAGAACCCAGCTTCGGCCGCCGAAGGAAGGATCCGCTGCCAAACATGCTGAGGAGGTGGCTTCGGTTGCCTAAGTTTGCCCCTGAGAGTTTGGACTTTCGGCTCTGGAGGGGGGTTTCGGCCGCCGAAGGTGCCGCAGAAGGTTGTGGACTTTCGGCTCTGGAGTGCCTTTCCGCCCCCGAACCTTGCCCCTGAAAGGGTTCGGCTGCCGAAAGTAAAAGTTCGGCCGCCGAAGGTGCATGAGTTTCGGCTCTGGAGAGGACATTCGGCCGCCGAACCTGCCGCCGAATGTGCTCTGTCCAGCCTTCCTTTGCATGATTTACATGGTTGTTTTAGGGTATCTAAGGGGATATTTGGGGAGTTTTATAGAGTTGTTCTTGAGCTAGTTTGGTCCCTCATTTGAGTCCATCTGTGTAGGCACAGACCAGAGGAACCAGAGAGTTCAACAGTGAGTACTGCTTCAGAGTTTGCAGAGTCTGTTCAGAGATAGCCAGAGGTGAGTGGAACTAAACGTAATTCTTTTACTTGAGAAATTGAATGCTTTGAGCATATTTCATGCACCATAACTATGCAATAGGTTGATTGCATTAGAAATCACGAATATGTTGCATTGTATTCTATCATTGTGCTGTGTGGGTGAAAGTGGATG